>NC_141992.1:155534973-155845120 GCF_049901715.1 Pseudonaja textilis | reverse complement strand
TCTGTCGCCTTCCTGGGCGTTTCGTGGCTTTGGATCACGACTCTGGGACGAAGGGCCTGTGTTTGCATGACACGGGAGGTCGTCTCCGTTGTGGTGTAACCTCTTGTGCGATCTCGGCTTGTGTGTAGCAAGCTTTGCATTTCAAACCCTAAATGCGGTTGGGTAAACCATGGCTTAATAAACCGAGGGAAAAATATGGCTTGCGAGTACAGCAAAGAGATGGGGAAGGAATTCAGTTGTGAATTCAGATGTCCTAGACCAGGGGTCTTCAAACTTGGCAAGTTTAAGACTTGTGGACTTCAACTCCCAGAATTCCTCCTCAAGCCATGTTAGCTCAGGAATTCTGGGAGTTGCCAAGTTTGAAGACCCTTCACCTAGACCAACTCCATAGCCCATAAATCAAGCAACTGTGACTCCTGTATAAGGGACCTCTGGAGGACAGTGAGATGACTGGACCTCTTGTCTATGGACATTTTCAGTCATCCAGGTCATGGTTGTTCCAAAGGTGTTTTTTCAAGAGGCAACTGGACTTTCTGGTTTTCAAAGTGAAACGTCTTCAGACGAAAACCAGAAAGTCCAGTTGCCTGTTGTAAAAGCACCTTTGGGACTGGAGCTCTTGTTAATAGTTGTTGCAGTAATAACACAGTTTTGGTTGTCTTATGAATAGGAATAGTCCATATAACTCGGTGCCTTAGTTGAAGAAACCAGACATAATCAATATTCTTAGCATCTTTCTAGTTCAGTTTTTAATGGCTGGGTGGATTTTGGAAGGTTGTATACAAGTTTGGATACCATGTTGGTGGAAGGCTGATCCAAAGTGTAGAAGAAGATTAGTGAGATAGGCTGTGGGTTCACAGAATGCTGAAACCACACTGTTCGTCGTTCATTTTCAGAATTCAGTGGTTGTGATCAATAAAGCATGAATTTTGGTTTTGTTGAGAATTAGATAGTTGATTACTGAGTAAACCAAGGTTGAGCAAGCCATAACTAGTGTACTTGGTAAACATAGCCACATACCTAAAACAAAAAGTAAAAATAAAAGAAATAAAATGAGTAAAAAAAGAAACTCAGGTAATGTTTGGGCTGTTGGTGACATATGACAGCATGTTGTTAACTTGCCAATTATTAGTGAAACAAATAATGAGAATAAGAGCCAGTATCATACTAATTCATATATCTTTGGACTCCAAAGAACCTGAGAGGGAGGGAGCTAGCGCTTTTAAGAACAGGATTTTAAGGCCAACCAAAATCAGTTAAGTGCTACACCTCCTGACACATTAGTAAAGTTTAATTAATAGGTAAGGTAACATTGGTTTTAAACCTTTAGGGTTAAAGAGCTACACTACTTTCATCTGAAGATATATTCAAGTATTTTTGTTACAAGTTAAGCAGCTTAGTCACCATAGCATAAGATCAATAAACCATATACTGTAAAAAAGGATGGAAGATCGAGAACAGACAACAATGTGTGTATTGTTTCTCTTTGAATATTGCCTATAGGAAAAAATATGTGAAAATAGTGAGCATATGATTTGTGCTAAGTGCTGTGAAAAATATGTTAATAGAGTTTACCCAGTTCTGTGATTTAAAACTGCTGTTGAAAAATGTTTCTGTAGTTGTAGGACAAGAAAAACTGCTCCGGGGATCAGTTGCTCATACTGTATGTAGCCTTAAAGAAAAATGTGACATTCTTGTTGGTACATGTCACAACACAAAGGAAGGCTTAGATCACTGATATTGTTCACAAGCTATAACAACTAAAAAAAAAAAAAGTTGAATATATGACATCTTGGACCAGTCATTGATCTCTGCTCAAACTACTTCCTTTATTAATTCATTAATAAAGTTCATATACCACCTGTCTCACAAGTGGTTCTGGGTGGCAGACATCAATCAATAAAACAAATATAAAAAATATATAAAAATCCACATTAAAAGATAAATATCATAAAAACAAATTTACAGAATCTAGGCAAAAGGAGAATAAAAATGGCCAGCTGAGCAACGAAACAATTGAAGAACGGCTTCAGTTCCCTGGGAGCTCTGGGCCTGATAACCAGGTTTTGAGGGACTTCTGGAATATCAAAGGGATGAGCTAAACTAATCTTGGGGAAGTGGGAAGAATGTTCATCAGGTGGGTGCCATGGCAGAGGGGGGGGGGCTGTTTCCTGAAACCCACCAAAAGATCTCTAGCTGATGGATACATTGCATGTTTTCTCTACCAGATTTAAAAGGAAGGGCTGATTTAACTCGGAAGAGGCAATGTCTCATCCCAGTCCCATGGCATGAAGGGCTTTAAAGGTTAAAACCAGCATCTTGAATTGGATCTGAAAGTAAACTGGCATCCAGTGCAGCTCGCAGTCCTATAACATGCACTATACTAGGAGCAGTTATAATTGCCCTGCTGTTGTATTCTGTACCAGCTGAAACTTCTGGATAATCTTCAAGGACAACCTCAGGTTGAGCACATTGCAGTGGTTTAATTTGGATTGATTCTAAACAAGGCTTGACAATCAAGGAAATGGGCACAAATGGTGCAAGATAGAAAAGTATCCAAAGCTCACCTAGCCATGACTGCCACCTGTTAATTGCTTGTGAATTTTTTGTCAACTCCCAGATGGAGTATTGTGTCTGTGGGACAATGCAATCCCATCCAGTACCGAAGATGGCATAGTTCTGGAACTAGTCAGGCCCAAAATCCAGAGCCACTCAGTCTTGTCAGGATTCAATTGAAGCCTGTTGTTCCTCAACTAGACTCTTCACAGACTCCAAACACCAGGATAAAACATTTACAGTATCAATTTATCAGAATAGAAATATGTAATTGGGTATCAGCATGCTGTCATCAACACATGACATATGGGCTCACCCAGTAGCCTTGTGTAGATGCTGAACAGGAGGGAAAAATACCAAACCTTGTGGCACTCCACATAATAGGGGAGGAGGGCAGACCTCACCTTCCCAGTCACCAGAGTGATACCGACTCTAAAGAAAAGAGGTGAACCAGCATGACACCATGCTGCCCACCCCATCTTCTAAGCTGATTCAGAAGGATACCATATAGGTACTTCCTTTCCTACCTATAATATACTATAATTTTAATCTAAAAGTTGGTTAACTTTTAATTAAAATCAATGTGAAACATTGAGTGTTCAAAAAAGAAATATTGATGCCAAGTAATTGATTTGATTTCCATTAAAAAGTAGCTTGTATGAACCAAGCAATTTTACTTGTGAAGTCTCGTAGCTACTTCCAATGAAAATAAAAAGATGCTTTAAATAACTAAAGTAATATAATTTAGTAGAGCTATTAAAACTAATATTTTGCAACTGATACCCCTTAGAAGAACTTTGGATTTTTCTTCTTGAAACCTAGCCATGAAATATGATGACCAAATGACAGAAAAGTCATTTATTTAAGAGTAGCCAAGAGAGGTAATATAAAATGATTATTGTTAAACATTTACCATGTTTAAGTGAATTTTTTGAGTTCTAATTTTGTATGACTGACTCATCCTATTTTGATATTAATTTTTCTTCTCAAAGCTAAATATCTACTTCGAAGAGACTGTTGTTTTTCATACAAATGATTGATAAATGTGTGAGAGTGTGGTATGATGAAATAGTTTTTATTGTTAAAAAAACTAGAAAGACTATTGTTTGATTTTTCTGTCTTAACTAGAAGTAAAACTATAGCTCTATAACAATGGGAGGGATAATTTATGAGTAAGAGAGTCTTTTTGATGTAGTTTTATTATTGTTAGTTAGAATAACTTTGTCACTTTAAATGTATACTAATTTGCATACATTAAAATGAAATTTCATTGCATACAGCTCTCAAAGGATTACCACCTCCAATGTACACTACATAAACATGACAAATAAATAGTTGCATAGTCAGCCAGATATTTAGTCTGAATTTGGCGTTTTTAGTGAGACCTATCAGATTCTTGCTAAGGATCTGGCATGTGTTGTTTGATGGTATTAAAGGTTTGTTAACTTCCAAATAAAACTCCTTTTGCAATTGATTGATAGTGATTTTGTCAATGCCAATACTTTCTTTTACCACAATTGTCCTACTATTTGCAACTCTTTATATTGTGTGACTTTCTCTAGTTTCTTCTTTTCTGCTGTGCAGTGTCTACTGTCCAAACTCTTGGCTTGATTATCATCAATTATTAAATCTGTGGTATTACAATTACTGTTGATTACATTTGTACGCCATCCAACCCCAATCGACTCTAGGTATATTCTTATACCACTGAGGGTCTTATTTTATATTTTTGTGTCACACAAGATCATGCAAATATTTACAGGTGTGGCAGTACAACAAAGGAACAGAGCAAGAGTTCATCCTTGCTATTTTTCTCTTATCATTCGGATCACTTGAGTTTTTTTTTTGATACTGCAAAACTGAACTGTCTTGAGGTGGGAATGAGAAGTTACAACTTGTTTAGCTGTAGTCTTGTCACAAGTAACTGTAGGGAAGTAATCAGTCTTTTGCCAAACTTTCAGAAACTGTTTAAATAAAGTTGTTAAGCAACACATGTTGATAAAGTTCAGCTTTTTTCACTTTGTCTTGACATCAGTATTTAAGATAAAACAGAGCAATTAGATCTGTCAGTACTAGTTTACCTCATTCTAAAAGTCTTTTCTGTTATTTCAGATGTTGGATGAAAATAATCACCTGATTCAGTGTATAATGGACTACCAGAATAAAGGCAAAACTTTGGAATGCTCTCAGTAAGTTAATGTTAACTTCAATGTATCATCCTGGACTCCTAGTGATTATGTGAATATAGTTACACACTTTTCATGGCAACAACACAGAAGTAGTTTGCCATTATTTTCCTTGAATATCATTTTTTATAAAATTATCTGTATATGGTAAATTTATAAAATTTATTGTGTATTACGGCAAGTTTTAGAAAGCTTGGGAGAAAGTTTATTTTCTGCTTTATAAGAAGGGTTGACCAAGTTATAGGTAGTTCTTGCTTAATGACCACAGTTGGGACTGGTATCTTGGTTGTTGAATGAAGCAGTCTTTAAGCAAGACATCCATGTGATGTTTTGCTCATTGACTATGATTCCAACACTCCCTGTTACAGTCCTTATGTGATATCACAGGTTGTTAACAGAGTCCTTCTCCATGCCTGAAAATTTATAGGGAGGGAGTGATTTGGGGTCTCTTTTCATGCTTGAATTTCTGCTGCAGAGGTACAAGCAGCATGGAGCTTGGGTCCTTCTCCTCCTATGTCTGCTGAGAGCTTCACAAGAGCAAGAGAAGGACTCTAAGCTCTGTTGATGCCGGAACCTTGACTGCTGCAATCCAAGCATGCGTAGACCCTCAAATCTCTCTCCCTCTGCCTCCACAAATCTTTACACAGAGGTGGGAAGAAAAGGACCCCAAGTTCCATGCATGCCAGAAATATTATAAATATTATAACCTATATGTTAGTGGGAAATGATCATATAGGAATTGTTTTAACTTAATTTTTTTTGTTTAATTAGGTACCAGCAGTTGTTGCATACAAATTTGGTCTACTTAGCCACAATAGCGGACTCCAATCAAAACATGCAATCTATATTGCCACCAGTAAGTACCATGCAAAAATAGTTGCATTCTCTGAGAAACAGAGATATATATATAAACAAAGATAAAGTGCTAGAATGCATATAGTTATGGTTTAATGTCTTGAGAATTGTATTTTACAACTACAACTTTTTATAATGTAGAATTATATTATTAAACTTCATGCATATTTAGATATATATTTGAGTATTCATCTTTGAATTAGGTCCTTATAATTTTTTTCATTTCAAATTTTTTAAGTCCAGGCTACCTCTTGAATATTCAAGTAGAACTTAATTGTTTCATGAATTCAGATATTTTGTTTTTATTTAAATATTTATTTAATATTTATTAAATATTCAATATTTATTTAAATACTTAATGATCATATATTAAAATACTTAGTTCATTAGCAAATGTTCCTAAATTCAACATTTTGAATGTTATTTTAATATAATAAACTGAGATATCACCAAAAATATATAAAACTAATTCAGTGTAGACAAATCGTTAATCTTGTGTTAGAAAAACAGAATGATAGAAATGTCACTCTGCTTATTCAAGGAATTATATAACTTGTGATGTAATGCAGTGTTTGAACACAATTTATAGGAAAGATATCCATTTTTAATAACATTACATCCGGATAGATTTCTACTATCCACATTTCTGGGTGTTGATCCCTGTAGAACAGAGGTCTCCAAACTTGGCAACTTTAAGACGTGTGGACCAACTGCCAGAATTCTCCAGCCAGCATAACTGGCTGGAGAATTCTGGGAGTTGAAGTCCACACGTCTTAAAGTTGCCAAGTTTGGAGACCCCTGCTGTAAAATATAAAGACTGGAGTTCTTTCTGTGAGGTCATTTTTAACAACAATCAGGGATTTGTAGTTTAAACATTTGTTTTACCGTTTAAGGCTGCTTTAGAGCTGAGTAGAATGAATTTATCTGTATTGCAGGGGTTTTCCATTTTTGTTTTGGGGCAGTTGCAAAGTGCTGTGGTTTTGAAGTACATTGTCATTGGTTTTTCAAAATTCATTGCTATGGTCTGATGACACTCAGGTTGCTATTTGACTGGTTGGTGTTACCCTACTAATGGAAAAAAAAGAGCCTGTTAGATTTTCCTGCCCCATTTGAGTTCAGTGTTTGGATTTGGTGAAGTTAGATATCAATATGCAGATGATACATCTTGACCAAGTGTTGCTGTTAAAGTCTGTATGGTACAGAATACTTCCCTCAGTCTTATGCCAGGATATTGCTATTGTATACTTCTTTTTGTCAATTTCATCTTCAGCAACCAGAATTGATATCAGCAATCATACATTTTGGTCAACAGAATATGGACTCCACCATCAAAGAACTATAATAATAGTAATGATAAGAATTCTATACGTTCACCACCACCACCACCCCCAGTGATTCTTATTGGGTCATGTGGTTTCAGTAATTACTTGAAAATGCTTCTTTGTAAAGTATCTTTTTTTGGCAAAGAATGAAGATCTTGATAAGTTCTTAGCTAACTGGAGGGATTACATTCTTACTAAAAGAGGTGAAATTAGCCCCTCTCTTCAGGTCCATTTTCCAATGACCAGAATGGTATCTCATGGTAAGCGGTAATCAAAATCAATGTAGGGATGTTCGTTGTGCAAGAATAGGACCTGCATTCTTGAAAGAGTGATGAATTGAACTTAAGCATTAAAAAGGTTTGCCAAAGAAAGGTTGACAGCTATTATACTATATAATATTCAAGTGCAAACATAGTATTTTTAACATTAAAAATGGTAATTGCTTACTTCTTACTGCTTAGAAAGGACAGTAAAGCACTGTGAAATGATATGTAAGTTTAAGTGCTATTGCTGTTCTATCTAGTATCTAGGATACGTTTCACTACAACTTTTCCCTCTAAGATCAAATTTAATGCCTTATAATTCTGAAGCCTCAATTCCGAGTTAATTCCTTTTGTAAAACAGGCAGTTATTTCAAAAACATTTGATTTTTGATGAAGAAACCTTGAATCTTTTGCAGTACTTTCATATTAAATAAATCAAGATGAATTTTGTTTAAAAGTAATATATGAATATAAAAAGAAGAAAAGGTTTAGGCTTCTTGTTGTAATTATTTTGTGTTTACTGCAGTTTTTCTAATTGTTTACTGTGATGTAGCAGTAAACTTTAATGATATTAGGCTTCTATCTCTAGTGGTGTACTTTTAATTATAACAGTTAATTAATATGGTTACTTCTCAATTTTAATACAAAAAAGGTAATATATTGGCTATTGAGAACCTGTAGGGTAATATGAAGGTGACATAGTCTATCATTTACAAATATATCACCTCAGAAATCATCCTCTCTTTTATTTAACTTCTTCATTTATGCTTCTTGAATATAAGAGTCTGTCATCTCAAATAGGAGAGATATTTATAGAAAGTTAGATTGGGCTTTGGAAGTTTATCACCTGATGAAGTTCTTAACAAAACCTTTAATTCCTAAAATTTATCTCTATATTAAACTCTCCTAGAATAAAATTTACTCTGGTTTTGTTTGATACTATAAGATTTTGGACTTACTCAACTTTTCTCTTGTTACTTCTTTAATATTATACTAAAGAAAGCTGTTGCCAGAGAAAAGTACAGGTAGTCCTCAATTTACACCAATCCATTTAGTAACAGTTTGAAGTTACAACTTATGACCATTGCAGCATTCCCATAGTCACATGATTTGTATGCGGATGCTTCATAACTATATGACGTTGCAGCATCCCACCTTTTGCAAACTTTTGACAATCAAAGTCAGTGGGGAAACCAGAACAACGGTTACTAATTTAACAACTGCACTGATTCGGTTAATAAGTGTGGCAAGAAAAGTCATAAAATGGGACAAAAGTCACCTAACAAATTTCTCAGTTAGCAACATAAATTTTGGGCTCAACTGTGTTCATAAGTCGAGGACTACCTGTATTCTTTTATATGTGTGGTTTAATGGCATAGTGCCTGGCTATCCAACAGCTCATCTGTCCCTAGTAGTTTTTGCCTGTCTTGCACAAATAGACATAGTTGGCATGCAGTAGTAACATCTGACAGGAACCAGGAAGTGACTCTTCGTTATCATAGCACCTGCCTTCTGGAACAGCTCCCCCCAAGATTTGTATAGCCCTAACCTGTCCTTATTCAGTCTTTAAGATCATGGTGTGTTCTTTAGGCCTTGGGATTAGGGTAGGTGAATGAGTATGCTAGGTAGTATGCTTATTATTCTGTCCAGATGGTGTCGTTCATTCTTCTTTATTGTATATAACCAGAGTCATTATGGAATCAGGTGACTATAAATTTGATAAATAAAATGATCAGTTTTTCATCCCTTGCAGCATATTTAATAAAAAGGAGACACGATGATTGAAGCTATCAGTTAAATAATCATTGAATGAATTGTGAGGACACAGTCATTCAGAAACATAGCACTGTTCTTCAAAGCCATGTAAAACAGAAATAGATTAAAAAAACAAGGACCATGATATAGTTGTAGATACATATGTGAAGACATGCTATATATTTGTTGGATTATAACCTGCTTTTTTACTAAATTACTTTTCAGCCACCCACACAGAATATGCCAATGGGTCCTGGAGGAATGAATCAGAGTGGCCCTCCCCCACCTCCACGTACTCACAATATGAGTTCAGATGGTATGGTAGGAGGGGGCCCTCCTGCTCCACATATGCAGAACCAGATGAATGGCCAGATGCCTGGTAAGTTTTTCTTCTAGAGATATTAACACCAGGTTGCTCAGCAACTGAAACAACATCTGTGCTCAAGGGATTGAAGATTGTTGTTGACAAAACTACTTTGAATGCTCTTGAGTACAAGTTCTCTTAGAATTTGTTAGTTACAGAGTTACGTGACCTGTATTCTATGTTTATCAGACTGCCCCTGGGCATTCATTTGAACAGAACCAGCTAAATTTAGTGTGCCTGAAACCATACAGTGTAGAGTCATTAGAAGGCTTGCCAAAGAAAGATACTGACTTATGGATGAATGCATTCTCATTGGAATAAATTATTTAAAATAATTACTGTTAAATTAGTTTGATAAAGAGGAAATGAACTTGGTAAAATTTTGATTATCTTTCTGAGTATTTTTCTGTTAATCTTCTGCATGACAAAACAGATGGAAATGACAAGCTATTCTTTGGGGAGTTCATGTGAAAATTATCTTAGAAGAATTATTTCAGGCCTTAAAACAGTTTTTTAAAGAAAATAAAGAGGTATAAGCTATTGGATTTTTTCAAAGCGGTCTATATTTTACTATAAAATTGCTTTTTAAGCATAGATTTTTCAGACAAGGTAGAAACTTGTTGAAAGACAGCTTCTCAGGATGTTTATTAAAATGCTCTGATATTGATTTAGGTTTCTTTTTTTTAGTTTATTCTAAAATTGTTCTTTTATCGTATTTGTTCCAGTTTTTTTATATCACCATGCTCGTAACTCTATTTTAGTTCCTTAAGCGGGAAAGTTGTTATCAGAATTCCTATAAAATTTCAGCAGCAAATGAATAGCTAGGCTGTAAATCTAAGCACAGTTTTCGAAGAATAAATTTTCAATCGTAGTGAGTCATCTGAGTAAACTGTTTCTTGTAATATGGAAAGACTAATTCATATCCAGCTAACGAGCCCCAGATTTCTATCAGTTATCATTCTTTTCAAACCCAAAATGAATATTTTAGTCTCAACATAGGGAGTATTTTAAAATATATGTACATTCAGTTTAGAACACAGGTGCAGAAAAATAAGAGTTCCTGTAATTTTAATCTATAATTTTAATTAAAAGAAACACATGTAGAAGCAAGAAGAGCTGTATGTTTGTCACATCAACCAAGCAGCTAATTTAAGTTATTCTGTATAGTCATTTATATAGTTATAGTTGGTTAGTTTTACCAATTATAAGTTTTACCAATTATGACATATGCATAGTATAAAAAATGTAGCTGGAATCATACCTCTGAAACTTTAAAATACTGTTTTCTGTTATTCTTGTTTGTAGTATTATCATTTTGTAAAGTGATGCAACCCAAGAAAAACCTAGTGAATTTCTGATTATCATATTTATTTTTCACTAACTTTCTAGTCCTAGGTTTATTGAATGGTACTTCTGTCAGGCAGAAAGATAGGTAGTATTCATTTAGCAATTGCCTCATTTAGCTTCATTTGTAATTAATGATGTGATGAAAAAATAATTTGATAATGAATTTACAGGTCTGTAAAGCAAAGGAAAACTGAAGTAAAATCATAAATAGACTTCGTGACAGTTTTGCTTAACAAACAAGTTGTCAGTCCCGGTTGCGATTGCTAAATGAAGACTACCTGTAGTATAGTTTTAACCTAGCTTTTCTTCTAATGAGACAATATATGTAAAATACTATTTATGCATGATTGAATAGATTATATGAAAAAAAGAAATATCCAAAAATATATTCAGGCAATATTCTAATTTGGAACTCTTTATGAAATAAAAGTAACATATTATTGAAGAATCTGCTGATTATTCCCCCTTATCATATTGTGATTATTCTTCCTATCACCATATTAAGATTAACAAGTAAGGGGAGCTATGTCATCTAAATCAAAGGCTGTTTAAAATGAGTGTCAAACTCAAGGCCCCGGATCTAGCCCATGGGATACTTAGATCTGGCCTGTGTGGCTGCCCTGAAAAGAGCGAAGGACCAGCTCACAGTGTCTCTGCCATGATGGCCTCACGCAGCCCTCTGCCAGCAAAAACGGAGCCTGGGGAGGCGCAATGGCTGCCTGCAGCCCTCTGCCAGTGAAAATGGAGCCAATGACATAAAATTTATTCTTCTAAAACTGTGCTTAAATTTATAGCCTAGCTATTTATTTGCTGTTGAAATTTTGATGCCCCTGGTTTAAAACATTACTTGGTATGGTATAAACCTACCAGGCTTAATCATGATATGTGGTTTCTGTTTCTGGTTTGTTCTTGAAACACATTAGGAATAGAAACTATGGTTTTCTTATTTTTTAGACTTTTTCACCAGCTTAAATTAATTCTGATTTGCCATATTCTCTGAATCATGTTTGATTCATTCAAGTTAGCTCTTACAAATTTAGTATAGAAATAAAGGTAGTCCTCATTTAACAATCCTAATTGAGACCAGAATTTTAATCGCTAAGCTACATGGGCATTAGGTGAAACATGACATGACTGCATCACTTAGTGAATATAGTTTTGGTGGTCCTGGTTGCACAACCATGCTATCATTAGCTTAGGACCTTCTGCATCTCCTTCAATCCCCCACCTGCCTGCCTCCCCTTCCCCCGCATTCTATCCTTTTGACTGCCCTGCACTTCACTGCTACCCCAGCTGACTTTCTCTGTCTTCTTTCTTCATCTGCTGTTGATGTGTGCCTGGCGGAGGATCTCATAAATGGCCAGGAGCTACCTTGGCTATATGCACCTTTTCAGCAGTGGAAGAATACAGAAAAGGTCAGATGGAGGCAGCAAAGGAGTTAAGAGCAGTCAAACAGGCAGAAATGTTGGTGGGGGCAGGAAAAAATAACTAGTGAGTGAAATTGAGGCACACACTGTGAAAATAATTGTAAGCAGGCTTCCATGCACCAAAATTTTGATCATATGACTTTGGGGACACTGCAATGGTCTAATTTTGAAGAACAGTTGCAATTGTAATTGTTCAATGCCATTGTAACTTCCAGTGGTCGCTGAACAAAAGGTTAGGTGAGGACCATCTGTATCATTAATTTGCACTTCAAAATAACAGCCTCGCTAGCAGAATCCAATTTATATTTCTTCCAGAAATAAACTTTTCTTGTTAAATTAGTTCTTTCTGACATAAACAGCTCTCTTTTGAGTTTGATCCAAAATGCAGTCGTTTTGAGCTTGAAATGCTTCCAAAATGGTTAAAAGTAACCCATTTCAGATTTAACAAAGAATATTTGAACTTATATCATGTTTGAGATATATGCAGTGTGTATATGATAACATAGTATTGGACATTAAAGTTTCAGGATAAGCAGCCAAATATTCTTCAGGTATTTTATCATAATCCTTTGCCAGTTGTCATGCTATATAGCATTGGCAGACCATAAGTTCCAAACCTTGGAAGACAATAATATATGAATCATGCTTTATAGTTTTATTCAGTTTTATTTGTTCAAATCTTGTTGTTAAAATACCAAACTATTAACTAAAGACTATTTTTTGTTTCCTAACCTGATTAGAAAGATTGAGATATTCACATTGTCCCAGGCTAATATTATAATGCAAAGACAGTGAAAATGATAACATTCAATATAAAAATTGTTAGATGTATATTTATGACCGATAGTTAAATTATCTGTATCTATTATTGAAACTGCAGTGTAGTACACTTTTTCTGTCATTTTCTGAGCAGTTTTAAAATCTCAAAATAGATATACTATCCATTTGTATAAGTGTATTACGTTTTAGAATAGACCTATTGTGAAAGGAGAACCTATTGCTATTATATTACTATATTGCTATTGTAGATAACAGGTGTTGGATTGAAAATATATTATGATTATTCATGACATTTTTGAAGTATGAAATATTTTTTAAATTTTTATTATTTATTTTAAATATACTTTTCATGTTTTTGTTTTTTCAAAGGACCTAACCATATGCCCATACAGGGACCTGGACCAAGCCAACTTACAATGACAAACAACTCCATGAGCATACCTTCAAATAACCATGGGTCAATGGGAGCCTATAATCATTCAGTGCCATCTTCACAAAGTATACCTGGACAGAGTCAGATGACAATAAGCCAAGGACAACCTATGGCCAACTATGGACCCAGACCAAATATAAATATGCCGCCAAATCAAGGTAAAGAAATAGATTGTTGGCCTTCCACTAAAATTAGAATTATCACAAGAGGCAGTGCTTTAAAATTCTCAAATTATTAAAATTATTTCTAAAAAGGGAGTTTATTTTCACTGACTTTACTCACTATTAATAAGTTAGCTTTTATAGTCAAGAAAAAAGGTGATTTTTAATCTTTTTCAATGGTTTCTGTTATAAAATTTATCAATAAGTTTTACTTATTAGTGCCCTAAAAGGCTAACATGTCCTTTGCAAAAGTTCCTGAATGCTCAGAAAAATTCTACATCTGTCAGAAGCTTTACTGGTGGTTATGACAAAGAGGCCCTCCTCTCTGGTTGCTTCATATTTTTGAGCAATCATTCCTTTATGATCCCATTTCTGGCTCCCTGGGGTTTTATTTTGATTTTGGTGATTTTCACTGTAATAATTGTAAGCTTCTGAGATATAAATATTATTAATAAATGTATACCATGTACAGTTTAATTTTTGACAACAATTCCTTGAGTATGTTTTAGAACAAAGCTTTAAAAGTTTCTATTTTCTCACTTTTAACGCCTCCCCCTTAATTCTGCAAACAGTTGGAAATATGGCTAGTAAGAAAATGAGAGCACTTGAAGGCTGATGTCCATTTTTTGCATTCAATGAATATTTTATGAAATATGACTAATTATAAAAATTATGAATGCTTTGAATTAAGTCATAAAGTGATACACTATTATACAACATACATTGGATGTTATGTTGGATACAATGGATTTTCAAAAGCTTTCTTCCAAAACAATTATGCTTAATGGGATAATACTTATATTTGGTCCAAAGAAGACTGAAACAGTGATTAGTTTAGGTAAGTAAAAAGTTGTAAAATACACAGCACTCAAGCATTGAGATTAAAATCTAATAATTCTGTGAATATTCTACGCTATAATACTTTTCTTCATCATAAAATAAGAACTAAAATTTCAGGATTTTTACTTGATCTATACAGAGGTAAAATTTAATATCATACATCTTGAATGTACCTACAAAAATGTATTTATTAAATAAGAGATTATAAAAACAAAGTAAACCAGATAGCTTTATGTGAATCTCATAACCTCATGTTTCACAACACATGACAAAAACAAGAACATGGATTTTGTAAATAGATACATATATATGTGTATGTATTCATGTCTGTATGAGGGTATCTTGGGACATGTAAAAATGGCTCGTTGTTTATTACTAAGAGAAAAGATACCTGTGATTATAGATTGGTAGATTATGTGCATTTTTATGCAGAGAATCCTATGGCATATTTTCAGGACTGATTAAAACGTAATAAATTTGGGTGCTCTTGAGAGAAATTAATATTTCAGAATTAAAAAAAAATTCTTAAACATTGCTGTGTTTTTTCTCATTGTAGGTCCAATGATGCACCAGCAACCGCCATCTCAACAGTATAATATGCCCCAGGGAGGGGGACAACATTATCAGGGACAACAGCCACCTATGGGAATGATGAGCCAAGTTAATCAAGGAAACCATATGATGGGACAGAGGCAGATTCCTCCATATAGACCTCCACAGCAAGGTAAGGTTTAAAAGTTGAACACTTTTTTTAGTCTATCCATCCAGTTTCTCTTAGTTGTTACAGGCATAGAAGCCCCCTTTGTCTCAGCGTTTGGGGCAAATTTTGCTTGCTATAAGCATCCTGACATCTAGCCATTGTCAAATATGTCATATTACATTTCCCTCCAAATAAATTGAGGCTAAACTAATCACCACCTTGCCAATAAATGTTGAAATCTGTATTTCTGTCTCAGAGGGCAGCTTAAATATATGTTGTCTATATGCTTTGTGAAATGTAAATTCACATTTAGTATATCATACAGTCAAGGTGCTCTCTACAATACATACATGTATTAAACACAAAGCATTAAGTAAACTTTCTGAAACACTATGCTATGGGTGGGGGAAATCTGTAGGTGAGAGGGTTTCTCAAATTACACTGAGAAATTAGTGTGTTAACAGAAAAAATAAATTATTTACATATTGACTGGTTGTGGTTTTTCAGGCCCACCACAGCAGTACTCAGGCCAGGAAGACTATTATGGGGACCAATACAGTCATGGTGGACAGGGTCCTCCAGAAGGCATGAACCAGCAATATTACCCTGATGGTAATCTCTCATAATGTTAACTTTCCCATTTTATATACCTGCCCATTATTAGTGATACATACATAAAACCACTGGTTGAGCAAAGTTTTAGTTGTTAATCACTAGAATAATTTTACTTATTAACATTTTCAAGTTTCATAGTTTGAATACCCAAAGGATAATATTAATTTATTTGCTTTCTCAAAATATCTGTAGCTTAATTCAAGTACCACAATACAATTTTTATTAATAAGTCCCTCATTTTGCTAGAGATTCAGTGTTGTTTTTTCATCAGATAGTGGTTATGTAATACATCTGTTTATAATAGTATTTCACTTATAGATAGTAGTTTTAAAGTAAGATTTAACAGAAACGTATCTGTTAAAATAGATTTCATCCTAAAATCCTTAAAGCAGAAATGGTCTTTCAGAAGTATGTTTTCTGCTTATTTTTTTAAAAAGTTGCACAATCATTTACACCAAATTTATTTATTTATAAGGTGTTTAACCCCACTTTTCATTCTGAGGCTTGAAGTAGCATACAAATCACTGTTTTGTAAACGTGTAGATAGGCCCTAAATTACATAATAAATTTGTGAAGCTGAGTCTTGGTCATTATCTAGACTACCAAATCCAAATTCAATACTTGGATACAGTAAACCACACTGTTTCTGAAAATTATACAGTAGCTTTTTTCCCTTCTAAGATTCTGGAAATTACATAGAGTTTTTGAAATGTATTACACTGAAAAGCATTACAAGGCAGTTAGAAAACTGATTCTTTGTATATCCTGAAAATATATGAAATGATGAAACTTTTTGTTTAAGAATTCTGATTTTTAATTTATATATTTAAATAGTATGATTCATTACAAATTGAACAGATATGGGTTGCAGTTGTAAGAGATAGAAGGATGCTTTTGATGTGTTAAAATTCATGGTGGATGGTAGAATATTTTTTCAATGTAATTCTTATTTATTGCAAATATTGTTTCAAATTAATTTTACTTTCTGAAAAAAATAAATATGCCCAAATTGTTTTTTGCTAAGTTTTAAACAACATACTTACCACTGGTGATTCCCATGCTTACAGCTTACTTAATTTATGTATCATGAAATCAGTTTCAAACACCTTTTGCTGGACCAACCTAGAATGTATTTTGTGCTATATAAAATTGCAGTAAGATAAGTTGTTTAGAAAATATCTTTAAATTCTTGTTAATCATTTTTAAAAGCTATAGTAGGTTTGGTCTGACTGTTTTATGTACAAAGTAAAATGTAACAAAATAAGTTTAATCCTCTTTTAAGATGTTGCTTAAATAATTGTAAAAAGTATCCTAGGGTTTATTTGCAGTTAGATAAATTGAGCAAAGTTATGCAACTTGTATCATCTTGGAGGTCACAACAACCTTTGTCAAGGTCTAATTCTGAAAGTAAGAAGAGACTGGGCTGTTGAAGGCAGGGTTGGGGATTTTAAGAGATAAAATGGCTACTTTTATAAGCATCTGCATCAGTTAAGGCAGCCATTTTTACTCTCCAAGCCCTTGAAGTATAAATTAAGTTCCAAGTTTACAGTGCCACTCAGTCTGGAAGAATTTGGGGGCTATAAAAAGAATGTTTGGCAAGCTCTAGGTACTCTCTGAGGCATAATTTTTGCACTTGTGAACTGTGTTATATTTGAAATAGGTACAACACATAATGTATGAGTATAAAATGTTTATAAATAGCCTTTTCTTTGAGAATCTGTAGAGAAGATAGACTGCAAAACAAGACAAAAATAAATAGCTGTACAGCTGAATTAAATTTGTGATGCTCATCACCAAAAATATAAAAAACAAAGTACTTTAGCATAAGCTTTAAAGAAATGCCTTTTTTTCAAAGCCATTATTGTTTTCAATATTGCATATGAACTATCTGATGAGAATGAAAATGTCAAGCAGATCTTATTGGTAGATGGCTGTAACATTTACTGGTTATGTTTGTATAGGGTAACCTCATTTTTTTTAAATTAGATTTTAGAGAATGTATTCGTATTTTAACAAATATGTCATGTAAAATTATATAAAGGTTATTGAAAAGTTTATTGAATATTATATGTTGTAGTTCACATTGCTTTTAATAGCATACATTTTTGAATTGAAGATAAGTAGAACAGGTGTTCAACAAAATATAGTAATTGAATTCTTTGTTCATTGTAATTAAATAATTCTTTACATGTGTAAAGCATAAATGATCTCATAAAAAAACAATTTTTTTACCCTTTTACCAGAAGCTGTAAGACCATTCCTTGCTGTGATGTTACTAAAACTACTTCATTAGCTGATTTTTCCCCCCTCCTGTCACATGTTCATTCAGTAAGAAAGGAAATCCTATTGGTGAATCCTTCTAATTTAATTTGAAGGTTTTTTTTCATGTATTTCCAGCTGACACTGATTTTTCACTAAAATGAAATATTCATAGGGTTTTCACTCAGAGGCCATTAACGTTTCTTCCTGTCTCTTGTCGAATTGATGTAGGTCATAGTGATTACGGTTATCAGCAACCGTCGTATCCTGAACAAGGCTACGATAGGCCTTATGAGGATTCCTCACAACATTACTACGAAGGAGGTATCTATATACCTTCACACACACATGCGCACATACATTCCTTTTCCTCTCCCCTTCCACAAAAGAGCAAACATTTCTTGCACAACATTAATTTGTTTCCTGCCCATGCAAAGCTCTTGTAGTCTTTTAGTTGCTGGCTGTTAAGAATTGCAGGGAACTAGATTCTTGCAAACATCTGAACTTAACAATTTTAAGTTTGTCATTCTAACAGCAGTAAAATTATTATAACACTATTAGTTGTTTTTTCAATAATATTTTTATTTGAACATAAACTCATTGATCCAGTTTATATTTTGTGTGTATGTACACATACAAATATAGTGCCACTAGGAAACAGCTTGCTGATTTGTGTAGCTAGTTTGTGCTCTGTAGCTGTCTTTAATTTTGTCTTTTTTTTGTTTGTTTGTTTGTTTAGCATAGTCATGGCCTTATCAAGTCATGACATCACGTTCCAGTAAAAGTAATACTCGTTTGGCAGAGATGTGAAAATACTGCAGTTTAGCCTTGCAAATTTGGCTTTTAACTGCAGCTTGGCTGAATATCTTCTGTTTTGGTTTGTTTTCTTTGTTTTCTTAGTTTTTGATATAAATCTGCATTTTCATTTTGTTTTTTGTGGTGTTTGCTGTGCATCTTAAAAAAAACCGTGCATGCAGAAGAAACAGCATTTAACTGTTTCTGCTTCATTTCCTATTTCAGGTAATGCTCAATATGGCCAACAGCAAGATGCTTATCAAGCCCCACCTCAACAACCAGGCTATCAACAGCAGCAATACCCAGGTCAGCAGGGTTATCCTGGACAACAGCAAGGTTATGGTAAGTAAGAGGATACACTTCGGTAGGGAATCTTAAGTATCAAGCAGGGTTTTGGTCAACCTTTGTTTATGTTCTTAGTTCCCTGTGTTAATGAAAGATATATGCAGTAGTAGCACTTGTTGTTAATCATTGTTTTAGTCAGATTCCATAGTTTTGTTTTGGTCCTTTAAATGTGAATTGACCAGTAACCTATATGTTGTAAAATAGTAAAACATTTCTGCATGAATGCAAAATAGACTTCTAAAGAGGAATTTGGAAAAAAAAGTGTTCCCTTTAGTTGAGGGTAGAAGTGTGAAACTCCAGGGAAGAAATGGGGAGATTGGATTTTTTTTTTCCTATTCTCTCCTATCTTTTTCATATTTTTATGAAAAGGAATTTAAAATTTTAAAAAGAATTAAAAGCTCTCTGAAATCTTTTCTTATAGAACAATAAATGCAGCAATATGAGATATCCTTAAACAGCAGTAGCTTGTGTTGAAACTCATCAAATTTGGTACTCAATTTTTTTTCAAAATTTGGTATGTAATTTTTTCCCCAGATACTTATCATTTGTTTGGTACTCGATGCACAAGCTAGAACGTGTCAATGTTGGCTGCCTTATGACTCACTACATTATTCCTTATGGGAAAAATTTGTTTAGTACTCATCATTTTTTGTACCCATCATGCCACCCAGAACCAGTTAACAATGAGTATCAAAATATAACTGAATAACTATCTTAATTTCCTCAAATATTTTAAAATAAGCTGCAATAGGATTTTTATAGCATATCTGAGCAGTACAGTTTCCCTACATGGAAGAGAAGCAGTGCACTACAATTCTAAAAATGGAAGAACAAGATTTATTCTTTATCTTAGGGATAGTCACCACCAAGATAGAAGGGAGGAAGGATTTAGTGCAAAGGACAAAAGAGAACAAATGCTCACCAGAATAAAATTTAGAATCCACTTTAAAGTAAATTCAAAGAGTACTTGTAATTATTTTCTAACTAGATTATATTCTTATTTTAACAAATACCAAGCAAAGTGTGATGACCCAGGGTGGGATACAAAACAAACACAGTCACAGAAAACAGGTGAAGCCCCTTTTATTCCTTCAGTTTGCTTCCAAGCTCTGAATATCTTTGACGGAAGACAAAAAAACTCCCACACAAACAGTTACATGAAGAAGGAAAAAAACAACACAGACCAGACAAGATAAGGGCTGGAGGATGTCCACAGATAACACACACTGGGAAGGATGCCAAACTCATAGAGGAACTATAAACTAGAGATATTTACACAATTTGTTCCCAGCGTTTTCCAGTATGCAGTAGTTGTAAAGGTTCTGAACAAGTGGACTTATGATTGTTTCTTGAACTGCTGAAGGGCCTGAATCATGATCATAGTTCCCTGTGGTCATATGATCATGATTCAGGCATTTGGCAACCAGCTTGCACTTTAGGTTGGTTGCAGTGTCAAGTGATCACCATTTACATCCTGTTGGCTTCTCACAAGAAAAGTCAATGGGGAAGCTGACAGGGAAGGTTGTAAGTGCTAAGTCACACACTTCACACACACATATCCCAGTCTTCTGCATTCACAGTGTTCACCCCCTAGCCTTCCTTCGTTTACACAATTCACTCCTGGCCTTCTGCACTTGTGCCAACCAGTACCACCACCACCAGCCTTCCTGCACCCGCATTGTCTGTGGCCTTCCTTTACTTCTGTTGTGCCATTTATACACCCAACTTTCCACCATTCATGATCTGCACTGGGACTTCCAAAACTTTTCCCTATTTTCCCACAACTCACACATTACTTGCCTCAGCTCTCCCAGGTCATCACCTGGCTTCCGCCCTTAGCAGCATTTCACATTTCTTACTTGGGGTTCCATTCACTTCTCACTTAATGAATTGGCTGTGCATTGGGTTTAAGAGAACAATTGGGATTGCCCTCACCAAGCAATATGGTTATTTCAGTTTGAAATAAAAGGTATGTCTCACTTCTCTCTTTTTTCCCCATGGTGGCTACATGGAAAATATTTATTTTAAAACTTCAGGCAATCCATTAAATCTGTATTTGAGACTATTAGCTAAATAATTACTGTCAAGTAGAAATGTATCAAAGGGAAATTCGAAGCACATTCCCTAACCATAAGCATTGTCCTGGAAAGCACGTATAAGAGAGAATTCTGATTAATTTCAAAATGCAGTTCAATATTTCTGATTTCTTTGATATAGTTGGAGGGGAAGCATGGGAACCCAAGTTAGTGTTTCATCATCCAATTCTGGCAAATTACTATCACTACCGCCTCTAATTTGCAACATGAATCCCAGTAATATACAATGTGCAAATCTTAATGATTGTGTTTTTTCTTGATACAAGTTTTAAAACCTTGAAATGCTTTTTTGGAATACAAGTAGTTCTTGCCTTAAAACCACAATTGAGCTCAAAATTCCCCTTGCTAAACAAGACAGTTTAGTGACTTTTGCCTGATTTTTACAACCTTTCTTGCCACAGTTGTTTAGTGAATTGCTGAATTCGTTCAGTTAGTAATACGATTATTAAATATATCTGGTTTCCCCATTGATTTTGCTTGTCAAAAGATGATCATATGACCCCAGGACACTACAGCTGTCATAAATATATGCCAGTTGCCAAACACCTGAATTTTGATTGCATGACCACAGGGATGCTATAACAGTTGTAAATATAACTCAACTTTTTTCAATGCCATTGTAACATCGCTCATTAAACAAATGGTTGTAAGTCCAGGACTATCTGTATAGGAAAGGTGTATATAGTATGGAGAAATTAGGTATGGAGTAATCAAGCAGAAGAAATTTGTGTAAGTCAAACTGCTAGTTATTTCTGCCCAAGTTTTCTACTTCTCATTCTGCTTCCAGATTTTTGTACTTGGCGGTGTACGGGTATTCTGGGCAAGTGCTAGTAGCTTTCGCAATTCCACTCCCATTCTTCCCTAGCTTTATTGTTTCCCTTTCTGCTGTGGAAGATCAATACAGCTATATTTGACTTAAAATATTGAATACATGAGTAATATATAATTTTGCAAGTATAGTACAAGTAGGATATTCTGTGACAGCGGTGTTATATAAATACCCCCTCCCTTGGATTAAATTGAGTAAAGGTTGCATCTACGTAAATAATATTGATCAGACAAGACAGTTTTCTTAATGGTTTTTAGATAATTCATAGGTCTTTTAATTAAATTGGATTCCACAGAGTCTTAGGGGAGACATCAAAATATTTAATTTCTTTCCATCAATTTTAGAAAAAATGTTTCACTACAATTTTGAAAATAATGTTTTTACATGATTCCACACATTTAAATCCCTATTCTTTCAAGAAAGCAAAAATATGGTTCTTAAAATAAAGCAATTTTCTTTGTTCTGATAGTTCAAAGGTATTGATAACTTTGTTATAAACTTACTTGTTATAATTTGGCCTCATTATCGATCATATTTGTAAATCAAGAGAGATGAGTACTTTGGACCTCAAGTGGGAAAATATGAATGTATTAAAATTTTGATTGAGGGTCCTTATCTAGAGAAATAAAAATATTAAAAGTTGTGTTTTTAATGACTGAATTGCTAGAATTTCTGTACAAAATATCGTAGGTCCTTCCCAAAGTGCTCCAGGACCTCAGTATTCCAATTATCCTCAAGGACAAAGTCAGCAATATGGAGGATATAGACCTACGCAGCCTGGCCCTCCCCAACCTCCCCAACAAAGGCCTTATGGATATGACCAGGTAGTTTTTGGCTTACATATTTTTGAATGTGTGTTTAAGGTTTTGCAGTTCAAATTCAAAATCAAATGCTATCCTATATGAATATTTAAGCATATGTATGGAAAAGTCAACTGGCACAATCAAGTAATATTTGTAACTCACTATAATATTTTTAAAAATGTTTTAATTGTACTTTCCCTGGTGGTATTGTTTCTTTAAAAAAAAATCTAATAGTTTATGTTGAATATTTCTGACACATACATTCTTCTTGACTCCCAAGGAACCAGAGTAGTACAAAAATAAAATAATAAAATAAATACCAATGTTTGTTGTATCCAAAAATTACCTTTTTTCTTTTAGACTTTTCAGATCAGAAAGCAAAAAGGATACAAGAGGTGGATTTCAGCTTTTTTATTTTTCTGCATATCATTTCTAGATAATTGTACCCATGGCCCAGTGGGTTATCCTTTCAGAGATAATTCCTTATCTAAACAGAGAAACAAAATTACCATGAATGGGCAAAAACCCAGTGGGAGCGGGAGTAATTTTCAACTTCCTGCCTCTTAATGTTATTTATGGAAATTTGATAGGGAGCATCAGAAATCACTCCTCCTCAACTGACCCATGGAACTGCCTGCCAAGGGAGGAGGAACTAAAAGAGTCTGGGCTGCAGGGAAAACTGCAATCCTGCTCCCCATCCCGGCATGTCCCCAAAGGCTTCCTCCTTGTAGAGAGGAAAAGGGGCTCAGCCATCAACTGTCACCTCCAGCCAATCTACCTTGCAAGCCAACAGCCAAGCTCCAAAGCAACCAATCCTCGGCTCACCTGTTGGCCTTGCTGCCAGCTTATTGCAGAAGGCAGGAAAGAAGGCTCCGCCCATCTTCCCCTAAACCATGCAACCTATAGTTTTCTGAGAAGTGTAGTTGGAAAGCACAGTAGTGTCCACAACTTCATGAAATTTCATTCTTATAGGAGGATCATGGGTCCCAGCATTCTGTAAATTGGTCCATTTGGATATTATCAATGGTTATTGCCCTGAACCTTCCAATTTTGCCCAGTTTAAAGTTACAAACAGACAATAAGACTATTAGTAGTATATAGATGGATGCTAAAAAATATTCCTGTACCAAAAGAGTACTGTGATAGCAATAACGGACTGTATGTAATGGTGGCAAATCTAATATTCAGTTTATGCTATTTATTCTATCTGAGGATGGTTCCAACTTCTTGTATTTTTAAATTATCATTTGTAAATATGTGATTTGGCAGAGATAAACATCTTTGAAGAAAGTTATATACTTACACACTAAAATTAAAAAACAGACACAAAGAATACATGTATTTTGTATTTACAATGATTTCTAAAAAGCTGTTCTGCAAACCGTATTTTGCTCTTTTTGTAATTTTTAATATTCATTTTAATATTCAAGGCAAGATAATGTTTTGAGAAACATTTCTGGGATCAAAAAAAATGAAACAGTGGAATTATGGAATTGTTTTTAAATAGTTGCCACTGAAATCAAATACCAATATATTGCTGAAAGTATAATTCCAACATCTTCACACTTGAAATAAGAAATACTCCTACTTTTAAAAAAAAAAATCAGTGCTAAGAATGTATATGTTTTGCTTTTAGTTTTTTGCCCTTTACTTACTATTCTCCTTTTTTCAATTTATTTATAGGGGCAGTATGGAAATTACCAGCAATGAAAACATAATTTTAGTAAGCAGTAACTGTTAACAGCCTCATCATCTCTTCGGCATTGTCAACGTCTTTTGAAGAAAATCTTTTAATTGCTTCTAATTTTAGAAAGAAAATGACAACCTTGCCTTTTTAATAAATGGCTGTATTGGAGTATATTGCCTATCTAAGTTAGCTTTTCTCAGCTAATTATAAGCAAATGTAATTGACCTTATGGAAAAAGAATACATCTGTACTCTAGATGGCAATATTGGACAGAAAATACACTCACAAACAATTTTAAATGAGCTTAGAACTGTATATCAGACAGTTACAGACTGAAGTATGTGAGCAGTACTGTATCTTTATGAAGGTTAAGGGAATTTAGTATTTTTCCAGAGATTCTTTTGTAAGAGTAAGGGGAAAATTTTTACAGCAGCAATATTTTATATATTATGTTTTTTTTTTCATGTGGAATATGCAAGGTGTAGTACACTACAAAAAGACAAGGTCAGAAACCCAAGTAGAGGAGAAATTCAAACTGCGATATGAGGAATTTGTGGGTGTGTATACTGGCCTCAGTGCTGGATGAGAAGCCAACCATGTATTTGACAGATCCTGATATGAAGACTCTGTATCCCAATTAGTGAAATGATGAAATTATCATGGAACATATAGCACTGTATAAAATAATTTTAAAATATTTGGTGGAAACCTGTAAATTGTATCAGTGGCAGTTCACGTTACCTTTTCTTCTAGTAACACAAAACAATATGAATTTTTAATGGCCTTGAAACGGTTTCAAATAAATAAGAGCTGTGATCTTTTTTTGATTGCAGTAGCAATGACTTTGAAAAAGTGTTCATATAGCCTGACTTAAATTTACAAAGTATTTATAAACAAATTATAGATAGGTTGACACGTATTTTATTTCACAAGTGTATTTAACTTGTAGTACAATAATTACTATGTAACAAAGATAGTAGAGCAGCTTTTGTAAAACTTGTCTAAACTTTCTCATTCTAGAGTGAATATCTTTAAGAGAGAATACAATTGTGTATATGTCCATGTTTGTATTGGTTATTATGAGACCAAAAGTAAATTTTAATGTGTTTTTTTAAATGTCAATTTCCTGATAAACTAAATTCTGACCAATCCCACATTAGAGAAATTTGCTGTCCAGATCAAACACAGATTCAGCAGGGAATACAAAATTCTTTAAGACCCTCCTATTATATTTGAGGCACATTACTGAATTCTGTGTTGCAGAAACACACATACATTTAGACAGATATTTGAAAATTTGCTAATAAAATCAGTCATAAATTGGTATGTTTTGATAGGAAAATAGCAGGAAGTACCTGAATTAAGACATAAAAATAACTTCCTCCACAATCCTAAATAGAGAATATTTTTATGTCAATTAATAAAAATCAAGTTTTGAACTGAAAATGTGAGAACATTGATAAGAATAATATGCTTTTAGATCCAGTGCCAATTTTCCACCACTGTGTACTTCATTGATATTTAAAATTGTATTGCATCATCTCTTTAACAGAAGAATAAATTATTTGTGATTTCATATCCTAATTGCTCTTTTAAATTTACTATTTATAATGGATTTCTATTTTATGTTTAGTTTTGCATAGGATAACTATATTTTTATTCTAGAAGTTTATCGCAATTTTCTTTGAGAGTCATGATCTGTGAAGCTATAATCAAGGTGACTGAATTAGATAAATGAATTGAGAGAAAAAAGTATTGAATTCAATCTGTTATAGAAATGGCTTGTTTAGAATATGCTTAACTGACATTAGGAGATAATTTGTCTTTCTAGACCATCTTTTGTTGCCTTAAAATTGCAGTTTTAATAAGAATTTCCTCTGGGTTTTTTCCCCTAGGGAATAATGTATTTTCAAGATTTAATTGTTTTATAACAGACCTGTTTTCATAAAAGTATTTAATTGGTGACAAATGTTACCTTATTCTGTTAGATTAAAGTAGCTTAAAAGATAGCTCCATTTTATTTTCTGTTTTAATATAATTTGAAATCTAAACAAAGTGTAATATAAAGTATGTATGATACAAGTGGCTATCCCCTAAAAATGGAAATTCAGCATCAAAATCTTCCCTAAATTAAGTCATTCAAGTTAGATGCAATAGGAAACAATGCAAGGGAAAAAAAGAGACTAATTATTTTCCCAACCAAAAAGATTTTTATTTCTTAAAGAATACAAAAGGAAAACATGTGCTTAGGATTCACGGCATTATGGCAATTAATGCCATGTATGAATGCACATATGTATATTCTTGGACAAAAATACTCTTGAAGGTTTAAATCGATCATTATTACAAAACTAATTTTTTGAAATAATCCAGAAATTACTATATTACAATATTAATAATGTTCATTTCAAACAAATTCAGGTTTTGGCACCAAGAAAATAACAAATCCCAATTTGAAAAAAATATACATGATTTATTAACCATACAAGAGGCTAATATAAATAGCATCTAAACTGTCCTGAATGAAATTAAGAATATGTTCAGTAACAAATAATGAGGGATCCTTCAAAATACTTTGCTGTGCTAACTTTCTGATGAATTATTTTAAACAATTTTCAGCATTTTCTTTATTATTAGGCTATGGACATTTTAATCTTAAGCACAAATTCATTTATGAAATGGGCACATTCATGATACAGATCCAATTCACATTCTTTAGTCTATAACATAGTGCATTTGACCTATTCCTTTGTTCTGGATTCAGAAAAGATTCTGACAATCAACGTTCTTTTACCATTAATTTTGGTGAAAATTGGAAGGAAGGGCTTATTTAAGGTATTTAAGATTTATACAACTAATATGATCCTTTGCCTTTTTTATTTTTCTAATTACAATGTAATATTTGTTTTTTTTTAAATAAAGTTTTATTTGGGTTTTCATACATACAAAATACAAGTAAAACATCTTTTTTGAAAATAGCATGGTCCCGGGTTGAACTTCTTTATACAGACACAAAACTCAATTTCATGCTCCTTTTTGTATATCTTTATATTCCATATCTTATACATTTTCTATATAGTTTTTCCCCTCTTTTAATTTTCTCAATTTTATTTTGATTATCTCATCTCAATTAAAATCATTATATTTATACTTTGGCCTGTTCTGTTTCAATTTCATATTATCTTTTCTCATTAAACAAATTTTCTCCTGTAGTTACTAATTTGAGTATGACACCTTTATATCTTTTAATTACATCCATTCAACTCTTATTTAAACTTCAATATATAGCTTAAGGTTATGACCTTCAATATAATATATAATACATAACTTCCAATTGAATTCTGCTTGGTACATTCTTATAATACACACTATATGCTTTTTTTTTTTTAAAAAAAAAGAAAGATTGTAAATGTATGTAATTATAAACCTTCATTCCATTCCAGTTCAGTTCTATCATTAATAATCATTAAAATCTTAACATCTTTTAACACTTCTTTTCAATTAAATATCATACTTCCTTAAAAACACACATAATCTCCATAATTAATTTTTCCCTTATTTCTCTTCACATATGTTTTATAAATCATTAAATGTACCTTTTGTTACATTTATTTATTGACAAGCATTCCACTGAATTATGATAGCTATTTTATCAGACATTTTAATCATACATTGTTTCATATTTTCTAAAATTATTTCTGTATCTAATATAACCATGCTATCTTATGTACCTTTGCAGAATCCCCTTTTCCATTAAGTTTTCATCCATTATCTCTAAATAGGCCCCGTTTCTCTATATTTTGCTTCTGTCCTTTATAACTTCTTTTCCTTTCTTTCTTCCCTCTCATCTTCTCCCTCCCCCTTTTACCCTCTTGTCTCTGTAGTTCTTATTCTCTCTTCTGATTTTATACTTATTTTTCACTCTATTTTTTTTTTGAGTTGTTTTTCCCAATCTTAAACTTTCCATTCTCTTTCCCCCCTTTCCTTAGATTACTTGTTCATTAAAGATGGCTTCTTCTTTGTCACAATCTTCTTGTTCTGCAGGCATTTCTTGTTGTTTCTCATAGTTCCAAATCTCCATTTCTAAAAACTGAAATACAAAGCCAAAAGAATCTCTCCCTTCTTGTGCATCTTGTTTGTACTTTTTAAGTTCCATTTTCAGTTCTTCTAAAAGTGGAGCCATTTTAAACAGTTTTAAACAACCACCCGATTGATTTTAGTCATTCAAAACAATAACTGGATTCAAAACAAGAATTCAGAAATCATCAAGTAATCCAGATAGTCCCGAGTTATACCTTTTTTTTTTTTTTTGACTTTCTCTTCCTGGGGTTTTTATTGCGATGTTTCAGTTAGAATGTATCTTTTGGAAGTCTTGTTGAGATTTTGCTATAAGATCTTTTTTAATTCCAGGCTGTCTCCTCCCTTCCAGATCCTGCCCTTTTATTCTTTTTCTCCCCTTTCCTGTTTTCAAAAGCTTTTAATTATCCAGAAATCTTTATTATCCCTTTGACTTTTTATTTTCAGCATTAAATCCCTATTGATGTCAGAGTGGCTTTTTTTCCAATTTCTTGCTTAAGTCTCTTAGCTGTCAGTATAGGAAAAGGAGAAAACCAAATCTTTTCCCTTTTCTCTCTGCTTAGCAGCTTAAAAATCTTCTTAGGGAACAATGTTATTGTTTTTTAACAGTTTCAATTCCAGGATACCTTATTTGTTGCTTTTGCTGTTTGACCCGGTCAACCAAAACTTTCTCTTCTTATCTTCCTCCTGCACATTCTTTTCTGGTCAAGTTCTTCTTTGTGGTGGCCATTTCTGACCACCGCTGCAACCGCCTTCGGGAAAGGGAGTAATGGCCAGCTGGGGAGGAGAAATGTGGCTCTCCGCAACCCTGCAGGCAGTCTCCACCTCTTCACCAACTCTATGGGGTGGCTTAGCCCCAAACCAGCCGGCTCGGGGCACTCCAGCAGCGAGCATGGATCGAAGCCTCGCAGAGACAAGGTTTTGGTCTGTCGCTGAAGAAGCTCAAACCGGAAGTAATATTTTTTTTTGTTTTCATGAACAGATCCAAATACATTAAGAATGTTGGAAGTGTCTATATTTATTCATTAAATTTTGGTCCAGCAGTCTATCTCAGATAGATAAATGTTTAATCCAGTTGGGTTTTTTCATTCCCTAGAGATGTACTTTACAATTTCTTAATCCGGTGTTTTGCCTAACAGAATTCTTAATATGAATAGAAGCATTTGTATCATGGTGGTCAAGTGGTTGGAGTGCAGTACTGTAGGCTACTTCTGCTGGCTGCCAGCAGTTTGAGTTGCACCAGCTCAAGGTTGACTCAGACTTCCATCCTTCCAAGGTTGATAAAGCAAGGACCCAGATTGTTGGGGGTGATTGTTGCTTACTCTAAATCACTTAGAGAGGGCTGTAAAGCACTTTGAAGTGGTATATAAGTCTAAATGCTATTGCTATTTTTTGTCTAGGGGTAGTATGGAGAAATTGCCCATTTTAAATGAAGGACCACAGCAACTGAAGATGTGATAAATGCATTTTCATTAGCCCACAAACTACAGTGATTAAGTAAAAAAGACTGGAAAGAGTGCAGAGAAGAGCAACAAAGATGAATAGAGAGCTGGAGGTTGAAACTTGATGAATGGTTGCAGGAACTGGATATATTTAGTCTAATGAAGAGAAGGACTAGGAATGACTTGATAGCAGTCTTCCAATATTTAAGAAGCAGTCATTAAGAAGAGGGGGACTATTCTCCAAAGCATGTGAGGGCAAAACAAGTAACAAATGGAAACAACAAAAAGAGATCCAACCTAGAATTAAGGAGAAATTTCTTGAAAGAACAAATAATTAGTGGTAGAGCCTGCTTTTGGAAGTTGTGAGTGCTCCAACATTGGAGGATTTTAAGAAGGGATTGGACAGTCGTTTGTCTAGAATGATTTAGGGATTCTTACTTGGACAAAGGCTGGACTCCAAGACCTGTTTCAACTGGTGTTCTATATTCTGATCAACTGAGCCTGCCACCATAAGTAACAGGCTCTATTGTATCTGCATATTTAATCCTTTCACACCATTCCATTCACATGCTAAAGAATGATAGTTGTCTGGTTTCTATTATCTGTCTCCATGCAGGATCACACTGCTAGCTTTTATTTCAATGAACAATTTTACTGCAGCTCTGTTTTCAATCATGAACGGGCTATTTCTGAAATAAGGAGAATAAAATGAATTTAGCCACCACAGTGTGGAAGTCTCTTACAGATGAAGAAAAAAATGGAGTAAATGGTGTCAGAAGGGCTTATTGTCACATTAATTTCCTTGCTTTTAAAGTAGTAGATATGGTGGACACCTGTTGAATAGGATTCTGAGAAATTGTTCCAATAGGATTTAATATGCTATGCAAGCATGAAAGCAGTAGCTTGATGCCTGAGTTGACATACAACATCTTAACTCATAATTTATTTTATGTTATTTTAGCTCAACCTTTGTCAGAATTTAGCCTTTAGGGTTAGGATTCCTTGAAGCTACAGAAGAATTTAGATTTTGCAGGCTTCAGAACATTTGAGCTTGGAAAACTTGTAACAAGTGTACCTAAATTTCAGGTAGGGTGTTCTCTTTCCTAACATGAGAATGGTATATGCATTTTATATATAATGATAAATAATTGTTGCTTTATTAGGTTATGGACTACTTTTTTTAAAATTTATATTGTACTATCAGTCTGATTAATATTTCAAAGTATTAAACAAGACTGACCCACAGCCCTAACATGTGCATTCTGTATTTTAACTGGTGTGAGACAATGGAAGGCGGGGAAGAGATAACGAAGGGCAAAATACAGAAATCACATATGGACCGTGTAGGTAATTAATGCTTATTTCATATCAATGTAATTCACAAAATCATAATTTATAGCATCCTGTTTTGTTGGTTTGCCATGAAAAAGCAAAACTCTAACCTAGATGTATGATCACTACACTTACATATTTATGTGTAACTTAAATCTACTGTATATCCATTAATGCTTATGCATACGTGGAAACAGTGATAAATGATAGAGGGGAAGGAAGGGGCATCTGGATTTTGTATTTTCCAAAACTTACCTTTATCTTTATTTGTGTGTCTGTGCGCATGTGTGCACGTACACACAGACTTACTATAGTGACTATTGCTCTTTTTAATAAGATTCACTTCTGATGAAACAAAGTCTTACACGTTTTCTATAGCAAAGGGGTGGGGGGGAGAAAAGCACTGACTTCCTACTTTTTTTAGTTATTTTAGAATAAAATAACATTGCAACCTCAACTTTTACATTTTCCCACTATTTTCATTTTCATTTGTATTTTATACTTATAAGTTTAATTTAAAAAAATTTAAGTTTTTATGGCGCATGTGTCCAGCTCTAAACATCCTGAGAATGCTTATATTTCTTCTTCACTTACAAAAGAAAACAGTATATTGCTAAAAGCTTTTCAATGTGCAGATTGACATTTTTTGCAGATTTTTTGGGGAAAAAAAGTACCCCTGAAACCTTATGAAGTAGATTCTGTAAAATACATTTTAATGAAAAGATAAATCCAAATTTCAGAGCGTACCATAACTCTTTTGCTTTTGAAAGAAAGAATTTTTTTTACCATAATCTATATTTTTTCCTATATTTCCTTTGTCACCACCTTCACAATAGGTGCCTGTTTTAATCCTTACAAGCTGGTACTTAGTTTTCACTCCTACATAAACACAATCATTTTGCAAACATAGTCTAATATTAATTACCCCCTTGGCACCAAAAGTTAGGATTACTTGATGCAGCCCACTAATGTAAAGTGCATTAGTGTGGTTGTTAGCTTCAAGTATTCAGATTCTCTTTAATCAATACTGATGGGTGGAGTAATCTGTACTAGTAACTACTGTGATGTACATGCTTTTTCATGGGTGGGAGAGATTTAAACCCCTCATACAGTTAACATTTGTTTTGGAATTAAATGAATATCCATCAAATTATTCTTAAAGAATATTCATATAATAATTTCATATAGCTTTGTTTCTACATGAAACTTTACCATTGGAAAACTGATAGGTGCACAATCTAAAAACCTAAAGCAGACATTATATTTTGCAGATGGTACTACCCCGCTCCTCCCTGCCCCTATTCCCACTATCTCACCCTACCATTTAAAACCAATTTTAAATGGATATTTATTGATTTGGGCTAGATTGATTGTATCTGTATTTCTTTAAAAGGTTATTTTTATTCTTACAGCAACCCAACAGATAGGCCAGGCTAAGAGTAATTAGTCCAAAATCATCCCAGGGTTTTCATGGCTGAGTGGGAATATGATCTGAGATCTCCCTAGGTTTGCTCTGTAACCACTATATTACATTTTTGAGACAAGTGAGAAGTGTAACGATGGCATCTTTGTAATGTTTAATCATAATTTCTGGCATGTGTTAAATAAATAATAGAAACAGATTCTACAGAAAGTGAGATGAAGCATACAATATCAAAAGAATGTATAAAATCAGTGAGAAGAATTTTCAAGAATTAATTATTTAGGACATCTTTTCCTGCAAAAAACAATGAACCGATAACCATATTGATAAGTTACTTAACCAATATTAGATAATACAAATACTTGTTTACTATTATAATATTATTACTTATTTTGTCAGTTTCATTATCTTTTCTTTATTGTCAATGTTCTATACAACTTCCATTTAAAGAATTACTCTTTCTTTGCCATTCTCAGTTAGAAATTATTTAGAGATTCTTTATAACCTAACTGATTCATCAGTCAATGCTAAGGATGTGACAAAGCATCAGAGAAGTGGTTTTTGGGGTTGTTGGGTTTTTTTTTTTTTTTTTGAGATCCAAATCCAGTAATGACATATTCAAAGATTTTCAAAAGGATAAAAGAAGTTGGCAATTTTGCTTGCAATGTAATAAACTAAATTACGCTTTTTCTTTCCCTAAAGAGTCATTTTAAAGGCTCTTCCATTAAGGATATGGTGTTTTGATGCCTTAATGTGAAGAGTCAGATACAACATTAAGAAAAATATTTTAAAAATAGTCTAGGTATTTTTCTTGATAGGAGATTTCATGGAGAATGAGAGTTGAACAATACTCAGTTGATAGGTAGAAAAAGCTTCTACATATATAAAACCAACCTAAAGAGTTGAAATATTTTTCCCCCAATCCAACCGGTATGTTTTATTTTTAGGCTGATCAGGCACAGGAGAGGGAACAGATAGTGCCAAAGCTCAGATTAGAAATGAAAGCAAACCCAGAAAAGCTTTGAAAATCAGTAGGTGCTCAGTTACTACTGTGCTGAGTGTCATAGAAATAACTATTAAGGCACCATCTTCAAGCTTGGAAGAGCAGAATTGAAGTAGTTAAAACTTGGGCTCTGCCGATTCCCCCCTCCCTATTTCATTTTTGTAGGAAGATAATATGTGAGTTGAGTTCCATCATTTCTACCTTTAGTTTTTTGTATAAGCAATGCCAATGTTGGCAATAGTTTGCTACTGATCTGACGGACAGAACAGAGTAACCAGCTCTATAGGTGTGACAACTCTGTTCTGAGACGGAAAGCCCAACGCCAGATAAAGATTTGTTTGTTTGTTTGTTTATTTAAAGTTTTATATAGATATTCTTCTTATGTGCCTGAGTGCTTACAAGCAATGATTCAGCCTGGTAGGAAAAAAGTTTAGCCTTCTCTTTTAGCCTTCAGAAAAAATCTTTAAAATCTGGTTATACTGACTGTATGGCATCCTGAAAGAGAAGATGCTGGCTGGAGATGTTTGGTACTAACAGAAGGCACCTTATCTTCAATTCCCCCCTTTTAAGCTTATTTTAATTTTTGCAATTTGAATCTACTTGCATATTTATAAGTGTTGAATGTTTATTTTATTTTGATGTGTGCCACTCAGAATCATCTGATCCATAAGGACAGCAAATAAATTTGAAAAATAAAATAATAAAATACCATTAAAAAATCCCAGTGTTGCTTAGGTCATGTATTCTTCCTTACCAGGAGCATGCATAATCCAAATACCTGCTGATGACTAGCCAGCCCATCAACAACAGATACTTTACTGAATTAAGAGCAGCAGTCAAGTTACTTGATATGACTATAAAATCAACCCTGATTCAATTTGAATTGGAGGTTCCAGAATCAAAGAAATCAGAGTTATGATTCAAAATTTGTTGGCAACCTGATTCAATTCAGGCCTCAAGTTTCAAGATTCAATTTAGAAAGAAAAATTGAGTAGGGACATTGATTAAACCTTGACTGCTCTTCATGGTATGGTAGACTTTGCTGTCTCTGATCACGAGTATCTTGAAGTCATATTGCTGGTTGGCAAGTATGGCTGTTCTGGGAAACTCTCAGATGCTAAACTATGAGAAGCACATTGGCTAAGCTTGGACTCTTCTCAGCATGAGTAGAAAGAATGATCCCTTGAGGGATGGCATAGTTTAGTGGTGGCAATGTGCTGAAATACATTGATTTGACAATGGAATAATTTGCAAAAAATGCAGCATAACGTCCTCCTATCTGGAACATACCATGTTCTGGAATTTACCAAATTAGTCTTCCATGGCAAACTATTTCTGATTGGGATACTTTAGTTCCCTTAACCAAGCTATGTCTAAAACAACCTGATCTGAAAAAAGATTTGGTGGGAGATGGAATTTTTTGAAGTCCTCCATTTGAAGTCCTCTATTCCTGAACTGACAAATTGTTAACACCTCTACTTTGCTTCCTGATTAAAGAAATTTCTAGATCAGCTATGTGACTTCTTGTCTATAATTTGCATTAATTGAGGGACCAGAAGCAGAACAGAACAGAACTGAGCTACAATATCACGGAGATAGGAAATCTATAGATAACTTTTACCATTCTGTATTTTTAAAGCGGTAAAAATTTGAGCCAGTATGTAGCTTCCATTCATTTCCAAAGGCTTAAATATGCCTCAAACCTATGGAATTTTAAAGTAAGCAACTTTGAACTCATATTTAAAGTGTTGAGAGTTGCATTGAAATCCAGCTGTGTTAACAAGAGCATCTCATATGTATGTATGTATGTATGTATGTATGTATGTATGTATCTTTGGTTATTTGGGTTTTCTCCCGCGTAAGATTGGAAGTATCTAGGCAACGTTTCATGAAGTCTCATTCATCATCTTCAGGCTTGTGTCTTCGGCTCTGTGCTTCTGAGAAGCACAGAGCCAAAGACACAAGCCTGAAGATGATGAATGAGACTTCATCGAAACGTTGCCTAGATACTTCCAATCTTACGCGGGAGAAACCCGAATAACCAAAGATCCACATACAAATACCCGCGAGAACCTCAGAAAGTGTATGTGTATGTGTGTATATATATATATATATGAATTAGCAAAGTTGGGGCTTATGAGTTAGTAGATTAATTAATTTGAGAACTAAAAATGAATTGGTCCTCAAACATTAGCCTTGCCATTCCCCAAAAGCTTGGATAAGCAGAGTTTATTCAGGTGAAAATTTTCATTGACTACTTGGCTGAAGTCACATCAAACCACTCAATCTACCCTCACAGCATTTTTCATATAAAGAACCAAAATTGCAATATTTCTATCATCTGTAAGTATTCAAAAACCAAAATACATTGTAAGGATGTGAAATGCTTGGAGCTGTTCAATTGTTTTAAGGCATGCCTCCATTTTAATGTATAAATTTACCTCGGTGAGCTAATTGTTGGAGGTGTGAATTTAGTGGCATGGATTAGTCAACATTTCATGAAGTACAGGCCACAAGGGTGCAGTGAGGTGCAGAGAGTTAAGGATTTAATCTATGTCTCTTCTACCTGCTCTTTTGTCTAAAACATTGCATATTTCAGGTCATTTCCTTCTGCCTTTGTTCCAAGGTGCCCAGATATAGCCCATGCTGTTTGTATTCCTGATAAGATATAGTTAGCTAGATTCTAGACTTCTAAACTTTAGAAGCAGGCAATCTTTTAAATAAATATCCCATTATAGTAATAAAATTGGCTAAAATTGTTCATATTCTCAGGAACATTCACACAGAGAGAAAGAATGTGTCTGCTTCCAACAATTCAATCAAAGCTTCATCAAACTAAAAAAATCCATCAGAAGCTCTGTAGAGCCCTAAAATTTATGTTTTGCTTGTAAGAAGGAAGTAGGGTTGTGCAACTCCGTTGAAAGTTCTGGAAAGTATGGGAACATAAACATGACACTTCTATCTGAATCACTGAACATGCTGCTTTTTTTTACAGGCTCTTATAGCTACTTCTGTATGCATTTCCACCTGAGCTCTATGTGCATCTGCAGTGACTTTGCTTTGCATTTTTAACAAATTGAGAAACACCCCTTTCAAAGGATATGTATAATCCTAAAAGCCAAAAGCTAAACTTAATTATTTCCATTTCATAACAATTGCTGAGCATAATGGAAGTAGGAACAAATGTTAAACCTCTTTTTCTTAGGTAATATTGCTAACAAGCCATAAGTGGCTGGATTCTTATTTAGCCACGAACTATGTTTTATGAACTACAATGGCTTTTTTCACACAACTTATTAAACTCTAATGTAAATTGTTTGGTTGTAAGGCTTTTGGGATGATTTGTAAACCTATGTTTGTGACTTAGTGTGTTATGTAAACAAAATGAATTGGGATTATTTGACAAACCAAGATTAAACAAACCATAGAACAGTGATGAACTAACTAGGCTTACATATAAGAAGGATATTGACAGAACCTACAGGATGACCCAAGCCAACAAAAGCCCAGACTCCATATTCAGTTGAACTAGCAAGGAAGACCTGATCTTGCAAAAACTGGCTTTGTATTTCAGACTAGATAACCTCCACATCTACTTTAACTGCACTTGGTAGCAACACTAAAATAGGATGGAGGTCAAAGGTGTAAGTGTAGATTTGGTATTTACTTTGTTCTGTAAAAGTCTTGTAAAAACTTTGCTTTGTACTTTAAAATCTACTTGGACTTGTTAAATATTTTATGTGTTCTGCTTGTAATTATTATAATGATTTATATCTTGCCTCTTCTGGAGAATCTCAGTAGTCTCTCTTCGTCTTATGCCCACAACAGCTTATTGGGATACAGTGGGCAGACAGAAATTCACCCAGAGAATTTTCATGGCTAAAGGTGGACTCTAGAACATCAGTATTTTTACTGCAACAGTGAGCCATTTAATCATTTAATACTGGTTCACTAAATTCTGCCTTTTATTCTTACTAATATTGAAGAATGTCCTGAAATCTAATGGAATGAAGACATACAGTAAAACTGACGTAAACATGACAACCAAATGACACATATATTGTAAATATGTTTAATACAATTCTTGTTTAGAATCTAACGATGACTAGAGCACATTTTGCAATGCTGCAAACAGAATATTATACTAACACAAGATGTAGAATGCATAATGAGGATTATCTTTTCTGTTCTTAACAAACATGCAATATTCTGAAACCTTTAACTTCTTCTGAATTATATAAAATCTGTTTTTGGAGAAGTTGGCTAAAAGAAGCAGAGCGGGGAAAAGTTGGATGGACAGTGAGTCTGTCCTTGCCTTCTCTGCCAGATAGTAGACTCAGAAGCTTTTTAAAATCTTGATGATGTTATCCAAATAATACTAAGCCTCAGCCTGATTTTAAGGATTAGAAACATCATTCTTTGAAAGGCCTTTGACGCAAATGGAAGTTGATGTGGAACCTGATTAAAATAAGGCAGACAATCTCGTGCATTAAATACTATGGAGTCTCTTATATTCATGTGGCATATCCTGGTAATGCTCATGCTCAGAATCAGCAGAAGAAAATGTTTCCTTTATTTGTAAAATAAAGCAAATATTTCTATAAATGAAACTGAATTGCTGTTAGCCACAGCCGGCTGAATTCATTTCTCTATTGTGAATGCAAAGCCCTCGATATTTTCAATCTAGTGTAGACAAAATTTATTCAGGCAAACTAGTCATTTCAGTAATAGTTTTTTTAAAAAATAAATTCTTAAGGTTCTGTTATATGCCTCTTTGCTTCCTAAGTGAGTGATGTGATGTGATTTCATTCTAAAGTGTTACATTGCCTTGTTTTAAAACACTGTGGGGCAAATCCCCTGTGCATAGATATATTTTATTTTTTAAAAAGTCCTGAGACTTGGCTTGTATTATAATTAACTACAAAAGATCAAGGTTCAATGAAACAAATTTCTGAACAATACAGAAATATCTTGATGGATAAATTAAAACATTTCAGATATGTGATGAATGTATACCATAGTGAAACTTCTAGCCCTTAAGATGCCACAATATTCTGTTTGTCTGCAGCAGATAAACAATTGACCATCCACTTGAAAAGCAACAATCATACAGAAATTTATTTCCAAAATCATATTCATATGCAGACAAATATACAGGAATTTTTTTTCAACAACTTGTTTATATAATAGGTGAGTGAAATCACTACAGTTAGTAAAACTGCTGTAGAAAAATAGTTAAGCTGGTTGCTGACATTAATAATCTCTTACTTGATTCTATGTCTCAATACATGAACAATGCACATAATTTTCACCATCCAATACATGTAGGACTATTTTTTTTATATATTATATAAATAACATCCTTCTCTGTTCTCTCTGTAATTCCATGTACTTTTAGGTTGTGAACATTGGTGCTTATAGTTTAGCTCTGCCCCCAGTCTTCTAGTGCTCAGTGATAGATCTGAACTATTTGGAAGAGATACAGTGTCTTATTTTCTTGTTGAAAATCTTGGTAAAACATGTACTTTAGGTTTGTTGGGTATGTGGTTTTCATTTGCAACTACGTTATTTGTCTCATATTGAAGTTTCTGCAGCAGCTCCAGAATTACTACATTTTGTAGCTTAGTTCAGAGCTTTTTATTTCTAGCTGACTCAGTTTGGCTTTGACTTTTTTCGGGTGATTCTAGAGACATGAGCTGTCTTATGTGAGTCATTGTGTTTTCTCAATACACTGATCTCTAATCATCTCATCTGCCATATTTCCAAATTCACATGTAACGATTAGTTCCCTCACAGCAGCAATATAGTATAATGATGATTCCCCTGGTTTCTACTCATGCTGGCAAAATGTGTAGCAATTAGCTGTCACATTGGGCACCAAAAATCATTTAATGCAGTGAGTGTCAACTCATATTTAGCATATCTTAAGAAGAGAGTAGAATATTTTTGTCCCTGTTGCACAAATGGTATTGAACACTCATTATAAGATTGAATTTTTAGAAACATTTCCATTCCTTATTTTAATGATTGCACTTAAACACTACAATTTCAACAGCAACAACAACAAAAAGTCAAAGTAGCATATATAGTTCTTTACTCCACCCTTTTACCTGCAAGCATCCCTTTGAGAAACATTACGCTGAGATGTAGTCATTAACTCAAATTATCATAGTCAGGTGTGTGGACTGGAGATTATACTTAAATTCTTTTTTAAAAAATAGTCTTTGTTGAAAGTTTTAAAAAAGAAGAATAAAACTAATATCAAGTAAGAAAGAAGAAAAAGGAAAGAAAAAAAAGATAGCAAAAAGAGCAAGAATGAAAAAAGTTGAAGAAAAATAGAAAAGGAAGAAGATAGAATTGGCTGCTGATGGTATTTACAACAGTTATAAGTACAATTATATTTTAACTTCTGTTTCTAAAGTTGCCAGTCACCAATAAATGTAGTATATTTTCTCTAATCAAAGAAGTTAATTTCTCCATCTCAGCAAGATCTTCACTTCACCAACTGTTCCTCCATAGTGGGAAGTGTCAACTCTTCCCTTCTCTCTGCATATCAGATGAATCCTGAGATGACAATTAAGATGATACTTAGAGTTACCAACTACCAGGGCCAAGGATGGTAAAAGATGCTGAAAATTGTGCTTGAGCAGCATCTGGAAAATTCCACAGGAAAGTAATTTAACTGAAATGCCGTATCTCTCACATAATTAGAGACCAGGTTTATATATCACACTATAATGTGGTTTCCCTGTTTACGACTTAGCACATTATGTGAATCTAACCACTGGAACTATATTTTAAGGGCTGCTTTAAGATTGGAAATGGCAAAATTGTTGGAGCTATGAAGTTTGGTGGAGCAGAGTTGGAGGAAATTTGGGGTTTGTTTTTTTATTGTTTTATACCACTTTTTTTTTTCAAAAATTTCTTTTAACCTGGCTGTTCTGACAACCGTTCTGTGCTTAATTGTGTGTAGCTTACATGTTAGACAGCTGTTTGTTGGGTGTCCTAATTTTTATTTTTTGTATTTTCTATTTCTATAAACTGTCTTGAGTTTTATGGAAATGGATGGCATAGAACATTTTATAAAAAATAAATATATAGCAAAATAATCTATATGATCGATTGATTACAGGGGATCAAGTTCTTGTCAATTCTTAGTGATCACAGATATATTTTCACAGATATAGTTGACAATCTATCCCAATCTATATATTTAGGTGTATGTAAATGTCTAGGTCTCAAAATGTATGTAGGACTACAGAAAGTTGTCTCAGCATAATGTTCCTCAGAGGGATGCTTAGCATCTATGTAAAACAGGGGTCCCCAAACTTGACAACTTTAAGACTTGTGGCTGGAGAATTCTGGGAAGTCCACAAGTTGGCAAGTTTGGAGACCTCTGATGTAAAAAGTTGACAGAAGAGAAGCCTTCTATCTAAGTTTGTTTTCGACAAAACCTGACCACATTTCAACCATATCTGTGGCCAGGGTAGCCTTTCTTGTACTTTTAAAAAAAATGATGAGGCACACTGTATAATTTTTTCCCTTTTCTCCTTGTTTTTGTCGCTCTGGGAAGACATATCATTGTTACTTATGGGCTACTGCAGAATAGAAGTAGTTGCAAAAATGTATGTCTTTTGCCCATTTTCACTGTTATCAGCATTTAGATGCATAACAAACAGATTAAACAAGGCAATGTGGCTGCTGCCCATATTTATTTCAGACTAAAATTCCATGTTATGAAAATTATGAAATTAAAATAAAACTTTTCCTACCTTTCATATGCTGAATAAAGATCTCAGTTCAATGTCTTTCTTTCCTTGGCACAGAGCTGTAGTTTAGATCTTAATTCCCTCTCAAGTGACTTAATGGTACTGTATTGCTTAATTATAGCAGTTGCTAACTCCATCCGCTAAGATGTAACACTGGGACCCAAACATCTGCAAGATTTAGAAAGAACAGAGGATGCTGCATAATAAAATATCATTTTTGCCTTTATTTTGTTTTTTACTTAATGTGTGAAATACTGAGCAAGTAAGTATTGCTGGAGTTATGCAACTTTGTGTGGGGGTGTTGTATGATATTATATGACATTGACAATATGCATATTTGTAGGTATACTTTTCTGGTGTCTGTGGGAGTAATATCAAAAACAAAGTATTACATAATACAAAATCTATTCTTGTTTATTAATGCAATGGTTCCAGAAAAGGGTTCCATATAGGTCGATCAGGTCATAAACAGAACAATAGCAATGAGAGAACAATGACTTCCAATGGGTCACTAGACAGCTAATATTTTAATTTTTATTATTCAAATAAGAACTCAATAATGATTTTGAACTGGAAACCCCAAAGTGTTTTTTTTAATGTTATGAAAAAGCATTAAGTATTAATATCACTGTTTATCTAATTAACTAAATGAAATATCTATCTATCTATCTATCTATCTATCTATCTATCTATCTATCTATCTATCTGGATATGTACACACAAACACATACATGCATACACTTCCCAGATGTACTGGCTGGAAAAACTGGTTTAAAATTTCTGCTTTGGGTTCATGGAACTGTTGCAAATCCTTTGTGTGCAACCCTCAATTCATCCAGCATTATTTAAGAATATTCTTTTCAATAATACTCTAGGATTTGCTAGTACACAATTCAACTTTATGGTTTAGATCCAAAGAAACAGGAATGGGACTTCTCTCTGTAATCCAGCTTCCTGGGCTTTTCTGAAAAAGTCAGTCATGAGAGTACAGGTCTTTCAGTAGAGTATAAGATATAATGTGAGGACTGCACTAGAAAGCAGCATTAGTTGTGACTGGAAGAATAACAGAAGCTTGGAGGAACAGAAAAGCTGTCTCATAGAAAAGAATTTAATATAAAAATATTTCATTTGCTAAATATCTTGAAAAGGTTGCTTATTGCAGGTTATATAACAAGAGGATTCCATTAGAAGACAGAGATTTGGTTCCAGTCAGAGTAGCCTTCTGTAACAGTTCCTAAATAACTACAAATAAAGTTATTCTAATTCCCATTTATAATGTTTTTCTCCCCTGGAAGAGGAGAAAAAGTACCTATTTAAAGTTGTTTCTGTTGCTATAGAAACTGTTTCCCAGGCATCAGTAGACATAGTTCTTTAATAATCTTTTGTCCATAACTGTCAAAAGAGTAGGAGTCACAGGAGTGAAAGCAAACATGTGCATGTATGTCTGGAACAAAGTTAGAAAATGCATCAATGTAAAGAGTATAATATGCATTTACTGGTATCTGTTTATTTTTTAATTGTATATTGTTCTGTAGGTGCAAAATAATGTTAAACATGGAGTGTCAACATTATATTAAGAAAGGATTTTAGGAATATAGGGCAAATCCAAAGTTTCAGCTTGGACCATCACCAATATAAACCACCCACTGCTTCTTGGGCTCAGGAATCAATGGCATAACCTTCCTCCTCTTCCCAGCCCATTACAAAGACTCTCCATGTCTGTGTTTTCCAACGTTGATTCAAAATTGCTGGTTTCCAACCTGAGTTACCTTATCCCTTTCAAGGCTAATGTTCTTCAATGAGTTGTTCCATTCTGGTAACCGTAGCTCTGATTGACAGCAGTGCCTGTCATGGCCCCCTCCCCTCCAGTAGTCAGGTGCTACCTGAGGCACCCATTTTGTCCTGCTATAATCTCTACTAATTGGAAGTTGGTGGTTTTTTAGAAACAATTTTACAGTTACAGTTTTACAGCCCTTACAATGACTAATCTTCAACCCTTGATGCTCCCTTCAGCCCTTACATCTCTGAGGGGCAATCTTTTGGCTTCTATCCAGGCTATTTATGCCATAAATTTTCACTTCCCTTCTCTTGATTTTTTTAAAAAATATCTTTTAAGTTGCAACTAGGAATTTTGCTTTTTTTATGAAGCTGATTTATCAGTACTTCCTTGCTATAAATTTTCCATAAACCTATAGAACAATAATGAAAAAAAAACAGTTTAATTATGACAGTGGAAAAGAAAAAGAGAGGCCTCTGTTAATGTCAAAGGAAACAGTATGGAAAACCATGTGTGGAAATATCTGAAGTAGCAAAGGAAAGACACGGGGATTATTAAATGGGAATCACAAGGCTCAGGCAAATAATTTAGCAATTTTTAAACAATTTTAGACTAGTAGAGATTTAGTTTTTAGTGTTACTATAAAAAATCTCAGAGGAAGAATTTGAAACAAGTGTAACAAGTGCAACAGTCACTTGTAACAAATTTTCCAGTGCAGTGTGATCTGTGTTTGAGACTGCAGACATCAAACTTTTAATTTTGATTCCATTCCATCTCCAGCAACCATTAGAATCCAACCACTAAAAATGATCATCTCTTGCATTGTTAGGGAGGGTTTTCCCCATTAGCATCTTGTTAAGAATAAAAGTTGAAAGTTCTTCCAAAACTTCTGTTTCAGTGATTTGATTAGTTCTGTTTGTAATATGCATATAGAGAAAATGATGTTTAGCACCGTCAAAGGAGTAATATTGAACTGATATTCTGGTAGTTTTATTGGCTATGATCAGTGCTTAAGCTTCACTGTTGAGCAAGAAGATTCAGATTCTAATCCATTCTAAGCCAGGGAAATTTACCAGGTGACTTTTTAGTTACTGTCAACCCTGTCACAGAGTTATTTGTGGGGGTGGGGAGGGAATTGTGAGAAAGAGTGCTTTGTACCCACTTTGAATTCCCGAGTAGTAATATAATAAACATTGGAATTCATTTATATTATTTTTAATAGTTATATGATACAAATTGGAATTCATTACAAATTTAATAAAATTAAGGTTGCAATTAATGTCACGACTGAGAATATTCTGCATCTGGAATATTATTTATCATAAAATCATAACCATTTATCATAACCTGACTTTAGCCCTGTTGATTTTTCAGTAAAGTTTAAAAAAAAAAACCCAAACCTTAGCCAACTAATTCTTTCACTTTTGTCTGGGCTGAAATATTGCAGTGAAACACATTTTGGAATTGAGCCCAAATGCCTCAGACAAAACTCTGGCTTCTTTGAACGGATGAAATTGTTGTATAAGGTTTAATGAAAACTATATTTTGAAAATGGCTTAATGGTCTTGATGTGTACTCCCTCTCTTGGTATAACATGGGCCAAAATCTTCAAATTACTTACTCAATATCATCTCATAGGACTACTCCAACAGCTCTCCAGAGCCAAGTGGTTTTTTTAGAAATGCATCTGAAGGATTTTCTTTCTTTTTGCTGCTGTTGTAATAGTTTAGCAAATACTCCTAGTAGACTAATGCTGGAAGAAAAAAGTCATTTGGGAGTATCACCCATCTTGGCTTCTCTTTTACTATTTTGTTTTCATAAGAAATTTGTAAAAGAGAACTACATACAATGTTAGCCTACAAGAAACGTATCTATAATTTCCTTTAGTGAACAGATACTGTTGAAAATTAAAAGGTAAGTCAAGGGTAGGCAACCTGGTACCTCCCCCAAATGTTTTGGACTAAAATTCTGTCTAAGCTAGCATGTTCAATAATCAGGAATTGCGGGAGTTGTAATTAAAAACATATGGAGGGTATAGAATTGCTTATTTCTGATATAAATAATACAGCTGGCCTCTGGAGTAGGTTAATAATAATTCTGTAGATAGCAAAAGCGAAGCCAAAATAAACTGTTACTTTTCAAGTGTGGGCTACTTCATATAGACTAAATGAAAGATGGAATTGTTTTTCCTTTTTTCTAATCTTTAGCCATTGTAGAACATAATATAATTGAAATAATATAATTGAAATTGTCCTACAGGATGGGGGGGGGGGCAGATGTTTTATTTGTTTACCAGTATATAAAATATATAAGGTATCCAGTTTACCAACTGCATGCAATATGTCCTTTGTTGTGGCTCTCAGACTTCTTTCTAAAATCTAGTGCAATTTTGGTAGCATGATCTTTTTCTGAAAAGAAGGACTTAATTTGGTATTCTAAATGTGTCCTCCAATAAAATCGGCCTTTGCAAGCCAATTTTAAAAATATTATAATTTCCCTATCCACTCCTGATCTACAGACATGCAAAAGATGACCACTCTTGATCTATAGTATTGGCAAAGGTTTTAAAAGCCTCATCCATGAAGCAGTGCCTTCCAATGTAGTCTGTTTGAGAACAGTTTGATACAATCAAGTACTGTTCTAGTCTGTAGAGGATAACTAGGAGAGACGTGTTTTAAACAAAGTGAACTAGATCCTAAGAACATCCCAGGATAATTGAAGCTGATATTCCCAACTATAGATAGGAATATCACAGTGAATATGTGATTGCACATAGAAATTATATATGCAAATATGTTCTTTTATTAGGAGGATGTATATAATAACAGTAAGAACAGGAATTAAATCAGTAGCAAATATTCAAGAGTCATACAGAGCAGATTGCTCAAGAAAGGGGCAAGCTACTAAAGATTAACCAATACAGACATGCACTGTTTCACTATAGATGAGTTAAGAAAATGAAGATAATGCTCAAATGACAAGGTCAAATGGTTTATTTAAGAAAATTACAGAAATTAAGGGAGTGATCATTGCTTACTCTGTCTTCTATCACCTATAGACTATATATGAAGGTTTGATCACTGCACTAGACATTCTGGAAAGTGAAGACAAGCAAGACCTAGATAATATTGCTAACAACAAAATTGCAGGAGCTGATGAAATATCAGCAAAACTCTTTAAATCCTTATAAGTTAAGTGAAAAACACTTTTTCAGTCTCCAGGTAGTTACTTAAATAGCCAGATCTTGGTACGCTTTCTGAATATTAACAGAAAGGATGCTGATTATATTTCCAAAGGAAATACTTCCACAGGATGGAAAATGCTCACTTTCAAGTCCTCCTTTGCTGCATCTCATGGGAATGTAGACTTTAAATATGTACTTTCTACATGCATCCTTGGAAGAGCAGATTCTAGTTGGAGAAAGGAATGTATAGACTATCATGAGCACCATGAATTTTACATGGAAACCAAATGCAGCACTTGTAGCACAGGTTTGATGTGTCAGTGTTGGGGCATGCCCAACAGTACATAGGCAGCTGCATTTTGTACAAGCTGAAGTTTCTGAGTGTTCTTCAAGGGTCATCCCATTTCAAGGTGATGAGCTCATAAATTACTATAGTCTAGGTGATGATGACATGACCTCCTTCCTGTTTTATAATGGCCATAATTGATACACAAGCTGAAAGAGGACAAAACCTCTCCTGGGCACAGCTTCCACTTGCTGAACCAACAGATTCTGATTAAGTTGTTTTGGAGCTTTTTATTGGCTGTCCATATTACCCTAGGGTAATTCTGAGTGGCTGATGGAGTTGCATAATTGGAACTCTCACAGAATCAGTTGAATTCATTGTGTAACTGATACTCAAGGAATTTTTTTTTGTAATGCAATTGTAGAAAAACAATAGAAGTACAGAATCAATTGTCTATTAAAACTTTGCAATGTGTATTTTAAAAAGGAGGGTGTATTTATCATACTTGTCAAGTAATTAAGTCATAATAAATCATAGTCGAAGCACCTAAGATAGTCTGGCTGATGCATTTTAAGTTGCTCAAATATTCCTGTGCTGTTTATAATAATTATTTCTTTATGTGCACATGTAGAAATATAAACAGGATAAGATAACTTTAATTTTATTGCTAAAACATGCAGCTCTTCAATTCTTAATGACAAAATGTTTCATATCAAAGCATATGTCACAATGCTAATATTAAAAGGAGACATCTACATTTCCTCAAAAGCACCTGAGAATTGTCTGTGGTTAGCAATTCAGCTAAAAATAAATGTAAGATTCAGGGAGCACACAGTTTTTCTCTTCTGCTTCAGTCACCCATACTGCCCCTTTGCTCCTTGTTCCAAGACTTCTGCTATTTTTGAGGCTGCCCCATGAAATCTCTGCCAAATTTTCAAAGACTAGTGAGGGCTGGCTGTGAGTTAAATCAGACAGAAACTGACAGCATAAGTCAAGGGCAGGCAGACCCTGGTCAAAGGAACAAATTGCTTTTTGGAAAGAGAAGGACAGAACAAAAAAGACTAGGCAAGAATTGGAGACATGGAAACTTTTTGATAGTCAAACAGCTTCATTAGTTTAATATGAGATTCCCTTTCATACTTTATACTCAAAGCAGGTTATATTTGTTTCTTTGCTTTTAAGTGGCAGATAAGAGAAGGGGAAAATGTCAGGGTTTATAAAATGATTTTAAGATACATATTTAGATTATTAATACAGGTTCTTGAAATACTTTTTGTAATCATTATACAGCAACAACAGTTATTCGAAATGCTAATGTTAAAACAGGAAGGCAGGTGTCTTTTGCTATATTAACATTTGCAGAAAGTTAAAAAAGCAAAAGAATATGTAAAGTTTCAATTGAATATCTGTAGAAAAACATTTTTAAAGATTTGCTAGATCAGACTAAAAATATAAGCCACAAATAGTACAAGAATCCCCTCTTTTTGCTAGTTGTTCCCATTTAGGGGCTTGAAATTTTAATTGTTCATTCCAAGAAATTTCTCAACAATATGAGCACTTGCACAATTGATGGATACAGGCTCACTGGAGGCACAAGCAACTGGAGAGCCATTTGCTGGAGATGCTTTAGTTCTGGATTTCATACAATGAGAGGTGTTGAAATAACTGTCCAATTGGACCCAATTAATTCTACATAGAATAGAATTCTTTACTGGAGATATTTATTCTTTAGAGGAGATATTTAGTTCTGCATACAACTGACTGCTTGAAGCAGCCTTTATAGCTACATTAAAATGAATCATCAACTTTTAATATATAATCAAGAAATGCATTACTGCAAAAAATGATGATGGACAATACTGAAGTAGCCATAAATCATTATCTTCAATCTGATGTCCTCCAGGCTTGTAAGCTATGTCCCTGCTTGGATTTTAATCACAGTATAAATATGACATGGAACACCTATTTTTTGCCATGTCCCTGTATTGTTATCTTGTCTTGTCTTCAATCCATGACTGAAACAAACTTAGTAAAAGCAAAAGGTTTGTAAGGGAAGAAGTGGCAGAACCATGGAGTGGAGTTAAAAGAGTGATCAACCTAGAATCTCTACATAGCCACAGCAGATTAAGTCCAACCCCCTCCCTTGAATTCCATTGACCCTTATGTAACTCCTAGCAGGTACTAACAATTAATTGAGAATACTCCTGTTAATAGATGGGTAGCTCTAAATTAGTTTAATTAGATCTTCACATATGGACCTGATCTTTTGTGTCTGACAGATTTACACAATTAAAGATAAACCATTATTTTACAATCATTATATTATGATTGTAATGTACTACATCATCATGGTATATTATATTATGGTGATGTTTTGTAGTTATTAGTAAATCAGTGACTAGTGGTTTTTAATAGCTATGATTCACTAGGCCATAAGGTTTGGTTTTGATTTTGGTTTAGTATGCTATAGAAGCATAGCAAGTTCATTATTCAACCAATAGACAAACAACTTATCTCAAAGTGTGAAACCAGTAGTCGAAAGCCTTTTCTAACAGTTTCCTTGTTTACATACATAATATCCATCAATCCATAGAATGCTAACCATATACAAGCCAACTGGGTAGTATTTTTTTTTTACAAAGCAAAACATATACTTACTTCTGTTTTTTGCACATAATTAGCAACAACATATTTACAATTAAGATCTGGCTTCCATTTTGAGTTTTTACTGATATGGAACTGATTCTGTGCATTCCAAGGAGACTTTTTTTTAAAACAGACGTTATACCTTTCAAATTTCATACAATTAATAATTCTAGAAATGCTTTAAAAAATTAGCAATATTCTCATGTTTCCAATATGGCTTGTCCTTTATAGACAGCATTGTTGTTGGCTTTTGTTTTGATTTTGTTTTATACATGATTCTGCCTTATAATACGCAGGTAAGAAGCCAAATCTAAAATGTGGGTGTGGAAGCATATTATCATTTTATCGCTCTCTCACAGAGTGATTTTACAATGTATTGAATGATCTACCTCTCCTGCCTCTTTTCTTTAATAGCAACTTTCATGTTCTTTACTTAATTACTTCTAATTATTTGAGATGAAGCACTAATGTGCTTGGCTTGGCAGCAGAAAAGATGACATGCTCTTTGCTCTAATTTACAGCCAAATTGTAGACTCTAACTCAATTTAAATAGCATCTTAATCTTTGTGTGGATTCATTCGGATGTTTGTAGTCTATCTTGGCTGCGAGTTGGAAATCCATCAATGCAATCAATTGTTGCACTGTGAATTATTGTACAGATAGTATCTTGCTCTGCGCGCATGAGGGATGTGCATTCTGTACCTTCTGCAACCTTCCTGGCTGGGGAATTCTGGGAGTTGAAGTCCTCCCACCTTAAAGCTGCCAAAGTTGAGGAAAACTGCTCTGGTTTGTAAAAGGCTCTGAACTCCTTTTTGGTAGTCCCAAAATCTCTTGGATCATGTTGCTAAAATTCAGTGCCTAATTGTTAGATATAAATTGATTTCTTGTCATTTTCCAATGGGAATATAAAATAACAAGGTAGCATAGTGCATCTAAAAAGCTTCGTGTCAGAAACTCCCTCAAACAAGCTGTAAAATAAAATAAGCTGCTTCATCTGTGTGGTGATATGATCACCCTTTAGATGCTGCTATATAAAACAAACTAGTATTAAAAATGGTGTGGCCTCAGTTATTAAAAATGGTTTCCTAGCCATATCTAATTAATAAAGAATTGTAATTACACCCTAATTATATAAAATGACACAGTAACCTTTCCTGTGGGGTTTTTTCCCCTTCTGGTGGGACTGGTCTGGCAGGGCAACCTGATCTTCCCAATTATGGGATGGAGCATATTGCTTCTGCTTTCACCTTTCAGCCCCAATCCAGGAGCCTTCGTGACAAACTATTTTGGTGATGAATTTATGTTTATAGCTTGAAATAGATCTATATTAGTCTCCCTTTATTTCTTTGTCATTAAATATAAATTTCCTGTGGATTGTACAGATACAAGTGGGCGTCTGAAGATTATATTTACATCCCCAAAAGCGTGTTTGTGGCATATACATATAGTCTTCGACTTACAACAATTCAGTTAGCGACTGTTCAAAGTTACAAGGGCACTCAGAAAAGTGACTTATGACCATTTTTTACATAAGCATTGCAGCATCACCATGGTCACATGATCAAAATTCAATGCTTGGCAATTACTCATATTTATGACGGCTGCAGTACCCTTGGTTTTGTGTGATCACCTTCTGTGACCTTTTGACAAGCAAAATCAATGAGGAAGCCAGATTCACTTGACAACTATGTTAGTAGCTTAACAACTGTAGTGATTAATTTAACAACTGTAGAAAGGAAGCTTAGAAATTGGGCAAAATTCACTTACCAAATGTCTTGCTTAGCAATGGAAATTTTGGGTTTAATTGTAGTCGTAAGTCAAGGACTCTCTGTCATGTATCATATGGAATTTCTTCTAGTACTTTTATATTTTGATTTGAGGGAGACGGGTGGTTTAGAAATGTGAAATATAAATGAATACAATTTCACTGTCATTTAGGATTTCTAGACTGATATCTAATGTGGAATATAAACAGTACAATTGCCCCTCAGAAAAGAAAGTAGGTATTTCATTTTTTTAAAAAAAAAACTAGATATAATTTGCCTATAAGACAAACACATAAGAAAAAAATTAAAAATTATTTATGAAACTTTGAGAGAATGTATATTTGGTAGAATCAACTAGAAAAAAATGGAGTTGTTTTATATGTAAACCCACAGTTACAACCAAATATTCTTAATGAATGATCACCATGGCAGGTATGTAGGGGTTGAAATTAATTGGAATTCAACTAAAAATATGATATTAGTACTACATGTGCCAAATGATAACAAGGCATATATTTTAAGGAACTAATAGAAACATTCATAGAATTGTCTTATGAAAATTGTTTTTTGAGGGGGAGATTGAAATGGTGTGGTTTGCTGACAAAAAAAACCCAGAATCTCTGTGAAAAGAATTAAATCAACACCATTGGCTTTTTTTTTCAAATTATGGACAACCTTGAGCTTACAGATATACAGAGATATATAAATGGTTGCTGATTCTAAAGAATATATTCATTCTTTTCTGAATGGCACAGATCTTTCTCAAGAATAGCTAGTTTTGGGTTTCTAACAAACTTACTACATGTACTTATAAAGAGGAGGTATTACGAAAATATCTTTTTCAGATCATAAGCCGGTGACTTTAATATATAAGGGGAAAGGCAAAACTTTGCTGCAAAAAAGTCTCACATAGTGGTTCTCCCCTGTCCCATTGCTTTTGTCCAGTCTCCTGCCCTTTAAGTTTTAGATGCCAACAGTTGATCTTGAGGAAAAAAAGGAAACTTTTTAAACATCTTTCTTCTTTTTTGTCATTTGTTTAGCTTGCATGGTAGTTTCATTTCTTTATCCAGTGTAATGGCCCTTGTTAGACAGAAGGGTGCTGTTTCTTCAATAGAATTTTAAAAAGTCCATAAAGAGGCTGTCTGACTGGAAGAATTACTCACCTGAAGCATCTGCCACAGATGGAGCAGACTGCCAGCTGAGTAAAACAGCAGGGGGACCTGCTGTTGGCCAGATTTGACTGTATCAGTGCAGGTGTCACTGCAGTTAATAAGAATTACTATTTTGGCTTGTTTTTAGCAATTTTAGAGGCGACAGTGCTACAGAGGAAATCTTTATAAGCCATAAATACAGAGGAAGGGACACTTTTTAAGTCAAAAAGAAAGAAATTGATATGACACACACTTTTATTATCATTTGTGTTTTTCTTTGGCATTTCTGAATTCTAAACACCACAGTAGGAAGATGAATTGTGCCAGAGTAGCTATTTCATTTCTACTCCAGCAATGGGGAAATAACAAGAAAAATAAAGAAACTTACGAAAACTCAAACACAGCAGACACGCAACATTTTATCTGAATCCTTGTAAAGAAGGTGTAGCTTGATTGTTTTAAACTCTGAGTGCAATGGCTTTAGACAACTGGGTAACACTACCGTCACAAACTGGAGTATTTCTAATGCATGAATAAGCACATTTTCCTTGAAAATAAACATTTAGGAAAGTATCAAATAGTTTACATAATACATATTCACATTGAGCGTCTATGTATATGACCAAGCAGCCTATCCTTGACTATAACATTTTTTTTGAACAATAAGAAGACATAGTGTTGCAATAATAAGCATCAGTCTTATTAACCCTAACACAGCAACATGCTAGCTTCAAGGTTTGTTGTCAAGGTTTGATTTGTTGATGGTTAGTCATCTGCTGTTCTCTGGTCATTTGGGAATACTACAGTCTTGAATCTGTCCCTGAAATCCACACCTAATTGCATGATTGCTTATGAAGTTGCTAGTGCATTTTATGGATTACTAAGAACACGAGTGTCATCACGGTGTTGTCACATGACATATAAAGACTTTTCTCCCCTTCACTAAACTGGGCATGGCCATGGCCAGTGCATGATTCATCCAGCTCACAGGCTGCAAGTTTGACAGCCCTGACATAGAAGATTTCATCACTATAATAACCTATGAAGTAGACCTGAAAAAAAATGGGGATAATATTCAGTTTTGGACTGAATATATGAATTTTCCTACTGTCACTCCAACAAAATGTTTTATTCTCTCTCAAGAGTCTAGAGCTTATCTAGGAATTTTAGGAAGTATATCTGTTTTTATGAGAATTCGAATGGGTATTATGACCATTCTATATAGCTTCTACTGTTTACAGTACCAAACACAGAATCGTCTCAAGAAATGCTGCATTTTTGTTCATTATTATCGTTAATACCAAACATTGGCTTTGCAGCTAAGGAAAAATGAAGTTTTTGGAACTAGAGCAGCTTTGAGTAAAGAACATATGTGGATTTTGGGTTTGATTCCAACAGACATACTGATTTGATTTTCAAAAGGCTCACACAACTTCACATTTTCAAAAAGGGATGTTTTATATACATTACATTCCTTCTGCTCGAACCATTCCAAGAAATTCCACAAGTTCCTTGGAATGTATTTAGAATGGATCATATTTGTTTGTTTGCTCATTTCTTGCCTTTATTGTTTTCATAAATAACTCAAGGCAGCAAACATATCAAATACTCCTTCCTCTTCCTATTTTCCCCACAACAACACTGTGATGTGGGTTGGACTGAGAAAGTGACTAGCCCAAAGTCACCTAGTTGGCTTTCATGTCTAAGGCGGGACTAGAAGTCATGGTTTCCTGGTTCCAAGCTTGGTGCCTTAACCCCTAGATTAAACTGGTTCTTTATGTACATTTCAATTGGATTCCCAAAAGCAAAATAAGATAAGCGTTTGTGTTGGAAAAAAGTAATTCAGATGGTGGCATGCAATGGATTTCAAATGGCATTATACCAAAGTGTATTTATTGTAAAGACTGAAAAAGTTCCTGTGTTCTGAATATTTTATTTGCGTATATGGGAAACATTCATGAAAGTCTGTCTATTTTTTTTGGTGCAAATTCTACCAAAGGTTAACATCTTCATCACATAAGAACAAATTTATATTTCTGAAATCCTCCCAAGCCATCTAAATTACATGCTTCATATGGCACTGCCTTTGAAAACTATTTGGAATCAGAATATTACAACATATGAGTTGTGTCAATAAATCTCAAGTCTAGTATAGCACATCTAATATCATATTCCAAGCTTTTGGAGTTTTGTTCACAGGAAAGCCAGTGTATATTATGTCTGCCATCTAACATATCTTAACCAACCCCATAGATTGTGTGATTGTTATTGTCATAGATTAGATCTTAAGAGATAGTGTTTAACTTCAAAATCCAAACCATTAGGACTTAGAAGATCCTGCTTGACTGTCTTTATATCTATATCTGTTTATCATCTATTATCTCTATCTCCCTATCTATATCTACAGGATAAGATACTGCTATTCTCAATGTATTTTTACTTCTTCAAATTGTATTTATACAGTAGTAACCTAGGTAGTATTGTAAAAGTTCAGCTGTACACTGATATCTCGGTACTTGTTAATTGGTTTTGGGGATTTAATGAGTACTAAAAATGGCCATGTAACTATCTCATGACCCTTTGTTTCAGCCAGGGAGACCTTCCTGTCTGTCCCTTTTCCTATATCAGTGACATTCTCAGTATGGCCAGCTTCCTCTCCACTGTCTGTAGTTGTCCCCTGCTTCCTTTTGCAGTGACCTTCCAGGTATGGCTGACTTCCTGTCTGTTGTCTGCAGCTGTCCCCCTATTCCTATTGCAGCATATCGAATACCAAACAAACGATGAGTACTGGGACATTTTCATGTCAAAATGCATCGAGTACCAAATTTGATGGGTTTTAAAGCAGTCAAGTTCCAAGGTAGCACTGTATAAGCTAACTTATATACATAAATTCACTTCTAGTTGACCTCTTCTAGTGCTTTTCCATACTTTCTTTTAGAAAGCTTTACAAAAATGAGCATTTTAGGACAGCTATCATTGGAAAATATTGTATTTATAGAGGGCATTTTATGGATTCTTTCAAAGGTTTATGTATATTACATCACCTGCATTAAGAAATTTATTTATTGTATCATTTGTAGAATATTAGTAGAAAAAAGTATAGTTTGCAGAGCACATTGATCTTGTCTACACTGATGATCTCGTCTGCACTGATTATTCTTGAGAGGAACAAATGAATAAAAAATCCCTAATGACAATATCGGTATTATTTGTAAGAATGGTAGAAGGATGTCTGGATTCCATTATTAGCAGGAATGTTCACAGAGTCTGTCATGCCCTCGTCAGAATCTGAATCTGTGGGGAAAGATGAGCTGGAACAAGAGCCGACAGAGATTAAGAGGGCAGCTCCATTGGCCTTGAAGGAAACTGGGGAAGGGCAGAGTCAGTCCAGGCAAGAGTTTTCTGAATTAGTAAGGCCTGCAGGAGCAGGAGAGAGAGAGCTAAGGAGAAAAGCAAGGACTACTCCCTCCTGATCTAAGAGCAAGAAGGGAAGAGAGATGGAGAGATCAGTGCAGATTGAACCAGCTTTGAGGGAGGAGAGTGCCCCACCCCATTTTACAAGGCACACCTGGGGACTGAGATGTAAGGAGGTGCTGGTGGGAGGGGAATTTGTCAGGAACAAGCGTCGAATCTGTGGAGCCTCATGTGCACTTGCCAACACCTGGAGATTGCTGTACTCTGTTCTTGTGGGGCTTGCCTGGTTTGCCTGCTTCTCTAAACTTCTTGTTCTGGTTACTGTTTGGCTAACCTGGCTTATTGGACTGCTGGCTCTGGTTGGTGTTTGGTTAACTTGGCTTGCTGGACTCCTGGGCCTGGTTGCTATGTGGCTAACCTTGCTTACTGGACAACTAGCAGCCAGAGGCTTTTGAAGGTGCATGTGAGAGCTTTGCTCCAGGACTTGTAGTGAAGGGGGAGACATTTGTGGGCACAGTTGGAGCAATAAAGGGGAGTTAGACCTATTCTCTGATTGTGTTGCTTTCATGCCATGCTCCGGGTCATCACAGGGTCTGATCAAAATAGTCAGTATGGCAGTCACAACAGTGCAATTGAAGCTCTTTTTTTTTTTAAAAAAAAAAAGTGTGTTACACTTTTTTAAAAACCAGACTCTGTGGATACTGTGATGAACAACTTTAGTAAAAAGAGTAATAATACTTCTATTTACAGTCTTTCCTGGTCCAAGTGACTTATTCCATTGATAGAATAATTCAGTAAAACTAGATGAAATTGGAGTAGAGATGAGAAATTCAGCAAAGCAAAAACCGAGATGAAGTTTATATTTCCTTTGGGGGCTTTCCAAGGCTTTTTTTTTTTTTTTTGGCAGAGGAACTTTCAATTCCTATTACTTTCTATTAGTAGGAATAGACAAGAGGAATAATTTACTTTTGTTTATTTTTAAATGAAAATGAAAATTCATTGTCTAGAAGCTAATTATCAGCTAGAACAGGTTTTATTTAAAAAAAATGTGATTTGGAAAATCTACAGTTCTTCAAGAACTCAGTGGGATTCTGTGAGAGAGTAAGGGCAAAAAATGAAAAAAGAAAAGAAAACTTCCCTCAAAAGGAGCCAATTTTCTATTCCATAGCTTGTGTCTTGATTACAGATTACAGAACTTTTTTTTAATCTAACAGGTACCATAATCTGAAAAACAAAATAGAAAAACCCGGAGATAGAACATAAATATACACATGTACGCATCACACTACTCAATATTATTCTCTGAAAAGGATTAAGAAATAATCAGTGATATGAAGCTGAACTTGCTAATCTGAAGCAGAAGAGCATCCTTGGCATGCATTATAAAGTAGCAAATATCATGTACTGTATTTTGGAAAAAATCACAAGGCAAAGTCTTGTTTCACCTAAAATCTTTGTGATGACAATTTAAACAAAAACCCTTTTAATGACCCCATAATCCCTTGCGGGGTGGAGTCAGGGCAGCTGAATGGAGGTGAGTGTTTCCTTCTGGAAGCCCTTCCTGTCGCCAATGCAGAGTTCAAGCTGATATTTACTCACTGCCCAGAGACAGAAATATCTCTACCTAGGATCGAACTCAGAGCCTCCTGATTGTGAGGCGAGACAAAGATTGTGAGACAATGACAAATTTCCTTTAAAAGTATTTTGCAATGCATATGCCTCTTGCAGATTAAAGATGGATCAACTGGGAATTCTTGGATCCTATCTGTGACATGGCTTCAATTGCATTGTACTCTGAAGTCTGGAGTTTTTCCAGTAGCTAAATACTTATATGAGAAACATAGCCAATGCATTGATGGATGGATTGATCAAAACTTTACAAGCTGTGAATTCTTCTGCTAGGGGAGTTTATTGAGGAGAAGAGACACCCAGTTAAATTACTGCTTGTTTTTTTGGCGGCTAGCCACCTATTAGAAAAAGCCAAAGACTTTAGTAGAATGTCAGACAGACGTGTTGCAGTGTTTCCAAAATAAAAAGCAGAAAGGAAAACAAAAACACTGTAACCTTAAATGGTCAATATGGACAAAGCAGAACCAAACACAGTTTATTACTTGCTTCCAAATAAACTAGTAAAGTTGGATGGTTAAAAAAATACTTTTTAGAATACTTTTTAGCAGAAGAATCCAGATCAATTAAAATTCTGCAAACTGCATAAGTCTCTGATGAATCTCATTTATTCATGCTACTTCTGTTGAAGAAACAATGATTGACACAACTTCCAAGAAATAAAATAAATATGTAATGTGTGGACGGATTACAGTGTGAATTTCTAAAATACTTTTAAAACACAAACTTTCTGAAAAAACAAATGCTGCTGATTTTAATTTTACAATTGATACCTGCTTATGGTATCATACCACATCTAGACAAACTATTTAAAATGCTCTTGAACTAGCACATATTTTCCCATTTGCTCCCTCCAAATGTTTTGGGATCTATATTATTGAAACCTTTCTTCCATTTCATTTGAAAATTACAGTTCCCTAAAGCCATTCAGTCTTGTCCAAGTTAACAATAGGACTGCCCCAACAGTTTGAAAGAGGTGCTTTGTGACAACATTAGAAGATTTCAGAAGTTATTGTTTGTTGGATTGTTTGCTAGCTATTAAAACTAGGGCAATAGAATTGGAAGAAACTTTATCTGGTACACTCACTCCTCCATGATTGATGGTAGCATGGTGAAAAGAATATCCTTGGAATATTACTAACAGTAATGTCTTGAAAGATACTATATATGCTCCAAGAAATTAGCCAATACTTATTATTGGGTTTGCATCCCGGGAGAACTTATTCTACCTTTGAGTAAAATTAAGATATTCTAGTAACAAGATTGACATTTGTACAACTTCCAAATGGTTCTGAATTTTTTGGAGACCTCTGGCAAACCCTAGTCTGTCCTTCTAAAGTTTTATAGTATTGTCTTCCTAGTTCCATAAGAGAGATTTAAGTGTAAATAACAAGTAAAATCAAGAACTGTTGGAGAGATTGCATTGGATGTATGCAACTAGATGTTTCCATATTTTTCCCAATATGTAAAAGAGCATAAACAGTAGAAATCAGTAACTGTAAAATTGATTTAAAATGTCTGAAAGCTTTTTAGTTTTTAGTTTTGCTTGTCTCGAGAGCAACAAGCTATGTATTGTTACAGAAATAAAGAAATCCATTATTTTCATTACGTAGTATTGGTTATTCTGATGTTATTAGTTGAGAGACATTTACAGTCATGAAACATTGAATGCATTACTGTAGAAGTAAGTGTGCAAGTAACATTTTTTTGAGATGTGTTGCTTTCTGTTCCATAGTAGATATTTTAAACGAGGGATGCTGTGTAAATGAGTGTTATTTTATTTTTGTACACTTTTTATACATTTTATAGATGTGAGATTGAATTGTTAAGGAAAATGGTTATACTCTTCCTGTGTGAATATTTATATGAGTATACTGGCAAAATTTCGGTGGGAGTCCATAAAGCTATAGTTTTCTTTCCTTTTTAGGTAGTGTAATACTAGGCTAGTCATGAGTCTGTTCAGTCTCTTTTTATGACCTTTTAAAATTGTTACAAGTAAATCTTACATGTAATTCACAAAATACTGTAAAAGGGAGATATGGCTAATATGATGGTTTCATCTGCATGCATGAATTTGCTGTTAATTTATTTGACATATCTGTAGAAGAAATCCATTATTTCTGATACCAATATTTCCAAAGGTTATATATACCGAAGCTTGTCTATTTTGAATAGACTTATCTTTTCCCTCTGAGGAATTTTTCAGCATTGTTTGATTGCAGCCTAAATATTTGAATGAAGAATGGCATTTACAAAGCTACATAGATTGCATAAAAGACAAACTTTTGATCTTCTTGTGTCAACTTCTTGAACTCCTTTTGTAACATTTTTGAGCATCCAAGGTCGATGTGGGATATTTAGGAAATGGGAACTGAATATCTGGCCTGTCTCACCCATTTTTTTTTGTTTGCTGGGGTGATTTGGTCCAAAAGGATTACAAAAAATAGTTTGCCATACTCATTTACTGAGAATAAGTTTTTTGATTTATTTTAAAGTTTAAAACTGATACAGGATTCCATTCAAAGTGTTTCACAAGTGGTATCACAGCATAGGGCAGTATTATTATTAGACGTATCCTCTTCAGATACAGGGGGCATGGTGAAGATGTAAGACAACAGTTTGCCTAAGGCTACCTGTTGCATTCATGGCTGAGATGAGATTTTAAAGTTGGGCCCACTGTCTTGTAGCCATTGCACAACATGAGCTGTCTAATAACAACACAGTGGCAAAATATCTATAGGCCACGATACAAAAACACACAAGCCAGTGCTTTCTATTTTCCTGCTTCATCTTGTGCCTAAATATTGAATTTCACATGAAACCTAGCTTACACATAAGGGGGTGAGTTGGGTTGGTACATTGGGAGTGCTCTTCCAAGAAACGTAAGGGGACCGCAGGGAAAATAGCCCTTTTGTTACAGGCTGGACTACAAGAAATTTATTCTATCCAAGAAGAAAGAAGCTTCTAATACTTGTCCTCCTAACTCTGAATGGTAAAAATAATTTCCCCTCCCCCATGAAACTTCCCAAACTCAGAATCTCTTTTTCACTTAATTTAGGAAGAAGAAACTATTGGCTTTCCTGCTGTTAAAGAATTATAACTCTCTGTGTCCTTCAGCATTGGTCAAGTTGATTCCTGAAAGCACCAGCCAGGGTGAGAATTTAAAAGTTATAAAATAAAAACCTCTGTAAAAGGTACCAGGTTGGGGAAAATTGCTTTAAGAAATGTAAATAAATGTTTGAAAAATTTACCTCCACATTCTATCTTTATATCAATGTTAGAATTAGAAAAATTCATGAGGTCAGCAGTGGTTTATCAGCAGAAGTCATAGGTAATCCAAAGTTGTTAATATTCCTAAACAAATGTCAACATCTTTGCATTGATTCTTCAAAGAACAATTCCATAATCCCATACTGGTCCCCCCTCTTATATATATTCAACAAAGATTTCGAAGGTGAATTTACATGACATACATAAGCTTAAATGTTCTTTACCAATTAAGTAAAAAAAAACCCACATTGGGTTTTGATTGTGCTATTAAACATCAGTTTAATATGGTGGATATTATTCTCTCTCTCTCATATTAAGAAGTGCTTTATTATCAACCAAAAATGGAGAGGTTAATCCCTTACCATTAATCACATGCAAAACAATCAGCAACAAGCAAAGAAAGTATAGGTTCCACTGCCTCCTTTCAGATTTCCATAAGAAAATACATGTGTGTAAACTTTGTTCCTAAGATCCCTTCTCTCCTTTAGCAAATTGTGTTCATTGCTTTGCCTGATGCTGTAAATTGCTTCTGAGGACACCAAATGTGTCAGGTCTGTCTATGTCCTTTCTATTTTCAACAGCCTCCGTTGGGCATATTGAAGAATAATAGGATGAACTTGAACAAAGAAACACATGGACTAAACAATGTGGACATTTTCCTAACAGTAAGATGTATTAAGATGGAGAATGGATCTCCAGAATGTGTGGCTAATCACCCTATTGCGTGGACAATTTAAATAGGACAGAGCATGCTAAGAAATATAGTAATACAGCAAAATCAAAATCAAAGGAAAACTAACTTGAACCAGACAGGGATTCTAAAATGGATCTTCTAAAATCATTTACTAGACTTTTTGTTCTAAAACAGTTAATTAGAAATATTGTTTTGTGGGCTCCAACATCTTGCTAGGGTATCCACATTTCCATTACTCTCTCTCATAATTTTCACTTCAAAACCTGTGTAATATGTCTATGTGATCCTTATGTATGTTTTTCTACATATTGTTTAGTTTGGCTACCTTTGTGGGATATGCATTAAATTTGTACAACTCATTTCCATGGCAGAAGAGACATTTCTCTTTTGAGGAATCTTGCAGTTTATTATGCCCCCTAATTTGTTAAGCATTCTTTCCACAATTATCAAACTTTTCTCCATGAAATTTGCATGTGTTGTGTGTCAAGTACTGCATTCTAACCACTGTGCCTTCATGGACTTGCTTCAACAGGGTTTCCTGCCTGAGCACAGGTTGGACTAGAAGACCTCCAAGGTCCCTTCCAACTCTTATTCTATTCTATTCTATTCTATTCTATTCTATTCTATTCTATTCTATTCTATTCTATTCTATTCTATTCTATTCTATTCTAAGTCAAAGAATGGAAACTTTTAAAACCATGTAGCCTTTAATAGACAAATGGTGTCCACCGCATAGAATGTGTCCTAAATGTTTCCCTTATTTTGCTTGGTTAAGAAAGAGGAAAGAATTTTGAATGTATTGTGTAGCAAAAGAAGACTTCCACCCATTGTGAGACATTCCAGATAACAAAAGAAAAAAATAATTTTTTTTGTTGATATCTTTCAATCTGCAAGGGAGCACCCTTGATTCCCTTATAAAGGGAGCTGTTTTGGGTCAGAAGCATGGCAAAAGAGATCTTGGCACCCCTCAGTATTCTGTATATTCAATTAAAGTGTTATTGGCTGACCATTCCATGTGACATAAAGCTATACTTCTTGCTATATTTTAAAATCAATGTTACGGAGCAAATACCCACCTAACACATGTAGATTCTGTTATGGCCATTCTGTCAGGCTACAGAACTTTTCCCCATTCAATTAACAAGAAGGAACTTCTGAACACCAAATGTATCAAAAGGAATCCTTTATTGAGATGAGACAATTCATGTAGGAGTTCAAAGCAGTGTCTGAAGTCCCTCAGGCATACAGGGATAGATAGGGGAGTTTAGAAACCCCTCCCCTTATCTCGATGTGTATTTAGTGAAACAAAAGCCAGTATGATAATTCCTCCCACCCCTTCTGTAGAAACAATCTTTTTCACAGTTTCCCAGGGCATACCTAATTTCCCCCCACCCCCTTTTTAGAACAAACTTTTCCAAAGATTCCCAGGACACATCTCATTGTGGAATTTTTATGATCTTCTCATCTCCTGGCTGTGCCTCTCAGAGGTGATAGGTTCCATCCATCTGGCTTTTCTCCCTCCATTGTATCATGTGTGGGTTATACAAATTCAATATAAGATTAAATATATTCAGGTTACATCAAGAAAGGATTTCTTTATCAGTCTCCCACCTCCCTTTTCTTCTTCCACTGAAATGACAGATACATGGATCTGACATCCTGCCTTCCTTAAAAAACAGATAGGTTACCTGGAGAAAACAAAAATCATGCATTACATTTGCAATTCAGGATGGTTTATCAGGGTATTTTAGGTGGAATTTTCATAGTAATGTGGGTGCTTTTACATGTCGTTTGGCTACCTACTCAATTTCTGAGGAAGGAAAATGTTTCCAAGCTACTAAGTATTGTGTGGATCCACGGTGGGTGCTTGAATCAAGGATATCTTTAATTTCAAAATGTTGTTCCCCATGTACCATGATGGGGGTTGGAGGTGTGGGAAAGGGGGGTCTGAGGTTTGAAGTGATCTCTGGTTTGAGCAAGCTACAGTGAAATACTGGATGAATCTGCCTAAGTGTTTTTGGAAGTCGAAGCTCTACCGTCACGGGGTTAATAATTCTGGAGATGGGGAATGGGCCAATGAATTTTGGTGCTAATTTCTTAGAGAGTTGTAATGATTTTAAGAATTTTGTGGACAAATATACATGGTCCCCAATCTTGAAAGGTTTAGGTTCACAATGTTTTTTGTCTGCTCGAGTTTTGAAAACTGCTCTAGCTTCCTGTAAAGATCATCTTACCATTGGCCACGTGGCTTGTAAGTTATCCATCCACTCCTTAAGGGAGGGGATTTCAGGATCTTTGGTGGGTAGTTCCAGCATGGGGTTGAATTCTTGGCCCCTGGCTACCTGGAATGGGGTGAACCCCATGCTACTATGGACTGAGTTATTGTATGCTACCTCTGCAAAAGGAAGGTCAGTCCAATTGTCCTGTTGGTAATTAATAAAGCATCTTAAATATTGTTCTAATACGCTGTTAACTCTCTCCATTGAGCCATCCATTTCAACAACCCCTGGGTGAAGCCTAATAGGTTTAAAAACACCCGCCAAAATTTGGATGTGAACACCCCTATCTGAGATAATACATTGGGGAGCTCCATGAAGGCAATAAATGTGTATTAGGAACATCTTTGCCAATGCCTTGGCAGTTGGAATCTTTTGGCATGGAATAAAATGAACCTGTCTGGAAAAAAGATCACTTACAACCTAAATGACAATAATTCCAGCACTTTCGGGAAGCTCCACTATAAAGTCCATAGAGATTTCTTTCCAGGGTGCAGAAGGGTCTGCTACTGTTTGTAAAAGTCCAGGATATTTTCCTTGTCTTCTCTTTGCAGCAGCACAGGTGGGGCAGCTTGCAACATAGTTTTCAATGTCCTTTTTGAGGGACGGCCACCAAAATTGTCTTTTGATGAGGTGCCGGGTTTTTACAAACCCAAAGTGTCCCGCTATTTTGGAGTTGTGGCAGCATTTCATGAGGTCCATTCTCTGGCTTGCAGGGACATGAAGTTTGTTTTCTACCCAAGCCAGTCCATCTTTGAGTGTTTTTGTTAGCCTGGAGCCAGTCGTCCTTGAGTAGTGCCTCCTTAAATATTGACATCGTTGTGTCTTCAGTCAGGGATGATTTTTTTTTCTCTTGTGCCTGGGTGATTACTTTGGCTGCTAGTTGGGTTGGTTGGATCATCAGTTTTATAACCTCAATCTTTTTGCTGTTGTATTGGGGTTTTCGGGACAGTGCATCTGCTAAGAAGGTCTTTCCCCCAGGAAAATATTTGAGTGAAATTAAATTGTTTAAAGTATTGAGCCCACCTTGCTTGTTTTTTGGAGAGTTTCCATGGATTTCTCAGGGTTTCCAGATTTTTGTGATCAGTCCATACTTCAAAGGGGATTTGGTTTCCTTCCAGGAAATGTCTCCATGTGAGCATTGCCCACCGCACAGCATATGCCTCTTTCTCCCATATGATCCACCGTTGCTCGGTTTCTGTCAGTTTCTTGGATTTATAAGCGCATGGTTGTAATTGTCCACTTCCATTCTTTTGGAGGAGGACTGCTCCAATTGCAACATCACTAGCGTCTGCTTGGATGATGAAAGGTTGTTCGGGATCTGGGTGCTTAAGGACTGGTTCTGCTGAGAATAGACGTTTGAGTTCCTCCCTTTTCTTCTTCCACTGAAGAAATGACAGACACATGGATCTGACACATTCATTGTTCATAATAGGTTAATAGTTTGTTTCCAATCAGCTCAGAACCAGTCATTTCCTCCTCCCAGTGAAGATTTTGAGTTGATTTTCAGGTAACTGTTTATCCCAAGTAGCACAAGCATGTTCATTAGTTGATTCCACGCCCCCACCCTGACAATTTTTTTCTGGAGAATCCAATCTTATTACAAACAGGGTGTAGATAATTTATACTTATTTTTGCTATATGGTACCTTCCAAGCTTTTTATGGTTCACTTAAATTCCAAAGGAATGTTTATGCATTTATCCCCATACCCTTCTTGTTCGAACATCTGTTAAAAAGATGTCCTCATGGTGGAACCTCCATCAAAGTGCCAGCCAGTCATTGAGGCAGACTGAAGTCAATCAAGGACAATACTACTGTTTTTCATTGGAAAGAATGAATATGTCCTCTCCTGTATGATCATTATATGTTGTATGGAAGAGGAGCCTGAGAGAATATTGCAATACGTAGTGTTACTGTAAAACCATACTCTCCCATCTGACTACAAAGCTCTATGCCACAATTATTATTTGATGATTAATGATTAAATAATTGTTAGGAACAAAGCCTCACTTAGCAACCAAGATTGTTGTTATTGTTTTGTCAGAGCACTATGAACTTTGTGGAAGTTTTTCCTAGAGATATATATTCCCATTTGTATGTGTGTATGTACACAATGATATGTGTAAATATGCTACAAAAGAAATTCTAGAAAAATTCTGAAAATAATGGAATTAGGGAAAATAAATTGTACAAAATAAGAACTCATCATCTATCCCAAGACCAATTATTTTCATTGGCTTCATGTCACAGAAGAAATGGTTAGGTTTTACCATAGTTATGGTAATGTATACAATATTTGCATATAACAAACACAATGATACAATTAACATGTTTAGTATTCAGTTTCAAAATCTGGGCGACAATTAAGGGAGCGTTTAAAAGAGACCTTTCTGCTGTATATTTTAATGCTTTTAAGTTCTAGATTTTGAGGTGACCCTTTTTATCAACTTCATTTGAAAATTTCAGTGATAGCTTGTTTATGTCCTTGTTAATCATTTGGTACCAGGGCACTTTAACATGTTTCCTCTTAGACCAATTATTTCTATATGATATCATCTTTGATGGACTACAGTTGTCATCACCACTAGATTGATAGGGTGCATTATTCAATGTATCAGAAAGGCTTTTGGTTGGTGAAAATTGCCTTATATATATAGTTAGCCTTTTTTGTTCAAATTCATAGAATGAGAACTAAAAAAAATCAAACCATTTTCTTTATAGAGAGGGAAGAAAAGGAATCCCCAGGTTGAATTTATAGTCTGTTCAGTTTGGTGCATTCAAATTGTTTTGTGGTATTCATTTAATTATCTATAGCAACATATCTCATGTTCTCAAATCATACATGAAAGACTAAAACTCAAGAAGCTGAAGACAGTTCTGATAATGAGTCCCTGAAAGATGCATGATGTGACATGGAAATACATATTGAGTGAGAGAGAGAGGCATTCATTACCACAAGTATTTCACCTTCAACATAAATATATGCTATCCTACATTTACTCAGGGATTATTGTTGCATTACAGCTAATTATCTTAAAGCATCTTGGCCTTAGGTTATAGATGAATGATTCCTAACAATCCATAGAACGAGCAAAAGGGGTTTGGATTTCCTTTCTTAAGTACATAAATTACCTTGGCAACATACCAAGTAGAACAGTAGAATATCATACAGTTAATTATCATTATTTCTTCTTCTTCTTCTTCTTCTTCTTCTTCTTCTTCTTCTTCTTCTTCTTCTTCTTCTTCTTCTTCTTCTTCTTCTTCTTCTTCTTCTTCTTCTTCTTCTTCTTCTTCTTCTCCTCCTCCTCCTCCTCCTCCTCCTCCTCCTCCTCCTCCTCCTCCTGTTCCAAAGTACATTTCATAACACATGACAAGCTCAGATAAAGTAAGAAGCAACATTTAGCAATACTGATGTTAGTACCATTCTTAAAATTCAAAACTTCTTTTGTTCTACTTTTTCTCAAAGAACTTCATTACTTATTTTTGTTGATCTGTCTATCTGTCTCTTAACTATCTATCTATCTATCTATCTATCATCTATCTGTCATCTATCAATCTCTCTATCTTCTAAGACTTGCAGCTACTGCAGAGTCTCATTGATAAACTACATCACACCAAAACTGCTTAAAGATTAGAGCTGGTGCTGCACAGCTCAACCCTGAGGAATATGCTCCTAAAACAAAGAAAAACATGAGAAAAGAACAAGGGACAATAATCAAGAAGAGTTATGTTCTGTCCCGAACATCTGATCTCTTCCTTCTTGTCTTTGCTTTGAGTTTCATGGCTACCAATCACAGCCTTGGAAATCTCCCCATTTTCTATTCATGAGAAAACTAGGAGTCCAAATTGAAGATACATTTTTTATTGAAAGTAATTCTAATCTCCTTCAATGGATGTTCACAGAGTGTTCCTCACTACCAAGATGGTAAACCTCTTAGTTCATGCCAGGTTGTGTGCTTGAACATTTGCAGCAGTTGGTTGACCAGGTAACTGAAACCTCACCTGTCCCTTGATGGCCATTTGTACAATTCTGTCTTGTTTGTTTTTATCATGTATTATTACTTTATTGGCAATATGAAAAAGATCCCATTGCAAAACATTAGTGTTGACATATGCCCTGCATATGTAAATAGTGAAGAAGATTCTTTCCCAAAGATCATGCAAATATACAGTATAATAGAAGCCTCTGTGACTCCAATATATATAGGTAGTTACTAAAAACATTTGTTTATATATTGTATTTTTTTCCTGAAGCAACAACCGAAGAAATACAATGACAACACTATTCATTACTGGATGGAACACAAACTAATGCAAACCCTCTTGCTAGTTTGTGACTTTTTCAAACAGGCAAAGTATAGGATAGATGCCCAATCATTAACAGGAGACCTGTGAAGGCAATTTGTCCTTCTTTGAAGTAATTCATCTTGGATCACTCCCATGTGTTGAAATACTCTAGAAAACTGGCAAGCAGAATTTGCATTTAGGAAATATATTGTACTTGAGTTTTAAATCATAAGACTAAAATTGATCAATTAGAGATAGGCAAAAAATAGTGGTATGAAGAGTGAAGAGAAGAATTTAAATGAAACATTAATTATTTGCTGCAATGGTTTGCAACCTATTGTTTTGAAATTATTAATGGTCTGCAAAAATATTGCAAGTGTTCTCTAATATTTGGGAATATTATTGAAATTTCAGGAGATTATTAAAACACACATATTGTTGGCACTCTTACTCAAAATCTCACATATATTCATTTGAGAAAACCAAAATCACACCGTGTGTATGGATCATTTGACTTCTATCTTAGAAGGAACTCTGCAATCATCTATGGTCTACCTGGCATTTTATTCTGATTTTATTAAATCCAAAGGAAAAATATCATGAAAGAATGTCTCCCTGACTGCTTTTTAATTGCATTGCTATTATCACTGTCAAGTAGATTCTTATCATTCAGAAATTGTTATAAAAGATTTCCTTTCCTGGAGAAGTTCAAAGGAATAATCTCTTCTATTTCTGGGGCCACAATTTTGTTGGAGAATTTCAAAAGGTCATTTATGCTAAACTCTAATTTATAGATATATAGATGTAAATGTAGACAGCCGTGTATAAGAAACCTGTGTAAAACTATTTTCCCCTTTGGGGATTCTCTGAACTTTTGCATTTTTGTCAGTGAATATTATCCAATTTCATGTGGTTCCTATTCCCGGGCAAATGATGCCAAAATCTGATTCTTATTTTTTATAAATCATAAAATATCTACTTTTCTAGAAAGCTCTTAGTTATTCCTGAGCTAAAACAGTTTACTATGGAGGAATGACTAAAATTCCTACATCGCAATATGAGAGATGGAAATCATTTGTGATTATTATATCAGGTTGATATTATTGTGATAATATCAACCTGATATTAAATCTAAGGATGGAGGGTTTTTTTATATGTAATCATCACTTTGTTTATATAACAAATAAAATCTCCAAAGACGGTGGCAAATAATTTTTCACAACAGTGTATATCAATTCTTTATTGTTCTAATTTCAATATTCTTATGGTGCCTTAACAGTTCAGGTTGCCTCTATAATTCTATAGAATTATCATCTTTAAACTCTTCTTAGCTTAGTTTACCCTTTTTGTCCTGTTAATTTCATCTGTGGCATGAAGTTACAGTAAATAGAAAAAGCAATTAATATGTTAAGCAGAAGGATTGTAATGAGATTCATGTACAGACTTGACTTACTCACACTGCAACAGCATGACTGGAACAGAATATGCAATTTTGTGGCTTGTTCTAGCAGATGACAGAGTCCCTTGACCTCCCCTATACTTAAGATACACCCAGCCTCATTTTAATGACTGAAATGAGTCTGAGGCTTTCCCAGTAGAACCAATTTTCACCCATTGTGAATTGAAGCCTCAGCATCTCTGAAGAGCTTAGTTTGGTGAGAAGCCAGCATAAGAATAAACCTGTGACCTTTTGGTATGGTTTTTCACTTCCTGATGAGTGGATCTGCACTTCCCAAAAGCTTAGCATCGATGCACATCCTGAACTAATAAAGACTGATGGGATATTTTGTCAGTGAGAAAAGTTGTATCTACTCACAGCTTGTCACTCCGTTGCTGTCTTCTCAAGACTTTCACCGGAAAATTATTTAAGAAAATCACAACTGTTACAACTCCAGGCCATTATTGAAAATGTCATCCTGGGAAACTCTTGGGTTGAAATATATATTTGTGTAGCTGTTCTGATCTCCTGCAGAAAGAATCATCATGGATTTAGCCAACTGATATTGCAGACAAGAATGAACAACCTGTACAGTTTAAGCTGAGTTAAAGTAATAGTGTACAACTCAACATACCATCGCACTCTAAGGCTTTCCCTGGTATCTCAGTGGAAAGAGCCTTAATTATGTCTTATGTCAATTATGTCTTGATGTGGTTCTAGCAGCCTATAAATAATAGTACAATATGATCGGTACTTAGGAGTTGAAATTGGCCTGGCTTTTGTTAGAGAAAAGCATCAGGGACATAAATGTGGGATTGCCTTTAATAATCACCAGGAAATTAAACCAAGCAGCATTCCACTTTTATAAAATGGGCTTCTTCACTTTCACAGGAGAAAGCATTATAAACGACTCACACAAGTCGGATGGGAAACAATAAACATCTCAAAAACAACCATATCCAGTATAATCAGGAAACTGACCCGAGTCGGCTGCTATTCCAATAGCTCTGAATAAATAATTAACAGCTACTGACAAGGTAACATATATAGCACTAGTTAGTTCTTTACTTCTTTGCTACTCTGGGCCTTGATCTTTTCATTTCCATTAGTGGTGGCAGAAAGAAAAATGGGAAGGGAGAGTAGGGACCTTTGCTACTTAACACTAAACGTCCTTGTTTGGGAAGTCATTCTTTAAAAGTGATTCTTGATATGGATTAAAATATCTCTACGATATAATACAGAGTGGCACAAAGTAAGTAACTATTTAGCTAGCTGGTTAACTACTAACCACGTTACTATATCCTAGCAAGGATTGGATACTTTATGGTGCAATAAATTTGCCTGGTAAATGCAGCGTAATAAAGGAAGCTTCCAACTATAAAAAAAGAGAGGGCATGTGATGGCATGTAGCAAGGAAGGACCTGGGAGTCATTGGACATTGGCCTTGACATTTTGGGGTTCAGGCAACTTGCATTTAACTTAGCTACTCATAGGAAGAAGACAGACAAGAGAACATGCACAGAGGACTACATAGTCTTCATATTTTCAGAGTGTTATTGTCCCTCTAAATAAGGCCCGATATTAGATTACTCCCATATAAACATAGGGTTTTCATCGTAACTGGTTAGGCATTTCAAAGATAAAATTATTCTGTCAATGGTGAGCATAACTTTCTCTTCCACAATGCTCGGCTTTTGTCAAAGCCGTTGAATAGGAACAGAAGAAGTTTGGGGAATAATTTCCTTGGGAATGATTAGTACGAGCAGGTTGACTCCCTGCCTCCTCCCTATCAAAAGCAAAGAAAATCAAGCACTCAAGGCCTGCTGTGCTGAATTTTCCTTCTGCAGCTCGAGTCACGGTGCCCCTGATAATGGTCTGCCATCCAAGCGACTGTCACATGTGTGTGTGCTGGTTTCTTTCTTTTTGAAATATGACAGTTCCCAAGTGAAAGGACTCTTCCACTCCAATAAAAACTTTTCTGTCTGTTGTCTGAGTTCTGTTTGTTTTCTGGCAACCCCCTCACTGCCTGTGCATTGTGCGCAGTTGTACAGCTCCCACTTCTGTGCACTGTGGCCAACTGGAATCTTTGGAGGCTTCTCTGTAGCATTGCCTGAAGCAAATTCCACAGCTCAATAGCAATTTAATATTGTAATCAGGGAACAAACTGTGCAGTTTGGGCACATGGTGATAATTATTAACTAGCACTATTAGTCTTCAGATTCTACTAACTAATATTTACAAAAGGTTTCCTGTGAAAGGGAGACCCTTATGCACCAGCATTTGACATATTCCTGAGTGAGTGTCAGTGGACCTTTAATCCTCTTTTGGGCTTACAGTTTAAAAGATGAAACATCAGTACAGCAAAATCACACTTCAAAAGCACTATTTCATGAATAATAAATTCTCAAGATGTAAAACTATATCAGGCATCAGAACATTTATGAGGAATATATCTATGGAAAAAATATCACAAATGATTATGTATATATTTATAGGCACATCTGTTTACACACGTGCCCATACACACAGACACACAGAGTACGTACATTAATCTGCTATCTGCATTTTTTTTCCCATGCTTCCAAATAGCTTGTAATTCCAATCTCTTAATTTCATAGCTCAGAGATCACAGGGAAGAATAGGTAAACTGTATTCTCCAACTAACATGCCTTTTAAAATATGGGGGTTCTTGAACCATTAAGCAATTCCACTTTAGATTTTTTTTTTGCCACTTTCCACCCATTTCTTGAGGGATAGCAGTGCTCTCTGATAAATGAAATATAAAAAACAGGCACAAATCACTCTGTGTGTGTGTGTTTCCATAAAGCTTGTAACTACTTGTTCACCAGATAGAATCATGTAACAAAGAATCTAGCCAACCAAGTCAATCTCTGCTAAGTGGAAATGGAATTCTTGTTCTCCCCCACCTTCATTAAGTCCATGTTCTACAAATGACGTGTGAGAACGTATGTGTAGTCAGTTTTTACAAATATGCAGTTTATAGCATTAAATATGTATGATATAGCTTCCTTTATAATTTTGTATATATGGGCTACTCCTATTTCCTGGTTGAATTTTAGGAATAGGGGCTCTAAAATATTCTTTATTGCTACTGGGTTTTTGTATTTCACTCAAAAGATTGACATTTTTCAGGGGGAAGATCTTGGGGTATATAGATTTTAGTGGCCTGACATGGCCACATTTAGTGTTATATCTGGGAGGACGGTTCAAGAACGGAGGCAAGACTCAGATAGTAACTAAAGCTCTTTATTTGTGACTTCAGATCTGAGCAACTAACACCAGCTGCAGCAGCCCCTTATGTAGGGCTGGCTGCAGCTAGGCAGCCAATGAAGGCGATTTGAGTTTGCCACTCTTGGCAGGGCCAATCGCGGCAGCCCGTTTACTGGCCAATCGCATCAGTCTATGGCGACCAATCATGATCGGCTTTCAGTGGGCCAATCAGATTTGCAGGCTACGAGCCTGCTAGTCCGGAACACCCCTCCCCTCTCGGTTCCGTTTAAGGGGTGGAGTAATATAGTCTCGCAGGTAAGCAGGTCTTCGCACCTGTCTGCCTGACTTACGCAGTTCTGCTTGACCCTGTTCAAACCCGGGTTCAGATGGACTGCTTGCTGGATCAAACAGGAATGGTGAACCGGTGTCATGGTCAGGGCTCTCCTCTGGTGCCTCCGGGGTGATGAAGTCCTCAGCCTCGCTGTTACTGTTCTGGCTCCCGGGGCTTGCTGAACCTGCCTGGTTGCTGCTTCCTGGCGAAGCGTTCGACTGTCCAGTCTCAGTTGCAGCTGGTGAGTGTTGCCAACTATGGTGCGGTGATCTCGGTGTTAGCTCGGAATAGACAGGTGTTGGTTCTAATTTTGAGTTCGCTGCTTCCCCTCCCCCCCTATTGTCAAAGTTAGGGTCAGGGTTGGAAGATATGGTTAGTCTGGAGCGCAGTTGGTCAATATGGCGTTTCCATGGTCTGCCATCAGTGGTGAGTAGACGGTAGGAGCGGGGGCCCGTAACTTGAGTTACCTGGGCAGGAATCCAAAGGGGATCCCCCGAAAAGTTTTTTGTGAAAACAAGGTCTCCTACCTTGAAAACACGGTGCTTGCTGCTGGAACCCAGGGGCTTTTCCGGGGTGTAGGCAGGGTGCAAACGATCTAGAGGCGATCTGAGTTTCCTGGCCATCAGGAGTTCAGCTGGGCACTTGTTGGTCATGCTGTTTGGTGTGATGTGTTGTAGGAGCAGCATTCTAGTGACTTTGTCATGGATGTTGCCTTGATCCATTTTCTGTAGGGTTTTTTTTTGTAAACTGAACCATTTGTTCAGCCCGGCCATTCGCCGCAGGATGAGCCGGCGATGTGAGTGCGTGTCGGATGCCCCGTTCTGCTAAATACTGTTCAAAGGCTAAGGCAGTAAATTGGGGCCCATTGTCAGAGACCAGGACATCTGGTAACCCGTGTGTGGCGAAGAGTCTGTTCAGTTTTTTAATGACCGCCTCGGTAGTGGTTGCTTTCATTTTATTGACCTCAAGCCAGTTTGAGTAGGCATCAACAGTTATTAAGAAGGTGTGGCCTCTCGTAGGTCCCGCAAAGTCAATATGAATGCGAGACCAAGGACCCCTGGGTGTTTCCCATTCTGTTGGTGGGGCTTTAGGTGGAGCTGAGTGGTTTTCCTGATATTTGTTACAAGAGGCGACCCAGGTTTCGATTTGTTTATCTATACCTGGCCACCAGGCGTAACTTCTTGCCAGTGCTTTCATACGTACGATGCCCGGGTGTCCATCGTGTAGCATTTGCAAGACCCTTTTTTGTAACTTAGTTGGTACAACAACTCGGTCTCCCCACAAAACGCACCCTTTTTGTGAAAAAAGTTCAGTTTGTCTGTTTTTAAATGGCTTAAACATTTCCTTAGTGTTGTAATCTGGCCATCCCCTCTCCACCCAGCCAAGAACTCGTGCCAAACAAGAGTCTCTTTTGGTTTCAAAAGCGATGTCTTGAGCCGTTAGTGGAGGTGATGGCATTGTCTCTATTTGCAGTGCGGGGAGTGTGGGAGCTGGGTCTTCCTGTGGCTCGGGTAGCGGTGAGCGGCTCAAGGCATCTGCGTGGGGAATAGATTTCCCCGGGCGGTACTTTAATTGATAGTCGTAGGCAGTGAGAAATTCCAACCATCGCATCATTCTGGGGGAAAGAATGTGTGGAGTAGGTTTGTCGCCCGCCAGGATCCCAAGTAGTGCCTTATGATCCGTTATAATAGAAAACGGTCTCCCATAAACATATTCATGAAATTGTTTTATTGCAGAGACAATAGCAAGGGCTTCCTTATCTAATTGGCTATAGTTTCTTTCTGTTTTTGATAGAGTTCGTGAAAAAAATGCAATTGGTGCTTCTGAGCCGTTTGGTAGGACGTGGCTCAGGATGGCCCCTACCCAAATGGTGAGGCGTCACACGTGACAGTCAAAGATAGTGTCTCATTATACTGAATTAGTACTGCCTTTGAGGTAAGGAGGTCTTTTACTTGCTGGAAGGCGTGTTCCTCCCGACGTCCCCAATTCCAGGATGCCCTTTTATCGAGTAGTCTATGAAGGGGCTCAGCAACAGTCGCCTTCTGGGGTAGGAAGATGTTATAAAAGTTAATAAGTCCCAGGAAGGCTTGGAGGTCAGTTTTGTTTTGGGTCTTGGGGCATTTTTGATAGCTGCCAATTTTTTTTCTGTGGGGTGGATTCCTTGCTTGTCAAGGAGGTAGCCAAGAAACTCCACCCTTTCTGTGCAAAGCTGGCACTTTTCCTTCTTAAACTTGAGGCCAGCGTTTTTGAACCTCTGTAGGACTGTTCTGAGACGTTTTTCTAATTGTTTTTTTGTGGGTGCTGCTATTAATATGTCATCAAAATAGGGCACGACCCCTTTTATCCCTTGTAATAGTCTCTCTATCAGGCTTTGAAAGATGCCTGGGGCTACGCTTACACCAAACTGGAGCCTGTTGCATTTGAATGCACCACGATGTGTGACTATAGTTTGGGCTTCTGCAGTCTCGGGATCAACTGGTAGCTGTTGATACGCTTGGGCCAGATCTAATTTTGCGAATATTTTGCCACCCCCAAGTGAATGCAGGAGATGTTGAACAATTGGCACTGGGTAGGCGCTCTGCTGTAGCGCGTGATTGAGGGTGGCCTTGTAGTCACCGCAGATTCTTATGGACCCGTCAGGTTTTATGGGGGTGACGATTGGTGTCTCCCATCGGGCGTGGTCAATAGGTTCTAACATGCCTTGCGCAATTAATTTGTCCAGTTGCTCGTCAATTTTGGATTTAAGAGCAAAGGGAACTCGGCGTGGCTTTAGACGAATGGGTGCTATGTCGGGGCGAAGATTAAATGAAATGGGGGACCCCTTGTACTTGCCTAGGCTTTCGTTGAACACTTCTCAGAAGTCGTGGACGAGAGCCGCCTCCCAGTCATTGTCTTCAGTATGATGGATGCCAGCCACTCCGATTCCTAGTGGCGTGAACCACTGAAGACCCAATAGACTTGGCCGGTCTCGGTCTACGACGGTGAGTGGTAGAATTGCCTTATGTACCTTGAACAAGACCTGCACATGGCGGGTACCTGCGACTGGAATCCGGTTGCCTTGATAGTCTTTTAGTATGAGTCTCTGACTGCTGAGGTCTTGGCGTCTGCATGGTGGCATTGCCATCGTTTCTCTTTGGGCTGCTCCCTCTCTGTCTGGGGCTGGAAGTTCTCTTGTTTCTGCATACCTTCGCAATGTGTCCCCGTTTCTTGCAAAAATGGCATATGGCATCCAAGAATCTGCATTCGGATCGGGGATGGGTTCCCCCGCATCCGGCACATTGGTAGTTGGCTTTGCGGCCCCGCTGGTCCCGTTGCTCACGTTCTGACCGGAGCCTGTGGACTTCTTCCTCACTGTCTGAGGATGACTCGACGTCCTCGTGATGGGCGGTTGATGTGTACTTGTCTGAAAGTTTCCCAGCATCGTTGGTGGGTTGGCGGTTGGTCCCGCTGGTTTGACGCATTCGTGCTGCCGATTTACGAGTGGCTTCGGCTGCTGTGGCGTCTGCTATGGCATCTGCAAGTGAGATGTCTCCCTTGGCCATGATCTTGCTCTGGACGGTTGGGTCTCTGAGGCCAAGGACGATGCGATCTCTCATGGCTTCTTCGAGGTTGGCGAAGCCACACAAACCACCCAGGTTCCTCAGGTCTGCCACAAAATCCCCAATGCTCTCACCCTCACGTTGGTCCCTCTGGTAGAATTCATGCCTGCGAATGAGAGTTGGCACAGCTGGGGCGTAATGGTTGCGCAGGATGGGAGCAAGGGTGTCCCAATCCATGGTTTTAACTTCAGCTGGCTTGGCTAAGGCTTTAGCCATCTTAAAAACAGCTGGTCCACAATGGGTTAGAAAAACGGCTCGTTTCTTGCTGGGCGTGGCATCTTTGAGGTTGTTGTGAAGAAGGACCAGAAAAGGAATATATTTTATATAAGTTAGCTAGCTCCTGAGTATACTATAACTATCTAATATATAGGTCATAGGGACAGAAAGCAACTCTGTCTGTGTTACGCTGAAGAATTAGGAAATCTATTTAGAGGAAGTAACAATGTATTTAAAGTTGAGAACAAGGAAGCTGCAATCAAGGGAAGGTCTGTAAGAAGCATTTTTGTAAGTGTAAGATAATGGTAAAAATAGCATATACTTACAGACATCCTGTCTTCTCTACCACATCCTCTTTATTATGTTTTGTTCCCAGGAAAAATATGTTTTTATGTATTTTGTAAGCACAAAATCCATATTTGGTAAATAGGTCATAGATGAACGCCCAGGCTTGGGCTGAAATCATCATAAGGTATAAAAGAACTGACCCCAGCATGTAATGGGGGTTCAGAATTTGTCATGTTAATGCTCTGAACGCTTTGCGCAAATAAACCTGAATTCTTCCACCTCTCGTGGTCTCTTGTTCTGTGTTGAAAACGAGATTGCTGCAACATTTTCTGGCGAGACTCCGCCGGGACTGGAGGGGCCCTGAGGCCCTCTGGGTGGTCCATCCCGACAGTCAGTGGATCGGTGAGTTGGAGGGAATATCCCAGGCGCCATCGGACCCTTTGAATCCGAGGGACTTCCCCAGACGGCTGACTGCTGCTGTCGGCGATTGACGAACCCACGAACCACTGGTGAGAGGTGAGAAGAACAGGACTGGGGCTGGCCAGCAGTGAAAGAGGAATAAAAAAGGAGAAAGACGCCTGCAGGCAAGTATTGGATGGGAAATATAATCCCTCCCTGTAAGCAGGGACGGAGGAGAGGACTGATCACCCTCTCTTAACAGATAAAGTGGGTGGACTTGTCAAGTCTGATTGGAAAAGAGAGAGAGCCTACTGCAGTTCCCATTGGTGACTGTGAGCCTCCAGCACCGTGGGTCAGTAGAAAGCGAGTGGCGTCCGCAGTTCCCATCGGAGACCGTGAATATCCGGCTCCCTGGGTCGGGCGTGTGTGAGTGGGTGTCTATGTGAAAAATCCCCTGCTGTGTTTGAAGAAAGTGGGACCCCTTACCCTCTTCTTCAATTTCCTCTCCTCTCTCTCTCTTGTCTGTTTATGTGGGAGGATTATGGGTGGTAGACAAACTAAAGAGGTAACCCCTCTGGTGGTTATGATGAAACATTTTAAGGAGGCTTACCAATCTCAGGATTATGGGTGTAAATGGGATAGGCAGAAATTGCGAAAATTTTGTGAAATTGAATGGCCCAACCTGGGGATTGGGTGGCCCCTGGTGGGTACACCTGATATTTCCACTGCCGTGCAGGTACATCGTAGGGTCTTCCACCCAATGTTAGGCTACCCAGATCAGGGTCCATATATAGATGTGTGGCTGGATTTATTGAATCATCCACCCCTTGGCTACGACGACTTAAAATGCAGCTGTGTAAAGCCTTGTTATCACGACATGTTACCCTTAACAAATTACAGAAATCTGTACAAGTGCTACCTAGTTGTCCCGAGGAAGTTCCTCACCCCCACCTTATGTACCACCGGGAGGTTTCGAAGGAGGGTCAGAGGGGAGGAATCGGGAGGAGTGGCAGACTTTATGGCACGATTAGATCGACTATCTCCATATCAAAAAAGTCCCCTAAGGTCAGAGGCAATGGATCGATCGGTCCAGGTGGATAGATCACAGCTTTCAACATCCACCCCAAAGGAAAGGTCCGTGGACCCTACCCCATCCACTTCAGTGCCGGGAACATCTGCTATGACCGAACCAGTCTCAGCTAGAACTCGGGCAAAAACAGAACAGGCTTCCCTGACAGCCCCCTGAGACAAGTGGATCAGTTGGCAATTAATCCAATTAATGGAGGTAGCTCGAAAAGTCTTTGCAAATAGGGATAAAGAGGAGGACAGGAAAAAAAGATCAGAAGATGCAACGCTAAGGCTGAATTAATGGCAGCAGCCATGATGTGGGCACCACGAGGACGGTCAAATCCACGTGGTGCGGGGTCCGGCTCACAGAGGGGCCGGGGCAATAGTCGGGAGAAAGGGGAAGATGGGAACTCGGCCATAACCAATGTGCTTTATGTAAGAAATATGGGCATTGGAAAGGTGAGTGTCCCGAACGTGAACTACCCAGAAATAGGGAAGGACCCCCACGAAGCCTCAGTTTCGTGGTGGAAGATGGTCAGAGAAGGCTGACCCAGAGGGTAGAGGACAGACAGAAACCAGACGGGGTTGGGCGGACCCCCTCTGGTGGGCTTGGCTCAAGCAGAGGAATGGGACTGAGGCCGACCGGGTTCAGTAAGCCTCCCTGAACCTATGGTCAGACTGAATGTGGGAGGCAAGCCAGTTACATTTTTAGTGGATATCGGAGCTACCCGATCAGTTTTAACCCAACCCTTAGCGCAGGCATCCCGTGAAACTATTAATATTCAGGGAGCAACAGGGACAACTTTACAACATCCCTTTCTGGAGCCCCTTGAATGCACCTTAAAAGGGCAGGCTATAACACACCAGTTCGTTTACATGCCTGACTGCCCTGTCCCATTATTAGGAAGGGACCTGCTCTGTAAAATGAGGGCACAATTATCCTTTAATGAGGATGGTTCCATGAACCTGGGGTGCGGAAAAGTAACCTTGTCTGTACCTTTGGAAGAATCCTGGAGGCTTATGGTAGCGAGGATTTTGGGTGCGCTGACAAGGAAGTCTGGAGGCAGTTTAAAGTTCCCTATTTGTGGGCGGAAGATAACCCCCCTGGTTTTGCAGCACACCATCCACCCATTCTAATTGAGGAAGTGCCTCTGAAAGTGCCTGTGAGAATCAGACAGAGGGCATACCCTCGCCACTTCATGCAAGCTATCCAGGATATTATTGACTTATATTTAGAACATCATATCCTGGTACCTACTGAGTTGCCCTGGAATACCCCCATATTACCAATTCCAAAGGGGGATGGTCGTTTTCGCCCTGTTCAGGATTTGAGGCCTGTAAACCTAGCCACTATAACAATCCATCCAGTAGTTCCCAATCCCTATGTCATATTGGGACTCATCCCTCGGGAGGCCCAGTGGTTTTCTGTGATAGACTAGAAGGACGCTTTTTTTACCATCCCCATACACAAGAAAAGCCAGCATTTATTTGCTTTTGAGTGGGAAAACCCTAATACTGGTAGGAAGCAGCAATATACCTGGACCAGGCTGCCTCAAGGATTTAAGAATTCACCTACACTTTTCGGTGCAGCTTTGGCCAGGGATCTGGAGGCTTTACATATACCAGCCCCAGATGTGGTCTTACAATATGTGGATGATTTATTAGTAACAGGATATGCAGAGGACGCGTGTTGGCAAAATACAGCTGATTTACTTTCACTACTGCAAGATTTAGGCTATAAAGGCTATAAAATGGGGACATGGCACGGCCGGTAGCATATCTCTCCAAGCAACTAGATAATGTAGCCAAGGGGTGGCCAGCCTGCCTTAAAGCAGTGGCTGGCACAGCAATCTTGACTCAGGAAGCAAATAAGCTAACCTTTGGTCAACAATTGCATATATACACACCACATTATTACCTGAGCCTGAAACAAGCAGTAGAACACAATTGGGTCCAGACTATTGAAGAAACTTATGCTAGTCATCCTGACATGAAGGATGTTCCCCTTCCTTCCCCAGATTATACTCTGTTTACTGATGGCACCAGCTACTTACAAGAGGGAGTGAGAAAAGCGGGATATGTGGTGGTCACGCTGGATGAGGTCTGGGAAGCAAAGCCACTCCCTCCCGGAACTAGTGCCCAATTAGCTGAACTACATGCCCTCACCCGGGCTCTAGAGCTGGCACAGGGGCTGGCAGTAAATATATACACGGATTCCAAATATGCTTTCCTCACAGTCCAGGTCCATGGGGCTCTGTATAAAGAGAGGGGACTAATAACTGCAGGGGGAAAAGAAATAAAATACGGCCCCCAGATATTGCGTTTATTGGACAGTGTGTGGGCTCCGAGCAAAGTAGCAGGCATGCACTGCCGGGGCCACCAGAAGGTGGTGACAGATATACAGAGGGGAATGAGAGAGCTGACAAATTTGCGCGTGAAGCAGCCCTACTAGACTTTGCCCCCTTGAAAGGCACCTTGCCATATGGGTGCCTGATGCTCAACCCCAACCCCATTACTCGGAGGAGGATAGGGACCGGCTAAAAGGCACTCGAGGCGCACCAAGAAGGTCAGTGGTGGGTCTTACCAGATAAGAGGGTGTATATTCCCGCTCATTTGGCCTGGGATGTTGTACGTCAGCTACATAAGCAATTGCACCTAGGTAAGACTGCCCTCACAAAGGCGCTTAGGAGGGAGGTGTATATAGATAGAGTTAACAGCATAGCAGCCAATGTATGTGCCCGTTGTGAAATATGTGCAGCCAATAACCCCAGGCAAGGCCCGCAGCCACCAATGGGCCACCAACCCCGAGGCTGTTACCCCTTCGACTCTTTGATGGTTGACTTTACCGACATGCCTCGTTGTGGCCCTTACAATGCACTGCTGGTTATTGTCTGCACATACACGGGCTGGCCAGAATGTGTACCTACACGCACAAAGAAGGCCACTGAGGTTGCTCGAGCATTACTTCATATTGTAATACCAAGGTATGGGTTACCCTCCCGGATCTCTTCGGACGATGGTCCGGAGTTTATTCACAAGAGCAACACAGCAGCTAGCAAAAGTTTTAGGTATTACATGGAAATTACACTGTAGTTTCCACCCCTTTGGGGGCGGTGGAAAGAATCAATCGAACAATTAAGGACAAGCTGGCAAAGATATGCCAGGAGACACATCTCAAATGGACTGATGCCTTGACCCTAGCTCTGGTGGCGATCGTTGTGCACCACGCAGGTCTCCCTTTTGAATTATTGTATGGCAGGGTTCCTAACTTGGTTAGGTTTGATATGCATGACACCACAAATGTATCTGATGTTATTAGGTTAAGACAACTCAAGGCCCTAAATGAAATTATCCATAAATTACAGGAATATGTGTTAACATGTAAACCTCAGGTTTGGGTAACCTCCCCCACAACATGCGTCCAGGGCAGGAGGTTTGGGTTAAGGATTGGAAGCGGGAAACATTGTCTCCCAAATGGAAGGGCCCCTATACTGTAGTCATGTGTTCTCCCCTTGCTGTTAAGGTAGCGGAGATTAAATCATGGGTTCATTGGTCTCGGTTAAATTAGCCGCGCCTGCCTGTTGGAAAGTCAGATCTCAACCTGACTTTCCACTCAGGTTGACCTTTAAAAAGGTGAAGAGGACTCTCTCCCTAGTGGTGACACTCCGGAAGCTGTCCCTCTACCTACGGGAGACGAAGAGGAATTGCCCTCCCTAGTGGTGACACTCTGGAAGCTGTCCCTCTACCTACGGGAGGCGAAGACCACCAAATCCCCACTACTTCTAGTTCGGAGGGTCTTCCCTGGCGGCTTAGGTCTCGCGCCAGGCTTCCCTAATAAGTTGGGAAAAGGGAGAGGAGGAAACAGTAGGATATGGAGCCTAGTCAAAGGCTAAGGAAACTGCTTGCATCCGAAGGGGTCTTATGCCATCTGTCTGGGTTGTAACCATGTTACTGGTGTTAAGTGTGGTGATTAATTCATTGTATCTTTATTCAACACTGATAAAAGGAAGACCAACCCAGGATGATCCTTTACCCTAGAGATAGAGCAGTTGGAGGAATGGTATTCCCCTGACCCTTTTATGATGACCCTCCCCAGTTATAAACCCCAGGGAAACGGAACAATGCATTGATTGCTTCCTGGTTCGTAATACTGGGAGACACTTTACATATACCAATACTAGGCCTCCAGGTTGCCATATCACAAGTCTCCCACAATGTGAGTACCAAGGGCGCGATATTGGCAATGTGTACAAAATGAAACAATAAGATGTTACTTTCTCCGTTTCCCATGGGTCCCTGTCCGCCACAATCGGGTACCCGTGCCCTGAACTCCCTCCATGGAGATCAGAAGTGTGACATCCATGTGGAATGTAAGGATGGAAAGGGGGTCTTAACTACAGGGTAGGAAAGCCCACAATGTGCACAGACTTCACCCTGCCATGATGTAAACATACCACATGGTCTCCTCCGACCTCTTGTAATGGCACTAAGCGTACAGGGGTAATGAGGGTTGAGATATTTGTCAATCGTTATCAGGGGAAGCAGGGCCTGGTTTGTTATGTAAATGACAAAGCAGTGCCTACCCCATTTTGGAAGAATCCTAAGGAATATCAAGCCCAGCCATCGTTGTATTTGTAGGGATCCTGGTTGGGGCTTGTGTCATCTTGCCATGTGTGATACCTCTTTTGATACGTACTATTTCAAGTTCTGTCTCGTTGTTAATTGAAAAAAAAAAACAACTACCGAAAAGGTAATGGCTTTCTTGGTACGGGAACCTGTGGGTGTCTATGAAGAACTCCTTCCCCTATGTCCTCCTTCCGGGAATATGAAACTACACATTAATCTTTCGATTTAGGTGAAGTTTCAAAGGGGAATGAAGAAGGACCAGAAAAGGAATATATTTTATATAAGTTAGCTAGCTCCTGAGTATACTATAACTATCTAATATATAGGTCATAGGGACAGAAAGCAACTCTGTCTGTGTTACGCTGAAGAATTAGGAAATCTATTTAGAGGAAGTAACAATGTATTTAAAGTTGAGAACAAGGAAGCTGCAATCAAGGGAAGGTCTGTAAGAAGCATTTTTGTAAGTGTAAGATAATGGTAAAAATAGCATATACTTACAGACATCCTGTCTTCTCTACCACATCCTCTTTATTATGTTTTGTTCCCAGGAAAAATATGTTTTTATGTATTTTGTAAGCACAAAATCCATATTTGGTAAATAGGTCATAGATGAACGCCCAGGCTTGGGCTGAAATCATCATAAGGTATAAAAGAACTGACCCCAGCATGTAATGGGGGTTCAGAATTTGTCATGTTAATGCTCTGAACGCTTTGCGCAAATAAACCTGAATTCTTCCACCTCTCGTGGTCTCTTGTTCTGTGTTGAAAACGAGATTGCTGCAACAGTTGGACTCCAGGAACATTTGAAATCTGTCCATGTATGAGTCCCAATCTTCGCTAGCTGGATCGAATGGTGCGGGTGGTATAGCGCTGCTGGCCATGTCGCCGTCGTTGCGCTCTGTCAACCACGTGCTCCTTCGGCTAGCTCAATTCAATAGCTTCTGTTGCCTCCGCATCCCATCCTCGTCGCCAGTGTTATATCTGGGAGGACGGTTCAAGAATGGAGGCAAGACTCAGATAGTAACTAAAGCTCTTTATTTGTGACTTCAGATCTGAGCAACTAACCCCAGCCGCAGCAGCCCCTTATATAGGGCTGGCTGCGGCTAGGCAGCCAATGAAGGCGATTTGAGTTTGCTGCTCTTGGCAGGGCTTATCGCGGCAGCCCGTTTACTGGCCAATCGCATCAGTCTATGGCGACCAATCACAATCGGCTTTCAGCGGGCCAATCAGATTTGCAGGCTGCGAGCCTGCTAGTCCGGAACATTTATGTTGGTGTGAGTCAGCAAATGGAGAGAAAACAGAGGAAAGGAGTTCAGGTCTGGTCTTGAAGGGCAACTGTACTGTCATGAGGGCTGATGAGCTGACCTGACTGATAGTCAGGGCTATTGTGGGAAGATGCCAAGAGAGCAGCAGTCTCTCAGTAGCTGAGGACTTACTGCTGGTCTGACCCAAAACTGGAGAGAGGGGGGAGGGAGGGAGGGGGAAGAGAGAGAGAGAATGAATTTTTGTGAAATTCACACAAAAAGCATGAGTAGCGTATGACTTCTGTAAGATACACCATTTTCTTTGAGCTATGGAAAAACCTATACCATTAGTTTCTAAAGCAAGCTGAGGCCCAGAAAGCATTATAATCTGTTAGTATTTGTAAGAAATGACATGAAATTGTGACAAGCAATGTTTATTATCCCCCAATTTGTACCTGAGAACGATGTTTCTAAAAAATGTTTTAAAAAATATTTGTGATAAAGCATGGATAAGATAAAGCGCAGGAAGGCACTTTATGGATCCACTATTTTGACTTGACACTAACCATTAGAGAAAACCTAACTGAAAAGGTAGAAAAATCAGAAATATTAGAAGAAACTGACCACCTAATGCTGTACTTCTAGATTTTAAGGAACATTTAAATTTCAGACAGTGAATGTTAATAAGCATAGAGCAATGACAGGAGAAATTAATGACTCCAGGATGGTTTTGGAATTGGCAGCCTTCTAAATCAAATCAGTCAATCAATCAAACAATAAAGGGAAAGGGAGCTCAAGGGAGATATTAAAAACACAATTACAAGTGATTCCTATGAGGGAAAAAATGGAGGATAGCAAAAGAAGCCAATATAGTTACATAAAAAGCCAGGTGAAATCTGAAAACAATAAAGGATGTTTATAGGAAATATACAGGTTATTCAGCAAAGAAGAATATTCTCTGGTAGTCTAGAATATAGAAATGTGCCGGAAGAGTTAAAGCTTGCAATGAGCCACAAACATCATTCTCAGGATTTCTTTAGATATTTCAAAGTAAAATAAAATAATCATTCCATCTTCTTAGTGAAGATGGTAAAATGCTAATCAGTAACAAAGAAAAGATAGAGCAACTTAACTTATTCTGGTCAGTCTTCACAAACTGGATAGCTTGTGTTCCAACAGGAAATCGCTAAGGTCAAAATGATGGGGTAGGAAGTTTCAGATTCATAGAAACTTAATCAGTGAATACCTATCTACTTTAAATCATTTTAAATCTCCAGGGCCAAATACTGTAAATTGCATTCTAGGATCTGGATGAACTTTTATTATAATCTTTAATAAATCCTAAATAATTAATAGGATTAGCAAGACTATTAGAAGAGAGGAAATGTCTTCAAAAACGGGAAAATAGGCAATCTAGATAATTTGACATTGACACCTGAGGTTCTAGAGCAGACCATAAAGAAATTAATCTTGAAAAATCTTTATAACAATGTGGCAGTTACATGTCTTGTCAGAATAACTACAATTCACTTTTTGTAAATTAAATATTTAGTAGTGTAGCAGTGGCTGTTTAGCAAGGGGAAAGAATAATCAACCTCCTGGCTCTGTTGAATGACATATGGCTCAGCATTTTCCTATATGCCTTTTGACACCTACATGAAATCGTTAAGAAAGATAATCCATTGGCTGAAATGAAACATTTCAATATGCTGTTGCTGCCAAGTTATATATTCCAGGTCATATTTGGGACCAGTGGGCATCCTTGCCTGGCAATTTGGAGGTTGTGAGGGACTGCATGGGACTTGGAACAAAACAAGCTGAAAACTAATTTCACCTGAAGGAGCAGATTAGTGATTTAGATATATTCCTGGATTGGTGAATGGAAGCCTTCGCCAACAGACCCTTTGTTCAACTTCAGATAGTATCCCACTTGTACTCTTTTTTGGATCAGGAATCCCTAGTGACAATGAGTCATGGCCTTCTTAGCCTTGGCAGCTGAAATTGGGAAAAAGTTGCAATTGACTGGTGGTGATTTTCTCAATCTCAATGCTATTCATACTTACATTGTATTCCAAAACGAAACCAGCATTATAAATTCTGCAGCCCTAACCAAAATGTTATGTTTAAGTATTCAGGGTCCTTCCCAAGGAGAAGTAAATAAAATGCTGAAAAAATGTTATGTTTAAATATAGGATTGTTATTTTGCAATCTCATATAGGATTTGGAGTGTGAAATATCACCCTTCAGACTGGATTTTCAAATCATGATAGGAAACCCCCATACTCTGGTGTTTATTTCAAATATATGCCAGATGGGAAAAGAAGATGGAAGTAAGAGGCCCCCATTTTGGAGACCTGATAAACCATATTTTTGGTGGAAACCCTGTGTAGGTTATAAGACTATCTGGGTTATTTGGCTGTCCAGCTATGATAGGGTTGAAATGCAACCATAGAGGTCAGTTGTGCAGATTGCTGTTTCTAAAGTAGGACCATTAATCAGGTTTAAGAGAACACCTTTGTCCAATAAATTCTAAATAGGAGGTCTGGCTATGTATCGACCTTGCCATCAGATTCTAAATAAGGACTCATTAATGGATATCTTATTCAAAAATAGTAATATAATAGTAACCAAGATGCCAAATTTCAAAATAAGCAATAATAGTAACTATTACAATTAAGGTATACAATTAAGGTGCAAAGAATTGAAGATTTGAAAATGTAATCTATTATTATTAAAGAAAAGTTAAAGCAGATACGTATTGGCTATTTGCTGTTGTTTGGGCCATTGATGGAATGATTAAAGAATAGAAATAATTTGCATAGATTTTAATAAATTAAATCTGAGGCTACACTTTAAATAGCTAATTATGCTTAATCATGCAAGATGATGTTGAAGACATTAATTTTTAGTGTGATATGCAGCCCCTCAGTAGACAATTCAGAGTAATTAGTAATTAATTATGATTATTGTTTACAGTCACAATTAAATAGGACTTGCATATCCACCTTTGCTCTATGTGAAGTGCTCCCACTTAGGTTGCTAAACATAATAAAGCAATAGAGCTGTTTTATAATCCTGCCATAAAAAGTGATATCGTGTTAAACCATGTCCTTTTCACTGATGGGAATAATATTTTATCAAAGAAGTAGTCTACAATAAAAGATATAACTAAGTTATCTTTGATGCCATTTTTAAAAAGTGAGTTTGAGACATCAACTGAAGGAACAACCGTGCCTTGTCTTTAAACTACATTAGTTTCTGAATACATGAAATCAACATTTTTCTGTCTTAAGACCAGAATGATGCTGAGATGTCATAGTAAAACAATATTTTTTGGAATAAACCACGAATTATAGGCTTAACATTCTGACATATTTGGAGAGGAAGAAATTTTCCTGTAATATTAAACTCATGAGAACTGAATTTTTATGATTTATTGGACAATCCTATTAGAAGAAAGATTGTACTAGAAATGGGATCCAGATGAGAATGAGGATGAGGAAGTAACATATAATAGCATATGATAGATAGATAGATAGATGATAGATAGATAGATAGATAGATAGATAGATAGAGAGATAGAGAGATAGATAGGGAGATGGAGAGAGACAAAGAAAGAGGGAGGAAGGAAGAGAGACAGAGACAGACAGAGACAGAGAAATGACAGATAGATAGAGATGATGGATGGATGGATGGATGGATGGATGGATGGATGGACGGACGTAGGTTTGGGGTCCCAGTCTATAATATATGCTAAGTTGACTTTATTAAACAGCTTTGCCACAGTAAAAGACAGGAAATATTTTTATGATTTCAGAAATATGGTTTATTTATTAGCAATTCTGCAGGGTTGGAATATTCGGCATGCTGGCTGGGGAATTTTGGGAGTTGAAGTCTACACATCTTAAAGTTACCATGGTCAAGGAACGCTATACTTATATTTTCATTTAGACCCAAGATCTCCTGGTTCCATCTTGTTGTTTAAAAACAGATTAAGATCAAAAACAACAAAATCAGATTAAGAGAAATAGAGGATTCCCCTTCCTATAAACTACATTAGTATCATAAAGTGTTAAATCTTCACAATTCTGGGTTTTATCATATGGATATAAATTGGATAAATAAATAAATCTACCTAGCATACATACAGAATACATAGTACAATTACAGACAATGAAAAAATGTTTGGTATTGTAAAACAGTTACTTTATAGTTAAAAGATCAGAAATATAGTTTTCTTGCTAAAAGAAAACAATAGAGACAGATTCTCTGATTAAACATATCTCATAAATTTTACCCACTTGCTCTGCTTTTGACCAAGTCATTTTGTGCGTGCGCATGTGTGTTTTCCAGGTTAGGCCAGACGATTCCTCATTGAGTTGGCTCCTCTTCAATGCCTTAGGGCTGCTTTTGAGATGGCAGGAGGCCAGCTCCTCCAAAGTAAATGATGGAGGGGGCAGATAAGCCTTTCCAGCCTGGGTTAACAGAGTTTATCTGCCTACCAGCTTGCCCAGAATGACAGGATGGTTTTTTTTCCCCCCTTTCTTTTCCTTTCCCTATCATTTCCATGATAATCATGACCTATATCACTTTGCCTTAGTATATATTTGTTCCTTCTGGGACATGCTGAAATAAGTTTTAACAAGTTCTGCTCATCATTATATTCTGCTTTCATTATGGCTTAGCCTGACCGTCTGTCCTTTGTGAAGGACTGCAAGGTTCATAGTGCTGAAAGCTGCAGCAGATCAGCACTTGGCCTAAATGATCCCTTTTGGACAGCCTATAGTTCTACAGAAAAATACATCTATCATCCATGCAAAGGGAAAAGCAAATCACAAGCATGACATAGATATTATTTCAGCTACTTACCCTTTCTTATTAAATAAGCCAATACGTGGGGTACAGAAATAGGATTTGGACAATTTCTATACAAAGGAAAAGGCTCATGGTGGGAATATGATATGGAGTGACAGTGTGAAGACATAAAATGGACCATGTCCCATGTGGATTTTTCATTTTTCTGGCTTGGAGGTTATGTGGTATTTTTCTTTCTTTTTCATTCTGAACCAGTCTCGTACCTTAAACAGTTATTTTATTGGGAGCCAGAACGAAGCCCTGGGAGCAAAGGTTGCACTCCTCCTCCAAGAGTCTAAACCAAGAAATATGTTTGAAGTATCTTACGAGTATCGATATTTTGTGAATAAAGCATTAAAGGTGAGGAAGATTATCTTCAACCATACAAAACCACTTCTTATACAAAACCTTCTTATATGTATTTTTAATACTTAAGAAAGAAATAAACCCTACTTTTTCTATATCTGCTGGGTATCAGAAAAACTTTCCCCCCCAAATTTCCAAGGCTCATTGTATTCTCTTAAATGCATGGAATCAAGGCAAGTGCATTTTTTTTTTCAAGTTAAACAAGAACCAACATGACAGATAAGTGTTCCCAAACCAAGGCAATCTTTTTACCTGCCATCTTGATAGCTACTGGTTAATTGGGTATAGTAATCAATGATGACAAATGGCTTTAATTTCACTTGGTAACATAAGTTAGAACGACATTTATTGTGTAGAAGAATACATTTCGGAACTGGGTTTAGATTTTAATCTCATCCCTCTTAAAACAGGGCATAGAATAATTAAAGAAAAGCAATTACTCCAACACTTCTTATCATTTGGTGGTAGTCTACATGAGGTTGCCCTTGAAAAATATAAGGAAGCTTCAGGTGGCACAGAATATAGCAGTGCAAGCAATTTTGTGTGCCCTTAGAACAGCACACATTACACTTCTACTCCATAAATTGTATTAATTGCCAGTTTGCTTCCAGATGCAATTCAGATTGCTGGTTTTGACCTGTAAAGCCTTTTATGGCCTGAGAACCAGTTATCTGAGGGATCATCTCTGTCCAATTATATATCTGCTTGTTCTATCAGATCTGGAAGAAGGGATATGTTGCAGGTCTCATCTACTAAAGATCTACATCTGGTAAGATCCTGGAGATGAGCCTTTTATGCCATGAAATTAATCTTATGGAACATCATCCCTCTGAGGTCAGGTTGACTCTGTTCCTCCATTCCAGTATTAACTTTTTGCAAGTCTCTCAAGACTTGGCTCTGTCATCAAGCTTGGGAGCTCCAAGTGAATGGTGAGTTGTTGAATTGTTCTACTGTTGTTAATATCAGTCATTCTCCCCTTGAATTTTATAAATTGTGATATGATTTTTACTATTATTATTTGCATTTATTTTTATTGTTGTGCCACCCACACTCACACTTTTTGAGATGGCAACGAAGAATAAATCAATTAAATAAGTTCTGGTAATTGAAATGCTTCTTTTTGTCTCCATGCTATTTTATAAGTGATAACCAAATTTCTTGATAAGTCTAATTATGATGCTCAAGCCTGGGGTTTATGGGAATGGAAATCCCAAGTTAACTTGAAGGCAACAGGTTGGCTGAGCCTGTGTTGTTACTCCTGTTATTTAAATTTGAAGTGTGTGGTTGGCCATTATCTGTTAATTAAGCAGAATCTAAACTTATCAAGTTAAGCATTCAAATGGACTTAAGCTGTATGGAAGTCCAGTAGTTATCACATAGGTCCAACTGTACAAGAATTTAATACTTTTAAATAATGTCTCTTTGGTTTCCAGTCTTAATAAATCAAGTCTATTTTGGGTGATAATAACAAGAAAGACAAGGTAGCCAAACTTTCATATTCTCCATAACAGTGATTAAAGGAAATGTCAGGTGATATGGATAATGTGTATACACTGGGCATTACACTGCTCTCTATGAGTAGTTGCTATGGTAACAGAGACAGGAATGAAGCAGCACTAAAGAAAAGCTATCCTGAAAGTGGAGGTTATTGATTAAATGTACAAATTTTGGAGGGTTTTTTTTAAACTGCTAAAGTTGAAATGGATAGGCCTGCTCTAGCATGGAAGGTATGGTAGGAACTATTGACTAAATCTGACAGACCACTTTCCCTGGAACTCCATCATTTCTGATTCTCCAGACTGTTTTCTCTGTTGAACTTCTGCTCTGGTATATCTGCTGTTAAAGTATATGACATTGTTTGTTTGATAGGGATACATGTCTTTAGTAATCTTCACAACTTAAGCTGGATTTGTTTTTGTTTTTCCATGTCACCTGTCTCTGGTTTAATCATTTGGTGAATAGATAAATGCAGCACTTGCTCACCTATTCTTGAGGCAAAATAAGGGAGGAAGATACTTTCCTAGATTATCCAAAGTGGTTTTCATTTTTTGTGGTGTGTTCTCTTCAAACCACAGGGATTTGTTGGCTGGCTAGTTGGTATGAACAGGTTTTTTTTTTTAAAAAAAGAAACAGTTGTTTTAATATCAATTATTCGGATCCTGACCCCAGATGAAGATGCAGTGACCTTCCTATAATAATGGATGCCCATCACTCCCAAGCTTTATGACCTTTCCTTTTTTTTCTTTTTGGTTCTCCTACTTTCTTCCCCTGAGAAAAAAGCAGCACAATACAATGCCATCCTCTGCCAGCAGATTTGTTTCAAAAAGAACTCATGCATCTTGAAGATGCATTATTAATGCCTGGACAAATCACATCAGGTGGAGCTCAGCAAGTCCCTGGCACTGAAAAAAAGGAACAAAGGCCGGTTCTACAAGAGAGTGAAGGATGAGACAAATTATAACAGCTGGATGTTCCTTGTAAGGAAGATGGAATAAAAACAGGATAGCTCAAATTGTTTGCACATAATTCAAGTTCATATGCACATCGATAAAATTGAATTACTCACTGCACTAAAGTAAAATAATTTTGTAAGTAACAAGCAGCCATTCCTGAAACTCTTGAAGTAACATGGCAAATTGGGCTGGCTTGCAGTTCCTCAAATTGCTTCCAAGATGCAACCCACCCCGCCCCGCAAAGGTTAAAGAGTCTCTGAAGCTGAACTCAACTCTTGGTAACTTTATGGATGTGTCTATTTAGTTTTCTTGGCAATTGCACTAAAGAATTTCACGATCACTTTAGTAAAAGAAATCATTGAAATCAAAGGAAATACTTCCAAACATCATTAATAGACAGCAGATGGATGTTTCAGGCTTATCTGAAAAAAGGCAATTAGATCTTGAGTTTTGCAATCTTGGAGAAAAGGGCCTGACCTAATGAGTTCACTCATAAATGAAGGTGGGACTTTTGCTTGTTCAATTTCTAAGATTCTAGACAGTTATTACTTGAAATGAAACCTAATTAAAAACAAATTGTGTGATTCCTCCCTTCTCATGTTCTGCTCTTAGGGGCTTGACAGCCTTCTTCCAAGATATTTTATTCAACTTCCCAAATCAGCATGAAGGCATGAGATTTTCTCCCATCCAAGTCTTAACCAAATCTGACTGTGCTTTGACTTTTTTTTTTTTTTAGACAGGCAAGTTAGAGCCACTGGGTTATCTTTTGAGAGACAGGTAGTACAATGTGATGTAAAACTAAGTTTTCCAATCCAATTTTTGTTCTCTCTTCCTCCTTGCAACTTCCCGGTGATGTTTGGTGTCATCATTTGCCCCAGCTATGGAATTCATCCCTGCCACACAGTTGAAGAATGTGGGAGGGGGTGATGTAAATTGAGTAGCTCTTAGTAGACAAAATATATTATTTTGATAGTTCATGGTTACTGAGTGTGGCACAGAGAAGAATAGAACTTACTGTGGGATTGGTGCATGTGATCTGGTGATGAGGGAAAAAAGGTGGGGGTTGTAGCTTGGGACTGTGTGGGGAAGCCAGGGAAAATCAGTTCCAGACTTCCCCAGTATGTGCCAGGTATTGTTCCAATAAAGGTACTTTGAGATGGCATGTGCCTTGGAGTTACTGGAAGGAATGGATTTTCTCTGGAACGCTGACAGCCCCATTCTTTCTATGCAGCTTAATTAGACTGACCATTTATTTTTACCCTGATGCTGGACATTCCCATCATCATCTCAGAAGAATATTTATATGATGTGACCACAATGATACTAGAAATTGAGGAATAAAACCTGGTTTGAATATAGCGGAACTTTCAATTCCATGGGAGGTAATGGGTCCCAGATTTTTTTTACTCATTTAGTTAGTGGATTTGAGGTAGCTTGGTTCAAAAATTGTTGCAGTATAATATACCAGGAGTGGGAGTAACTTTTGATTTTCTGCCAGCTTCCCCATTTGTCTGTGGGGAGTTGGCAAGTACTGTTAGAATCATGTAACCATGGATGACCACAGCCGCCACCACAGGTTTGCAAAATTGACTTGTCTGAATATTCTTGAGATTTCAATTCCATGGTAATAATGGGTCTCAGATTTTGTATGCATTCATTAAGTTAGCACATTGGAGATTTCCAATGTGTAAAAATTGTTGCCTTATGATGCACCTAACTGAAGTTACAAACAGTCAAACAGCAGAGTTTGAGTAGTATACAGAGTTGGGCAGGTAAGTAGTTCCTGCAGTAAGTAGATTCTCTAGCAAAGAACTTAAGGCAATTCCTAAGCAACATGGATGGGCAAACTTACAAATAAATAGGTGAAGATTCTCTATTTTTCCTGTCTATAAAGGAGATGGGGATTTATTTCCTTTTGACTCAGTGTAATTGGTTTATGATTTGCTGTATTGTTTTCCAGCACTTCTACTTCAAAACAATGGGCAATTGTGTCACCTAGTTCTGGCAACTATAGACAGCAAGAAAGTGTGTGAGGGCAGAGTGGCCCTGAGCCTTCAGGCTCCCTTTCCTGATACCTATGTTTAGAATCAAGATCTTAAATTGAACTCAAGAGACATGTGTTGAGCTGACAGAACTTTATGCAAATTTGGGCCCAATTCCATGAGGAAAGCAATGAGTTACTCCATTCTACATATCCCTCTACATATCTAGATATCCCTTCAGGAGAGAATATGTAGAATGCTCGTTTGACACAGTAAAATAATTCACAAACACATCAAAACCATTATTTTCCAAAGATCTGATCTTTGTGAGATAATCTGCTAATAGCACATGTAAGAAATCCAAAGTTTCATTATCATCATATTAGGACCCGCAATGAGTTGTGTATAATTAAGGGATATTCATAACATTGCACTGGAAATAACACGTAGATTTTAACACAATTTAAAGATAAGTGCAATGAATTCATTTATTCTATTGTATTTCTTTATATGTTTTTTTAAAAAGAAAAATAAGTAAAAAGTTAAATGGATACAAGAACAAATTTGCAGGAATTAAGAAACCAATTACATTCAAATTCTGAAGCAAAGACATGTTGTTTGACAATAGTAACAATAGGTTGTTAAGTTAAATAATACAGCATAGTAAGCATATCCAAGTATGCTTTGCAAAGATATTTATATATCTTTAATCAGATGCAACTTTCCTTGAGACAGATGGACTAAGAAAAGGTCCTTGAGAAAAGATGGGCCATTACTGAAGAGGTTATGAGAAAAAACTGCTTCATCATAGTACACGCCAGAGAAGTTGGGGACAACATTGTTGTGCTTGACTGTACAGCAAACAGAGGCAGGAATCAAAGAATCCTCGGGAGAGCTAGATGCCTTTTAACATTGACAAGCTTTACAACCACATGGGATAACTTTATTGAAACCTAAGTTCTACTCCTGGCACAGTAAGGGGAGAAAATACTGTTTTGCAGCATGGACTTAAAGGAGAGGGTGAAAGAGACTACATAATGCAATGCATGCCCATAACGTTATACTGCTGTCCAAAAATGGTAGCCTTTTTGACCTGATGCAATAGGCTAAAATGAAATTAGATTGTTCACAAATAAAAGAATTTTAGAACATAGAATGGGTTTTTTTTTTCTAGAGGCATTGCTACAGCATTAACATTCATTAAATAAGAGTCCTTCTGGAATGTTGAAGGAAATGGCAATCTGTTTAAACATATTACCTGCTGATCTACAAGTAACAGAAGCTAGCAGTGTGTGGATACGTGAACATGCTTTTTAGCTCTTGGGTAATGTTACTTGTATTTTTTTTCTTTACAGAGAATCACTTTTCCCTGCGCATTCAACAACCAACATGAAACCACCTAATTATATTTTCATAATCATGATTAAAAACCATCTAAATTATCCTGCTTGATGTATTCAAAGAGTACATTGATTGCTTTTTCAGGGTGTACTATAGCTTTTTGTTCAGCCACATCAAATGCTCTGCACTAAATTTTAAAAAGCAACCATGTTACACATATATTGGAATTCAAAAAAAAAATACATATATATAATTTATAAGCTGCTAATTAGACATCACAACCAGCTCTATTCAATAGCCATTCAATAATAACCATTCAATAGCTAGTGAAGGCTACTTACCTATTAAAGTACATTAATTTCCACTTTATGGTTTTCTTTTGTCAATTATCAATTCAGTTTATTCTGATTCTGATACAGTTCTTAGGTCTGGAACCTTGGAGTCTCGAAAATTGTTTTTTACCCTCACATCCAGGGACAGCTTATGTTTTAAATGATAAAAGACTTTTTAAAAATATGGAAAGAATAAATACTATAATGGGTAGTTTTAAAATAAAGTATACTTTTTAGCATAATAAATTACAAAAGTTTCATTTTATATTTTTAATAAAGATTTATTAACTATTACAATTAAAGGGATAAAACTAATACAAACTGAAAAAAGAAAGAAGAAAATAGACAGTACAGAAGAAAAATAGACAAAGATGAAAAAAGATGAAAAAGGAATATACCAAAGAAAAAGAAAAGAAATATATTTAAAAATAACTTCTCTCTTCATTACAAGTATGACCTATTTCAGTAACTGATCTAGATGATCTTCTTCTTCTTCTTCTTCTTCTTCTTCTTCTTCTTCTTCTTCTTCTTCTTCTTCTTCTTCTTCTTCTTCTTCTTCTTCTTCTTCTTCTTCTTCTTCTTCTTCTTCTTCTTCTTCTTCTTCTTCTTCTTCTTCTTCTTCTTCTTCTCCTCCTCCTCCTCCCCTCCCCCCCTCCTCATCCTATCTCATCTCTTATCCATAAATGAGTTCTTAAAGTCAGAAAAGTCCATTAAGGATCACCAGAGATAATAATATAATCTTGATCAAATAAACTAATTTTCCTCTCTTTTGTTTTTAATAATCTTGATCTTTAAACACTTCAAATAATGTCATGTATATTTCTTTTTATTTTCTCTCTCTCTCTTCTTTTTCAAGATCCTTCAAAACTTTAATAAGGCTTTTTTTTGTAAATCCAGTGTAGGAAAATTAACAAGGTCACTGTGAGTTTATTTTTTGTATATCTCTTTTAATTATTAAAACATTCACCAGTTTCAATTGCACACCTAATGTAGCATCTTTTTCTATATCATTTTGTAGCTTCATATTTTTAAATTCTTTCAGAGAAATTGCAGTTTTATCCAGTAAAACATGTTCCTCTTTGATAGCAACTTTTAAACGCCATCAGTTTATAGTGGTGAACATGCTTAAATTAATTTCTGGGTCCATTGTTCACAAATATTATTTAATGTATCTAGGGTTAAGTATTTTGCTCCATTTTGTATTAGGAACTCAATTTTAAGTATTCTTTTCCTTTAATTATAATTTTGTTCTTTTTGGTTCCCACTAGTGTCCAAAATTCAAAGTCACATTCTATCATGTTTTTTTAAGAATCCAAACAACAATATTTTTTCCATGGAAATCCCAGATTGGACTTTCTTGTTTTTTTCTTTGACAATGTTTCACTTCTCATCCAAGAAGCTTCTTCAGCTCCATTTGCCTTCTGAAAAAGCATCTTTGGGAGAATCATGACCTAGATGACTGAGAATCTCTATAGATGTGTAGCTATGCAACTTGGGATGAACTCCCTTTGAATGGTGTGGGAGAAGGGATGGATTTCCAGAGAAAAAAATGTAGCCTACAGGAACCAGGAGCACTACTCAGGTGACCCTGAGGACACAGATAAACCTCCAAGCCCTTCAACGACCCTCTAAAAGGATGCAGTTTACTAGCTGTCTGCAAGGAATATAAATCCTTCCATTCTCCACAATCCTGTCAGAGCTGATGAAGCTTCTTGGATGACAAGAAAAATCTCTTCAAAGAAAAAACAAGAAAGTCCAGTTGCCTTCCCAGCCCCCCTCCCACAAAAAAAAGCACCTTTGGGATAACTATGACCTGGAAGACTGAGAATCTCTACAGACTTCTCATGGAAAGGATTCTTATAATTAATTTCAAAACCTTATTTCAAATACATTTCAAGCCTTGGTCCATTCCAACTTTCCAAAATCAAAATTCTAATCATCCTTTTGGTGTTTATGCCAAAAAGAGATTATAAAAATTTCCTAAAACTTGTATTTAAAACTTCTTTCACTAAATATTGAAAGAAACAGATCTAAAATGAGATCTCTATTTCTATGCCATCTAAATTTCTCCAGATCTATGCAAAGCAGGTACTATAATCTACTTACCATTATTCATGACATATAAATCTCAGTAATGCATACCCTATAGTCCTAGCCTTATGCTGGTGCAGAATAAGTCTGCTGAGTAGGGCACCTAGGCTGTGTAGTTGTTATACTTCTATTGCAATTGCCACTTAGTGTTGTGGCTGCCACTTAGCTACTGACCATGTTCAAGGTTTTCATTATGACATAACAATGGGAGTGATGGACCTGTCAAATCATATTTGTTGCTATAAACCTAGTTAATCACTTGGACAATTGGGGTATATGTGTCATGTTATGCATGCTAAGAGTTTCTGAATGCCACCTGCCATTGTACTCAAGCAGACTTTTTAAATGGTAACACATATGTTGTTGAAATTTAGGATGTGCAAATTGAAAACACAGTTCTTCACCTAGGATTTTCCAGTGGGAAGACTGGAAGATTTCCCATCCCCTATGTTTTTTAATGAATATGTTTTATTGAACATGTTTAAATATTATTTTATTATGTATATTATTTGTATTGTAACCCATCTCAAAATACTCCAGGATATGATGTACTTACCAACTTCAGCCCAAAGGCCAAAACTGTAAGTAAAGTATTATTTTTTTTAGTTTTAATGCTTTTTACTGTTTTATTGTTTTAAAAAGCTTTTAACTGTTAATTATAATATATGTTTTGAATTGTGAACCTCCCAGAAACAATTTGCTGAGATGTACAGCTATGGAAATCAAATAAATAAATAAAATAACAAGTAAGTGAATAATTCTTTGAAGATAATGTTTGGAATACACATTTTATCCACTGTGTCCATGATTCTAGGCCGGTGTTCCTCAATCTTGGCAGCTTTAAGATATGTGCACTTCAACTCCCAGAATTCCCCAGATAGCATCTGGAAGTTGAAGTCCACACACATCTTAAAGCTGCCAAAATTGAGAAATGCTGTTCTAGGCATTGGTTGTAATTATAGGAAACAATCACCATGATCTTCATTTCCCAAATTGTGTAAGCTGAAAGGCAGAATTATAGCACTTTATAATAAATAATATTATTCTGGAAGAACAAATAAATACTTCAAATTAAATTTAGCGTCTTGTAAAGTATTGCTAAAGAAAGAATGCACAGCTTTTCTTTTTTCTTTTTTGAAAAATTTATTTGGGTTTTCACAAAAAAATACAAATAAAACATCTTTTTTTGAAAATAGCATGGTCCCGGGTTACACTTCTTCATACAGACACAAACTCAATTTCATGCTCACTTTTATGTTCTATTCCATATCTTATTACTGTTTTACATTTTCTACATAGTTTTTCTCCTCTCTTAATTTTCTCAATTTTATTTTAATTATTTCCTATCAATTCAAGTCATTATATTTATACTTTTGTCTGTCCTGTTTCAATTTCATATTTTCTTTTCTCATTAAATGAATTTTCTCTTGTTATTACTAATTGGCGTATGACACCTTTATATCTTTTAATTTTATCCATTCAACTCTTATTTAAGCTTCAAGATATACCTTGAGATTAGAATATTCAATATAATACATAACTTCCAATCGAACTCTGCTTGGTACATTCTTAAAATACACACTATATTTTTAAAAAGTGATTATAAATATATATAATTAGAACACTCATTCCATTCCAATTCAATTCTATCATTAATATTCATTAAAGTCTTAACATCTTAAACATTACTTTTCAATTAAATATCATACTTCCTTGGGAACACTTATAAGCTTTCTGTAATTAATTTTTTTTCTCCTATTTTTCTTCCCTTATATTTTATAAAGCATTAAATAATTAAAATGTTCCCATCCTTTCCTAATTCAGTTCTCTCATTCATTTTATTTCATTTATTAACAAACATTTCACTAGATTACAATAACTATTTTATCCATCATTTTAATCATACATTGTTTCATATTTTCTAAAATTATTTCTATTACTAATATAACAATACTATCTTATGTACCTTTGCAGAATCCCTTTTTCAATTAAATTTTCACCCATTATCTCTAAATAGGCCCTGTTTCTCCATATCTTGTTTCTGTCCTTTATAACTTCTTTTCCTTTCCTTCTTCCCTCTCTTCTTCTCCCTGCCCTTTTTACCTCCTTGTCTCTCTAGTTCTAATTCTCTCTTCTGTATTCCTCTCTTCTGTTGCTTTCTAATATTATACTTATTTTTCAAATTATTTCTTTTCTTGGTTGTTTTTTCAAATCTTAAACTTTTCATTCTCTTTCCCCCCTTTCCTCCCCACCATAAAATTACTTGTTCATTAAAGATGGCTTCTTCTTTGTCCCAGTCTTCTTGTTCTGCAGGCATTTCTTGTTTCTTTTTTTTTTGAAAACAGTTTTATTGGTTTTTTTAACAAACAAACAAAAACAGACATCATCATCAAAAGCATCAGCTCTCTTCCATACTTATATACAAACAGTGTGTTGGTTGGTTCATCAGTTTTGTGCATTCATTTCGTAGTCTCAATTACAGTTATGTTACATAATAACTCTTATTATCAATCCTAACTTATATATACTCATATCATTATTTAAAAAAAATCATTTGACTATACTTTTATTCATTTGTACTTTATGAGATAACTATAATTTAAGTAATTTATTCTATAACAAATCATATAATCATGCCAATTCTATCCTAGAAAAAACACTTTATAGATATAGTGTCTAATAGCAAAAGAAAAAGAAAAAACAAAGATATTTCTTATTATCTAACATTCTAAGTATTCTATTGCTGTATTTTATCATCCAACCATTGATAGAAAAGGCCCCAAATTTTATAAAAATGTTTATCTTCTTGCTCTCTAATTTCAAATGTCAATCTACTCATCTCAGCACATTCCAATATTTTCTTAATAATTTCTTCCTGCAATGGAATTTTCTCATTTTTCCAATTTTTAGCAAATACAATTCTAGCCACAGTTAATACATTTACAATCAGATATTTCAAATCTTTACTGTATACATCTGGTAAGATTCCCAATAAAAAAAGCTCTGGTTTCAAATCTATGTGTTTCTTTGTCATTTTTTCCAACCACATGCGGATTTTAGTCCAGTATTTTCTAGCGTCCTCACAAGTCCACCACATATGGTAATATGAACCAGGTATCTGATGACATTTCCAACATTTTTCAGATTGTGTTGAAGTATATATGGCAAGGCAAGAAAGCAAGGATAAAGCTAAAACTTTTGCAAGATGCTAGAACTAGAGGAGGTTTTGGCCTGCCTAATTGGGAGCTGTATTACCAAGCTGCAAATTTGATGTGGGTTAAGGAATGGATAACATTAAGGAAGACTAGATTGTTGTCATTAGAAGGTCATGATCTGTTGTTGGGTTGGCATGCTTTTTTATGGTACAAGGGAACTAAGACACAGGGCTATTTTCGAAGACATTATATACGGGAGTCTTTGTGGTTAAATTGGGAGAAGATAAAAAAACAATGTTATTTGAAAATTCCAGTTTGGTTATCGACGATAGAAGCATTTTCTTATCCTATAATTTACAAGAAGGAACAAACAGTTAGATATGGGGAATTATTAGATGAAAAGGGTGAACTTAAATCGATACAAAATCTAGAGGAACAAGGTATAAAGATGAATTGGTTTTCATATGTGCAAATACACTCAAGGTATGATGAGGATTCCAAAACAGGGATTTTATGATAAACAGACTGATTTAGATAAGATCTTGACAGGTACTGATGAAAAGGTGATTAAAAAACTATATGGTTATTTATTGGAAATTAAGCTAGAGGAAGAACAAGTTAAAGAAACTATGATTCCTTGGGGGAGGAATTTTGGATATGGGATTGATCTAGAGAAATGGCAGAAACTATGGTCGCAAAATTATAAAATGACAATGTCTACAGCTTATAAAGAAAACTTGTATAAAATGTTTTACAGGTGGCATTTTCCCCCTACAAGGATAGCAAGAATGTTCAAGAATAAGGCATTTCTTGTTTCTCATAGTTCGAGATCTCCATTTCTAAGAATTGAAATACGAAGCCAAAAGAACCTCTCCCTTCTTGTGCATCTTCTTGGTACTTTTAAAGTTTTATTTTCAGTTCATCTAAAAGTAGTGCCATTTTAAAATACTTTTAACAACCACCCAATTGATTTTAGTCATTCAAATGCAATAACCAAAAATCCAGAGATCACCAAGAAATCCAAATACTCCCAAGCTGTTTCTTCATGCTTCTTTTTTCCACTTTCTCTTCCTGGGATACTACTATTTTCTAGCCAAGTTTCAGTTAAAATGTATCTTTTAGAAGTCTTGTTGAAGTTTTACTGTAAAATCCTTTTAATTCCAGACAGTCTCCTCCCTTTTTTCCAGATCCTGCCCTTTTATTCTTTTTCTCTCCTTTCCTGCTTTTAAAAGGTTTTAAGTATCCAGAAATCTTTATTATTCCTTTGACATTTTATTTTCAGCTTAAATGCCTATTGATGTCAAAGTGGATTTTTTTTTCCAATTTCTTATTTAGATCTCTTAGCTGTCAGTATAGTGAAAAGGAGAGAAGGAAAAAAAAAACAAATCCTTTCCCTTTTCTCTCTCCTTCGCTGCTTCAGAATCTTCTTTGGGAACAATGTTACTTTTTTTTTAGTTTAAATTCCAGGGTACCTTAGTTGTTGCTTTTGCAATTTAACCCAGTCAACCAAAACTTTCTCTTCTTATCTTCCTCCTGCACATTCTTTTCTGGTCGAGTTCTTCTTTGAGGTGACCATTTCTGACCACCGCTGCAACCGCCTTCAGGAAAGGGAGTAATGGCCAGCTGCGGAGGAGAGAGGCAGCTCTCCTCAACCCTGCTGACAGTCTTCCCCCTCTTCACCACCTCTACGGGGTGGTTTAGCCCCCAAACCAGCCGGCTCAGGGCACTCCAGCAGTGAGCACGGATTGAAACTGTGCACCATCGCAGTTTCGGTCTGTCCGCAAAGGGGCTCAAACTGGAAGCCCACAGCTTTTCTTTATGTGGATGTGTCTTGTGCTTTTCAGTTTTGTAATACAAGATGGACTTCTATCACCAATATAGGATGGGCAAATCTAGTGGCTAAGGGCTTCCTTTAATCAATTTTGGGAAACCTGAGGGCTAGAGTGGACAGAGCAATGGAATAAATGGTGTCAGAAATGTTGGGGCAGATTTTTTTTTCTTCATTCTTGCTCTTTGGGGGGGGGGTCGGTCATTGTTTTTTTTTTTACAATTCTCTTATAGCTCTTTTAGGCTTCCTACTTTAAATAGTAGTAGCAAGAAATGCAAGTGAAGGAACACAGTTGGAAGAGCCATGAGGTACAAAAGAAGAGCTACTGCATATGTTCCTGTTCCCTGATCCAAAGAATAGGCCAGTCTGTCCCAACCTGCAGGATCCTCAACCCGGGTCGAGTTAAAAAAAAAAGCTGCTGTAGGCATATAGCGAGTATACAATAAATGGCTATTAAAAGTGTTATGCAATATAATGTGGCCAATTTCAAGAACATTTAGCTTTCCCTAATTCTTAAGTTGGATCTGGGAGGCCAAGTGTATTTGTTTTATCTACTGTATATGTTTCCATTCTAACTTTCAGTAAACGTTTAATGGATAGTTTTCAATTACTGAACCAAATGTTGTTTGATAAGATGCAACCTTCTTGATTATTAGCACTTAGGTAGGAACATGTCTTTTATATTACATTTATTATCTACATCATGGCTATGATATCTGTGAGTGTAATTTAAAGTTGATTTTAATGGCCCCATTATAAAATCTTGTTCAAAACTTTTTCTATTACTCTTTTTCCTTACTTCATGCATCAGGATATTTTTTTCTGGCTTGCAGAAACTTTTATCTGTGCTCAGATGACACTCCACTGTTATCAGTGGAAAGAAAAGCTACAGCTCATAGTGAACTAAGATAAAACATGTTTCTATTATTATTATTATTATTATTATTATTATTGTTGTTGTTGTTGTTGTTGTTGTTATTATTATTATTATTATTATTATTATTATTATTATTATTATTATTTGCCTGTCAATGACTTCTTCATCCTCAATCACGGGCAAACCACCGGTACAAATTCAAGGTAAACTGCTCCAAACTCAATTGCAGAAAATACAACTTCAGCAACAGAGTGGTCAATGCCTGGAATGCCCTACCCAACTCCATTGTTACAGCCTCAACCCCTCACAGCTTCAACTGTCTACTGTGGACCTCACCCCATTCCTAAGAGGTCCTTAAAGGGGGCATGCATAAGCGCACCAGCGTGTCTACCATACTTGTCTTACTGTCCCCATTTATCTGTATTTACTCCCTTTGTTCTTGTTTATATTGTTCTTGTTTATATTCATACTTATACTTGTTATCTTGTACATGTTTGACAAACAAACAAACAAACAAAATATGTTGCCGTTTTAAAAGGGAAATAACATGGACTCCTCTTTCTCATGTCATAACATGAACGTGTCAAAGCTAGCAACTAATCATGAAACAGCATTGTGAACAACTTGTAAGTTGGTTTAAAGCAAGCTAAGATATCTTCCAATATACAACTACTACTTATTAACTGATTCTTGCATACTATTCTGCCCACTCTGCAATGCAGCAGAATGTGATACCAGTTGGTGCCAAGGAATATTCATTCAGTGTCTTCTGGAGGATCAACTAAGCTGACTGAATCTCTGCTCAGTACTGGGCCTTTCATGACACAGCCGATCTGGGGTATTGGTAATGAGGATTTAAGTATGATTTTGTCATATGAAAAAAAAATCATGGATACTTGGCCACGTGCCACATTTAGAAGATATTTGAAACTTAATTTCAGAACTTGGAGAACCATCATTTGGAATACGTTGGGTAAGAACAAGACTCACAAAAATGGCAATTTGATCATTAATTGATTAATTCTGGACTGTAAGTTCAGGGCCAATTTTTAGTGACCGCATTGATAGAGCTTCTCCAGGTTAGCATTCCATTAAACATGCTATATATTTCTAACTCACATCTTAAAGCATTGGTTAAACTGGCTGTGAGGGTTTTCAAGTTAAAATTAGATATTCTGGAACTTTTATCACTAATTATCATGACACTTCTAATCAGTCACTATTTCTTGTCCTTAATTTAGGGTAGAAGTAGTTAATATTATATACATATGCATTTAAAAAAACTGTCAAAATAGAAATGCCAGATTTTAAGTAGCATTTACTGGAATAGTTCAAATGTATTAATGTTATGTGTTTAACTCCATCTCTGATGAACCCTGTTTATTACATTTTAAATTTCATGACTCTCTTTTAAAAATGTTAAGAATTGTAGTTTCTTAACAGCTAAAAATTCATAACTCTGTCTGACAAACTATAATTCTTTAACTCCTTGTTTAAATTGTGCCAATACTCTATTTAGTTTTTCTGTTAGAATGACACTATATTAAGGCACTAGAATATGGTGTTTTTTTTTGAAATAATAAATTCTTCATTTTAGCTGCGGCTGTTATACTTCCCATGAATTAAAGAAAAATACATTTTTTTCTGGCTTTGAATTAGGAAAGTATTAGTATGAAATCATTTTTATCTTTTAGGCATGATTAAACATTTTCTATGAATGAACATGTTGAATTTATCTCTAGCATTGTAATTAACTGTCCATATTGTCTTCTTGCAGAGAAAATAGCTGGTGTGTATGCAAGCGAGTTTGCTATTTCAAAAGTGATAAAATAGCTTGTAGTGTAATAATTAAACCATCACTCTTCCCTCAGTTTGAGAAATGTTTGGTCATAGCATCCTCTGCTGAGTCCCATCCTTTGCTGGTATATCTTGGCAATCTTATCTGTCAGGAGGTAAGGATATCAGCAAAAATAGTGATAGATGCTGAATCTAGCCCTAATCTAAAATTCTCACATAATATTCTGGGAACTTTGAATGAGAGCTATCTATTTACTTCTGGTTAGAATAATGGTTTGGCAACATTCAATGAATTCTGTTGCAAAAGAACTGGCTAATAATTTCATTATGCTGGAAGGGTACAAATGGCTGAAGAGAAACTTAATCATATGATTTGGGCTCATCCAATACTGCTCTGTTTTGGTTAATAATTATAGATTTTTTAATATGATGATGTTTCGAAGTTGAATATATCTTAAAGATTCTGAATGATGTATAAAAAGTTTGGAAATTAACATATGACTCTATAAAGAGTTGTGGAATTAGCAACAAGGAACTATCTTGAAAAGAAAGTAAGCACATATCAGTGATCAAGGACTATAAACATTCCTTCCACTTTTTCATCCATGTTATTAATAAAAATATTGAAGTATACCAGTCACAGGATTCAGCTTTGTGGGACTCCACTTGACACACTCTCTAGCTTAAAAACTGATCTGTTTTTAAGAAGTCGGTTGTGGATTCACATAATAAACATGCTATCCACCTACACTTAACTACTGTAATTTCAGACTATCATATGATGCTTTTCAAAAATTTGCTGAAATAAACATTGCTATTGAGAAAGACATCCATTAGGAATATAAGTCACCTAACAGCTATTTGGGTTGGAAATATATAAACCAGGATAGACATTTTAGTACTATATCTTTAAGAGAATGCAAAAACTGTAATTGGGTGTGGTTCTGCAAATAGCCATAAGATGGAGACAGAAACCTGGGTTTTAGTCTCAAGAAGTCTCAGTGAAGTGAGTGAGTCTCTGTTTCCTTCTGTTGGAAAGAGTTGCCGTTCCTCCATTTTTCCTAATTGACTGCTATATTCTTGGATTTGATATAAGTCTGTTACTGAACTGTTTTTGACACTGGACTTTGTTATTGGATTATCCCTGGACTGAAAATTGACTGATTTAATCTGTGAATGACTTTGGACTGCTTATCTTGAACTTTGCTTAATGTTTCTGGAAGTAAAAACCTACATTTACTGTACAATGTATCTATGTGCTGTCTGTGTATTATTCAAACACTTCTCTCAAATACATCTCCCTGTATGTGCTCATTCTCCTAACGGGGAATTACCTCAACAGTATCTGAGCAAGGTATACAAGATATACCTAGTTTGACAAGATTTGTTCTTGATAGATTACTACTAATGTCTACACCGATTTCAAAATGCTTTTAGAACAATCACTTTGACTTCTTTTCTAGAATCAGTTAAGAGATTAGTGAAATGAATAAAGTAATTTCTTGGGTTCTCCTTTTAACTTTTCCTGAAGATGGGCTTTTCATGAATAATATTTATCTTCCTCCATTTGTTACTCACCTATTTCTCAGAATAAGAGATAAATCACTTATTCTTTTCACAAAGATCAAGCCAAGCCAAGATAGTAAATAAGTTCTCTCTTTTATTATTTATGTTAATCTTTGCCATCTTATCTGAGCATTTTAAATATTAACTGGTGGGAAGTGATGGTGAAACAAAGCTATCAATGTCTTGGCCATATTTGTGAGCTTCCCATTTGAGTGGCTACTGCATGATACAGATACATATAACCATAAAAATACAAGGCTTCTTCACAAATATAGAAGTGAATAAAGTTTGTTTCTATACAATCAAATGAGTGCATGTAAGCTAAGATGCCATGATCTTGACTCTCCTTGTATTTTTTTTCCACTATGTATGAGATCAACTTATGTACTACGTTAAGGACTTTAGAAATGAAGCATTTGATAATCCCTATAATAGTTATATCACAGCATGAACTAAGCAGTATTGCTTTATGATTACTTTTGCTCATTTACTATTGTTGCACATTTTGTAGACTGTAAAATGTTTGATTAAATGGTGCACATTGTTGAGAATTAATTATCAGCGCAAAGGCACAATATTTCTGGCCTAGTTTGTTTAGAACAAAGTTTATCCTTGAAATAAGAAAGCCCAGATTTTGAAATCCCACACCAAATTGTAGCAGAAAATCCTAAAATTACAAACACTGTGGATTTACATTGACCCTAATAATGGCTTTCATTATTTGAAAGCAATAAAAATTCAAATGAATGTGGTAATTAGTAAAATCTCTTGTTTAGAGAGAGATTGAAGGCTTTTTGGTTATATTGTATGAATGCCAATTGAGACAAAAAATGCACACTTCAGCATATGCCAAAGAACATTAATGATAGGTATATCACTCTCTGCTGCCAGCTGTGTCTACATAAGATCACTCACAAATTATGTATTTAGGTTTGGGGGTTTATGATATTTTTGTAATTCTACTCATACAATAATGTATGAGATCCTTCTTGGCAACTAATCTGCATCACCATGACCTACCAAAACAAATTCAGACTACCAGTTCTTCACAGCATAAAAAAGGAACTTGATAAATCTGCCCTTGTTCCAGAATTGAAAAAATAAGATTATCAAGCATTTTACTGTCTAGGTAGATCTTCAGTAGATCACTAGAGAGGTGCTATGTTCCTTCCTGCTTCTTTCTATCTATCTATGATAGAACTTTCTATCATCATCCCAGTGCCAAAGAAGCCCTCCATCAAGGAACTGAATGATTACAGACCAGTTGCTCTAACATCTGTAGTTATGAAAATCTTTGAAAGGCTTGCGTTGTCCCACCTGAAACCATCACGGATCTTCTGTTAGATCCCATGCAGTTTGCATCCCAAGCAAATAGATCAACAGATGATGCTGTTAACATGGCTCTGCATTACATCCTACAACACTTTGAATCTCCAATTACCTACGTAAGGGTCCTCTTTGTAAACTTCAGTTCAGCATTCAAAACCATCATTCCAGACACTCTTCTAAGTAAATTAAACCAACTAGTGGTACCTAAACACACTTGTAAGTGGATCATAAGCTTCCTAACAGACAGGAAGCAGCAGGTGAAGCTAGGTGGAATCACATCCGATACCTGTACAACCAGCACAGGGCCCACCCAAGGCTATGTGCTATCTCCACTTCTCTTCTCCCTATATACCAATGACTGAATCTCAAATGATCTATCTGTTAAAATACTGAAGTTTGCTTATGACACAACAGTGATTGGTCTCATTCGAGACAACGATGAATCTGCATACAGACAGGAGGCTGTATAAATTGCCTCGTGGTGTAACCGGAACAATCTGGAACTGAACACACTCAAAACCATAGAAATGGTGGTAGACTTTAGAAGAAACCCTCCCATACTACCACCTCTTACAATACTAGACAACACAGTATCAACAGTAGAGACCTTCAAATTTCTAGGTTCTACTATGTCACATGACCTAAAATGGACACCTAACATCAAAAACATCATGAAAAAAGTGTGGTTGGATACACAAGGAATTTGTCTTAGTGCATATGCTCTGAGTGTACATAAAAGAAAAGATACATTCGTCAAGAGTCAAGAATCATAAGGTACAACACTTAATAATAGTCATAGGGTACAATAAGCAATCAAATCATATTAGGAAACTATCAATTAAAATTGTTAGGATACAAGCAACAAGGTTACAGTCATACAGTCATAAGTGGGAGGAGATGGTTGAAAGGAAGGATGGGAGGATTAATAGTCATAGTAATGCAGACTTAGTAAATAGTTTGACCATGTTGAGGGAATTATTTGTTTAGCAGATATTATTATTTGTTTAGCAGCGGTAGAGTCCTTCAAATAGTTGGGTTCTATAATCTCTCAGGACTTGAAATGGGCACTTAACATTAGAACTATCATTAATAAGACACAACAAAGAATGTTCTTCCAGTGTCAATTTAGGAAGTTCTGATTGCCCCAGGAAGCTGTTCATTTGTACTTCTAGAACTATCTGGTTTACCACAGCAACCAAACTGAACAAGTACAAACTCCAATGGATAGCTAAGATTACAAAAAGAACAATTGCAACTAACCTACCTTCCACAGAAGATCTGTAGATTGTGTGGGTCAAAAGGAAGGCTAAGAAGATATCTGTATACCCATCACATTTTTTACATAAATTGTTTCAACTCCTCCCTTTAGGATGGTGCTACAGAGCATTGCAAACCAAAACAATTACACACACACACACACACACACACACACACACTCAATACACACATATATGTATTGATTTTAAAAAGTATAAAATTAAAATATAAGCAAACAGGGAAAAGATTTTTTAAAAAGCTCAAGAAATGGGCCACATAGAAATGCAGAAAAGAAGAAAGAAAAAGAGTATTATAGAAAAAGAATGACTTTTTACTTTCTTTGATACAGATATAGGTAAAGAAAATACATAAAACTCTTACTCTAAGGTTAGTGCTCTGTGAAAATATTTTCCTATTGTCTGTTCTAAACCATCTTCCTGACAAATTTATTACATGATTTTCTGATCAAAATGCATTGTATTTTCACTCAGGTGCTGCAGAGGTTAGAAAAGAAAATAGCAGACCTACTGTAGCTTGCAAGAGTATATCATATGATAATTCCCAGACCCACCAGTCACTCTGATTGGAGAGGGAGCATATGGTTTCTTTCTGTCTTTACCGTGTGTACCAGTTCTGCCTCTGCTTCTTCCAGATGTCAGAGGTAGGCACAAGGGATTATTGCATGGAACTACATCAAGAGAACACAAGCTTAGGGAGGGCTGATCTGAGCCAATGTGCTTTGGAGTTCATATGCATTTCCCTGGGGTAGGCAGTCTTTTCTGCTGGGTGTACATTTGAAAGTTAAAAGCACGGGTAAATACATTCACAAAATGGCTGCCATGAATAGTCACAGACATACATGTACCAGACTAACTTTTCAAAATGCTTTCTACTATCTCTGTTGGATGTAAGAATTCTTCCATTATGATGTTATAATGCTTTAAATCCGGGGTCTCCAATCTTGGTAACTTTAAGACTTGTGGACTTCAACTCCCAGAACTCCCAAAGCAAAGCTGGCTGAGGAATTTTGGGAATTGAAATCCACAAGTCTTAAAGTTACCAAGATTGGAGCCCCCTGATTTAAATATTCATTCTTAAAAGTCCAGTCTTTGGACAGTTTTTATCCCAGTCCACATGCATATATGCGTATAGATACATATACATCCAAACTGCACAAACACAGACCCACATATTTACACACCTGTGTTTTACCATGACTGATGGTCTATCCCTGCAATGGCAAACATTACAGGTGATCAGGTTCCCTGAGAATTTATGTGATCCTTAAAGCAAGGTTACCCTTTTGTGATTAATTATCTATAACTAGCTCCTCTGCCTCTGTGATTCCATTGCTAGTTCAGGAAATACAATATGGAAGGGTAAAAAGCAAAAGAAAGCATAGCTGGGAAGAGACATAGAACTCCACAAGGAGCTGGATAGACTTTCTTTCTTGGTTTAGGAGTATCATAGAGAAAGCCAGAGGTTTATTTTTCAACGGCATTTCAGTCTGTTTATCAGTCAGTCATGGTTAAAGGAAGTATCCCCACTGGCATCATTGGCATAGCACTAAGGAACTTCTTCAAGTCCTCGTACCTGCTTTAGAAAATTTAGGCTTAGTAAATAGCTATCCTCTCTCTGGTAACTCCATTTCATCTGCTGTCATTTTTCTCCACTACTGCTAGCCATACTATGACTTAATAATTCCAGAAATTATATTTCATAGAATACTAAATCACTAGCATGAAATTTGCCTTTTCATCTATGCTGCTTGCCATTATTAAATGTTATAATAATGTATGATTCTGGATTGAGGGAAGGGGAGATCACAATTTATTTGAAATCACAAGCAAGGAAATGTACAGTCAGATTTTACAAGAAGTTAATAAAATGATTGCATGTGAGATATTCTTACCCAATGGTTCTATTCTTATTAGATCAGAATATGATGGAAATTATGCATAAAAGCAAGCGCTATATAAAAAGGTGAATCTGAAATACTATAAGGTCCTGTTCCCACAGTCAGCACTAAGCCAGGTAAAACTCCTGACTTTTGCTCTGAAAAAAAAGATGATGATGATTTTTATTGGTTTATCAAAATATAAAATGCAAAGAGAAATTTAAAAATAATAATGGAAAACTAGGAAGAGAGGGAAGGAAAAGAAAAGCAATATGATGATGAAGATGATGATGATGATGAGTCACTGGTTACCTTCTCCAGAAATAGTTCATTGTATCTTGAAGATACTCATAAGGCTTCAGAACTTCATGAAGTCCTTTATTGTTCAAGCAAATAGCAATAGGTACGGCTTAATCACTGCAACTAATTAGTATCTGGAAGAAATGTTTTGTCCTGGCTGGCATGGATAAAGGTGAGGTTTGCCTCTTAGCCAATTTCTGTTCTTGGGCAAAAAGTTATGCAAAACAGGCCAATGGATTGGGTTTACATTGTAATTGACCAAGTGTATTTACTTTATGCTGTTTATGACTAAGTCTGTTTGGTATTAAATTTTATCACTTGACATAGCAAATCATCCCCCTCATCTTGAAGTATTTTGGGGGAATAGGAATAAATTAGTGTTATAATAACTAGTTTTTCTCCACAAAGGAGAACTGGAATTTAGAAACCAAAAACATGCCAGTTCGTTTTAAAAATTAAAAACAACTCTGTTTTCTTTTTAATTAAGCCACTGAAGTATATTTCCAACAAAATGTATTATTTTAAGCTCAGCAGATGGTAGCATTGGAGTGAGCTTGTCTGGACCAGGATTATCAGACCTAGTTACTACTTGGGTGGAGATTCCCAGGAAATACAAGGCTGTAGAATAGGTGAAGAAGTCAAAATAAACAAAACGAATTGCCAGACATATGTAGTAGTCCTTGTGGCCAAAGAAATGAGCAATGTGATGCAGTGCAAATACATAAACTATGGTACAGTTCTTCCTTCATTTAGCAATAATTGTTTTATGTTTATTTTTTGTGTTCCAGGTCCCTTTAGAACTCCTTGCACACTATAGGAATTTATTTCTACAGGATCCTAAGCACATCGCCATCTTAGTGGCTGTTACCATTAAGGCATTTTTCCCGAGTTTTCAACCAAAACTGATTTGTCATTAAAATACAATACCATAACAATATATAATCTAAAGGTCTTGTTCTGCTTTCTGGGCCAATTCAGAACAAATCTACTCCATTTCCTATATGACAGCTCTTTGGATTTTTAACAATAGCTATTGTGCCTCTTCACAGCAGAACATAAGAGAGTTACTCATAAGTGCCTATATGAATGTGACATTTTATAAAACAATTCCAGTACTGCGTGATGATATTTCATTGTAATCATCCAAATATAATCTACATCTGCAAGCAACTAATTCATGTCACAAATACTATCGGGTCTTCAATCTTCTAAGAAATATCATCTATAAATATATTTTTCCATTAATAAGGCAAGTCTTTTAGCAATAAATCTACTTTTGCCAGCTGTTATCCTATCAAGTCCATTCCTTCTTTTTTTATCCTACAAATATAGCCAAAAAGCAATGCTGCTTTTAGCTTCTAAATTCCTCATCCTTTAATTTTTTAACTTTCTGCAGATATTTACAATTTACTGATACATTAGACCAGGTTATCAGGAAAAGGACAATGTGGAAGATGGCAATGACAATGAGAAACCTCTTTCATTATGTTACCAGGAATACTTCATGGATGTTTCCTAGAAGATGAGTGTGACACAAAGATGTCTTCAGTTATAAATATCAATATCAATAAATGTGGTATCCCTTTCCCAACTACAGATTGGTGATTCAATATTTGATCTAAACATTCTCTTAATTCTCTATTGTCCCCATGTTTCCGTTTGTATTTGTGTATTTTGCTTTTTCATACCTAGAAAATAACTGGCAACAAAAGAGAGAGAAAGGCCTGGAAATAATGTAAAAAACTTCATGTTCTTCCCTTAATGCAGATGCATCATAAGAAAGGCTTTCAATGCAAGGATATCACAAGGATAAATGTCTGTCTTATAGTCTAGAGCGCTACAATATGAAAAAACCCCTGCAAATTAGCATTCCATCAACTATAAATTTAATAACATTATGCAGAGCTTTTAAGGATGCATTCTGTGGTCAGGGATTCCATATTGGGTTACAACCTAAAGTGAATAAATATAGTAGAAGTGAATTTCTCTACATATAAAATTATCTACATTTGTTTTTAGATACTTTACCTAGGATGTTCTTTGATTGAATTGACAATACGCTTACAACATAACCTTGTACTTTTCTGTTCAGAAGTAAGTCCATGGGGTTTAGTTTCAGATAACTATATCAAATTTCATATATTCATGAAAAATACTACAGTAGAAAATGCAAGACAAATCCTATTTTATTTACCTTATTAAGGAATCAAATACACATTTACTTGGAATTTTGTGTTATGTGATCACAGGATAAAATATTGGCTGTTTTTCAACAGTAATATTTTTCTAAAATAACACCAATTAACAAATAGCATCTAAAAAAATAAAATGAATTGCAAGTAGAGGGCAATTAACAAAATAAGAAGTTAGGTTGAAACATCCTAACCTAACCAAATAATACAAATTGGTAGCATGGAGAACATTTGTAGGAAAAAATTATCAATCCAAAAGTTTATATGATTCTTTTTACATTATGCTTAAATACCTACAAAAATTCTATAGAGTAAGTATTTTGAACTCTTTTTTAACCTAATTTAATTCTTTCTTTTCAATCGCAAGGATGAAATTTCCCAATATTGAAGTATATGTGAAATTTGTTAATTTATATTTTATTTCTGCTTTATTACTTTGTAAACTATTTCAGTTGAATTATGACAAATTCTAAACATCCCTCTAATTATGTGACATTAAATTTCATAGGCAAGCAGACAAAACTTTTAGCACAGTAGCACTGGTTGTTTAGTTAAAGGAAAAACACTAAGGCATTGTGGGTGTTTGTCTGTGTCTGTTTTTTATTTTTTTTCCTACTGTGTATAAGGCATTTGTTTCAAAAATAAAATAAAATAAAGTGAGCTATTGTATTAAAATGAGGTAAGGCTCAGATTTTGCTATCTGACATTTCCACCCCAAATTTCTACCTATGCAGCTACCTAGGCACCCAATTCATGTCACTAAAACAAGTTATATATGCAACACCAAGGAGGTCTTTGGAGACTAAGCCGGAAGCTATTTGATTTTGCTCTGTAATATTTGGATACTAAGATTGACAGTTGTAAGATTAAAGAAGTTTATCTCCCTACTGAGAGCTGAACTGGCCCCAATCTGTATGTCCCCAAACCTTCTTTTGAATAGTTGTGAGCCTAGGTCACAGGTGTCAAACTTGCTGTATCACATTGCCATCACATGACATACTGTGACTTTTTTTCCTTCACAGAGCTGGGATGGCCAGCTCGTGATGAATTTGGTTTGCCGGCTGTCAGTTTGACACCCTTGGCTTAGGTCCTATAAATAAGCTACAATTGACTGAATTCACACAAGACAAGTCATAAACCATGATATACAAACCAGAGTTTGTCCATAAATCACATGATATACAAACCAGAGCGAATCCATAAATCACGTCAAGTGTGAAAAATAGATCAGAACATTAAGAAACATCTTTATATGTGAGGGAGTATTGATTGTTCTTGAACAACAAAATTTCACTTTAGAGAAATGAAATAAGAGGAGTCTTAGCTGACAATTGTCTGTCAGAAATTTTACTTAGACAATCTCCATAACAAGCAGCTTGTCAGCAGGCTGCAAATAGCAGGGATTTCTCAGCAGTAAGTTTTCCCTAAGATGCTTTCACATGATTTCAGGGAATGCTCTCAGTTGTGCCACTTTTCATATTCTTACAATATTTAAGAAAGCATTATATTTCTCCTGACTATGCTTACAAAATATCTCCTAGAATCTGTATTTCCCAATACTAGGAATAGAATAGAATGGAATAGGATAGAACAGAATACTTTACTGACCAAGTGTGAGTGGACACACAAGGAATTTGTCTTGGGGTAAATACTCTCAGTATATATAAAAGAAAAGTTACATTCGTTAATCAAGAATCATAACGTACAACACTTAATGATAGTCATAGGGTACAATCAGCAATCAAGTCATACTAGGAAACAGTCAATATAAATCGTAAGGATACAAGCAACAAAGTTACAGTCCTACAATCACAAGTGGGAGGGGATGGGTGATAAGGAGTGATGAGAAGATTTACAGTAATAGAAGTGTAGGCTTTGTAATAGTTGAACAGTGTTGAGGGAATTACTTGTTTAGCAGAGTGACAGCTTTGGGGAAAAACTGTTTTTGTGTCTAGTTGTTCTGATGTGCAGTGCTCTATAGTGTTGTTTTGAGGGAAGGAGTTGAGACAGTTTATGTCCGGGATGTGAGGGCTCTGTAAATATTTTCACAGCCCTCTTTTTGACTCATGCAGTATACAGGTCCTCAATTGAAGGCAGGTAGGCAATAATTGTATACTATATAAATAGTCTATTTGCAGAACATAAATAAAACTGAGTAAATAGGATAGCAGGAATAAGCTATCATAAGTTATAATCTCACACAGGGTCAACCTCCTACTTCTGAATAAGAACAATTATGGCTTCTCTACTACAAGCTGAAGATTGCTCCAGTGGATTTGGTTGGCATCTTCTACGCAGAGTGCTAGCTTCACATTAAAAAGTAATGGATTAGTAGAACTTAGAACAGGATGCAAAAAGCATATTCTGATTTATTAGTAGATCACTAAGTCATTTATATTAGAACAATAAGAGTTTCTCTCTTAATGATGTAAGAAAGAGTCTACTGACACTGGTGTTAAATGTCGATATCTCTACTCTAATTTACTGTTGTGTTTTGTGTCGAAATCCCTGATTTGTGGTTATACAGGCCTGGATTTGCTAATTATAAATGCAGATCAGAGAAGCTTGTGATCTACAGTATAACAGCATAGATATTCTTGATTTCTATTATGGCTGATATTGACATACTAAAAGAAATATTAATTAAAAAATAAACTACCTTTGAGATCTTTTCAGGAGATAATTTTTTTTAAAGAAGACGAAAGAATGCCCTCTTGTACATTTTTCTCTTTTAAAAAGTCCCCTGATCTAACTTCCACACTGGAAAGGAACATCAAATTATATTGGCATCATAATATAATTTTACTCTAACTTTTCTATCATATGATTATTAGCAATAGCACTTAGACTTATATACCACTTCACAGTGCTTTACAGCCCCCTCGAAGTGGTTTAGAGAGTCAGCATATTGCCCCAACAATCTGGGGGCATATACTGTTCCAAATATACTGTTTCTTTACTTTTTTCTTCAGCAAAATTATTCTTTATATTTTACATGGTAAAATATTTGACTTTGACTTTGCATGTTTTTGCTACAATCCTGGAAGATAAACTGATTTATTGCTAAAAACATATGCGCAGGAATCTTCTCAACTGGTTAGAGTTAGATAAGGATCAACAGCACTCAAGGTATATGTGGATCTAATTCACTTGGGCCTACATAGGAATTTTAGGCTGATTCTCCTTTTTATTCTGCCACCTTATTTTGTCATTCCTTCTCTTACACTTTCCCAGGGTACCAATCCTACTGGAGATTGGAACAAGGGATACTAGTGGTTTCAAGTTTTCTCCTAATCTGGGGAGAAATTATTGAAGAGCCTGTCTACTCACTGACTCTTCATTTTGCCAGGGACATGAATTCTGCTTTCTGCAGAGTTGCCTTCAGCCTGTCATTCCTTTCCTACCATTTTTCATGGTATTTTGGTTAAAAACATGGTGGTTAGCTTATCTGTAATGGGCCTTTATTCAAGTCTATATGGCATATATGGTACTATAAAGCTCAGGAAATTCACTATTACACCAATCTATTCTTCTTCCTTGTTGGAGCTTTCTGGAATGTTCATTACTGTTGGCAGTGCTGTTTGCCTTAGTGATTTAGGCATAAGTAATTTGAAGCAGAAGGTCCTGGTTTGTAAACATGATTTAAGAATTATTTGAAAAAAGGAGTAGATATAAAGGGATAGAAAGCAATTTTAAGCCTTAATTGTATTCCAGATGGGCCCATCCTAGTGAGAATTTGCTAGATCTCCCTATGATATCATTCTGGAAGCCACCTCCAGGCTATTCAGAATTTTGTTTTGACTTTCTCTGTCACTGAGAATCTCAGCCAAAATGTGGCATTAATTCAACCACATACACTCTTCAATAATTTGCCCAACACTTATCCTGTCCTATTTCATATGCCAGAAAAGGAAACTGCTCCTGCTGGGCACATATGTCCAGTATCGGCTGCTTCTACCTAATACAGTCACCAGTTAGACTGCTCTAATGATATAAAAGTGCTGTTAGTGAGTGAGTTCCAAGGACTTAGCAGTTTGTGTATGTATGTTTAATAACAAGTTTCATTTTGTTCCTTCTCTGCTTGAACAAATACAGTTGAACGTCTAAGTTAATTTTATACATTTTGGTTGCAAAAAGAAGAAATTAACTGTAATTGATGCATGCAGCATAATGGTTAAGATATCAGATCTGAACTAGGTAGAACTAGATATAAGTGTGGAAGCCACACTCATCCAGGAAATCTCATTGTGTGATTTGGGCCAGATACTACATCTGAGCACCTAAACCTCACAAGACTGTTATACAAAAAGTGCTGAATATGTTGCCTGAATCTCTTTGAGGAAAAACAGGACATTGCTCAAATTATAATACAATATTTCAAATTAATTCCCAAAGAGATTCTTTAGAGTGGGGGGAGATGAATAAAGTCCCTGTCTGCTGTTTAATAAATTAGTCGTGTCTTTTTCTAAGATTGTGTGGCTGCAGCAGAAGCTTCTCCATAACAGTGACTAAATCCTGAAAAAAGGATATAGCTGCTTTAATGACTCACAAAGGCTTCATTTGGGTTCTCATATGCTACAGATAATGTCTTCTGAATCAAATCCAAAGCAGCCCTGATAAATAATAACTTCATGCCTTTTTACTTGAAGTATAAAATATATGCAACCAAGAACTGCATAGTTTACAAAGCATTGCTTGATTGTTTGTCCATGTTAGATTGAAGAATTGTATGATTTTTTTGGCAGGAGACCTTAAGTCGCAAACAACAGGAAACCATTAGGTAACAGATTTAGCTGCTGAAAGTAGACAGATTGTTGCTTGTCATAAAGGTCCTTTGGGAAACCAGCTCATCATGGATGGTGTTGATCTTCTAATTCTGTGAACTTATGTCCCTCTAGCTTAGCCAAGCACACCATTTTGAAAGCCTACTTTCTTACAATCCATGCTACCCTGTAAACATTTACTACTTTTAGCAGCTGTCACATGAGCTATTGGTCCCTTGCTAACTATTAGTACTTCTACAATGATTTGATATTTATTTAGCACAATGTGCAAAGAACTATATGAGACCATGGCCAAGAGCTTATCATCTATGGGCAGGATATGATAAAGGGAGCTGCTGTGATGGCGGCCTTGGCAATGGAAACAAGAACTGCATTTTGAATGAAAGTGTTCCTGTCAATGGAGTAAAGACCTTGTTGATTATACAGACCATATACTCTTGAGGATTTTCAGTGCATAAATATTTTAAAATTCCAAATGAAGTTTTTAGTGAGTCTATTGCAATGAATTTAAAACTCTGCAATACAAACACTATTGCAATTATCAGTACAGGATAATTTATAGACTTGGCAAAGAGATTTTAGCAGTGACTTATTGTAGGAAGGCAATATGCCTGATTTTGGAATAAGTGGCAGAAGTATTGGTCAGAGTACTTGTTTAAACTTTTCACATTATCTAATAATCTGTAATGAACACTGTGATTTCTCAACATGCATCATAGGCTCATTGGCTAAGGGCAGAAGACTAAATCAAGGCTGAGCAAATTAACTACAGGTACGTTGTCACAGTGACATTTTGGAAAGCCTTTAAAATAAAATATTTTAATAATTTAAGCAACACAAATAAAAAAAATTAAATAAAAAACACATTTATTTCTTGGATTAAAAAAAACACTTAAGTTTTCTGTACTAGTTATTAAAAGCAGAAGCTAGCTAATTTGAATAATAATTCTCCTGCTTATAAAATGAAGAGAAATTGAGAGTTTTCATTCTTTGGTCCCACCTCAGACATGCCTTGTCAGTACTGACTTCCCAAGGGGGAATGGTCATAGTCAGAGTAGCTGTCAGGTTTTGTAGTGAAAAGGTGAGGAGATTATTTACTCTCCTACCTTTCCCTAGTCTGCAAAATCATCCACAGCTTTTTCTTGTTCCAGGAACTGTCCAACCATATAATAAGTTAAGTTCCACTGAATTGGAACCTCCTGTTTCAGGTGATGTGTCAGCAAGTTGTTGTTTTCATGTAGTGGCTTGGTCACAAGACTTCCTTTTCTTCAAAAAATATAAAATAAAAAGAAACCTTTGACAGAACGGCTGAATTGTTTTGCTCTTTTGTGTCATTTCCGAGGATATTTGTAGGCATTGCATTATGTAGGCAGAAAGTCAGTGATGAACAAGTTTAAGGAATACATGAAGCATGGTACAAAATCATCATCTGTTACAGCAGATACAAAATGATGCTGTGGAGAAAAAGGAGGGGAGAAAACTTTTTACCTCCTTTCAGCGGTGCACAAAGAAATGGAAGTGGAAGGTGAGAACAGAATCTTGAATACAAGCTGTCTCTAACAACCCAGACAGGTATCTAATGTTTTTCAAACATCCAAGAAGCTGATTGTTCATGATCTCCTTGAGAGGAAGATAGTAAGAGATGAAAGCCAATTAAAAAAACAGTGAAGCGTAATAATTGTTTATTTTTAACATTTAAAAAACCTATATATCTGTTGGTTGTAATTCTTTCTCTTCAATGCTGGGGTCTCTTACGTTTTTAAGTAAGTTGACATCTTCTTTCTTATCATGTCTCACATAAAATTATCTCTTAATCAAGTTGAAATATCCTCTCTTCCATAATAGTGTGTGTATGTGTGTGTGTGTAAGTATGAGATTTTTGTGTCACTGTTTGTTTGGAGACCTATGAAATCTTTTTATCCTCAGTTAGGCTTGCAAAATCTCCAGATAAAAGTTTAGACATTAAACATTGATTTCCTATCTATTTGCTAAGCGATATTTGCCTTTTGGTTCAACCAGGAAGAGACTGGATTCTCTCCGCCCCTTCTCCTTTTGTCATAGCATCATTGCTTTCCCAGAATTTCATATTTCTTGCTTTAGTTAGTCCTATAACTTTAGTTCTATGTTTCATGCCACCTAGAGTCATTGCATGAGATGAGTGAACATATGCATTTGACGAATAAATAAAAATATTAAAACAAAACATCCACACCTCCCCCAAAATCTGAAACTGACTATGAAGTGACATCCATCATTCTGTATGTAGACAGCCTTCCAAGTGATGGTTATGGAGTGATTTACCCATTAGCACCTTTATAAAAATAACAGGGAGATTTTGTGGTGATGAAGTATTAACTTTTTTCTCTTTATATGTGTCTTGTATATCTTTTCATAATGTCAAGCACTATTTAATATCATTGAAATAAATCATTCAAGAGACTAAGTAAAAAGGATCCTTTCAATGTACAAGTGGCTTCTTTGAATAACCTAAATCAACTGTTCACTGTAAGAAAACATGACGGTCCCTGATGCCTAAGAGAGCCCTAGGGAGGAATGGTTGAGGTCACTGCACTATAGGACCAATCTTTCTTAGCTCCTGTGACCTCCTCTGGATCTTGGGAGACTAGTAAATTGTGGCTAGCAGGGAGTCCCTTGCTGAGCAGCTGCTGAAGAGCTGCCAGTTTAGAGCCACCTGTAGATAGGCTGCTTGCTGAGAAACCGACCACAGGTATTCCTCTTGCTGTGATGAACAGAAAGTTGTTTGCAGCTCAAAAATTCTTCAGGGGTCTTGTTGCCCAGTATTTCTTCAAATAATTGGAGGTTTTAGGACTTAGTTGGTAGCTTTTATACTGCATCTGCATGGCACCTATTTTACATTGTATTGTTGGTTTCTGAAAAGTGGTTTATATCTGGGGGATTTAATTTCATTTTTTAAGAATGTTTGTTAAAAGCCTTAATTTAAGTATATTTCATCTTAATCCTTCAGATATAATAATCATTTAGAAATACTTTACCTTTTTCAGGCTATATTTTGCTTGTGTTCATTGTTTGAATTATAATTAACAGCAAGTAGGAATATTTTAATCTCATCCTTCCAGCATTTTAATAACTGAAAACTGAAATAATAATGTTTGTGATCAGACTTCTCCAGTCTAACACTGTGTAACTGGGATTATGGTTCCTAGAATTGTAGGGACAACTACCGGTATGTGCTAGAAGTTCTGGGAATTATCACTGGAATATAAATAAATAAAACAAATGCATTTGGAGCACAACAGGCTAGGACACAGGAATATTATTAATCTGAATATTTAGCTGACTGAGTGGAGACACCATGGGTTTGGCATTCTTTATTTGTTCCATGCTTTTCTCCTGAAATTATTGATCATGTTAAGTAATTTTCCACAGTACTGTGCAGTATTTATCCTAATGCTACATTCGATGACAGCATTATTCTACTTTGTGATAATTAACCAATACTAACCACTTTATAGATTTCTATGCCAATCCCAAGTCAACAGGTCCTGAATAAAAGAAAAGTGCATAGCAAATGGGCACAGTACAGTCTATTACTGGCAGCATGTTTAAAAGATCATATTTTTGTTGTTTAAGGTGTTAGATTTATATCCCACTTTTTCTCCAGAGCTCAAGGTGGCTTACATGGGGATTATCCTCCATTTTTATGAGGGAAGAATACTGCTATCAGGAGCTATAGCAATTGCTCTGACATTTAAAGAAATGTCAGAATAGAAAGTGCTATTTTACTTTTTTTAAAGTTAAAATTATGAAAATTTGAACAGTTGGGGAAATTAATCAGAAGTGTCATTCTTTTACTGATGTGCTGACATTTTCCCCACTTTCATAAGAAACAATTAGACCTTCTGAAAAGGGATAAAATATTGTCATCTCCTAGCATTTTGCTTTTAGCTACATCTTGGTCTATCAGGAAATAGTTCTTGCAATGATGGCATTTGTCACTAAAGCATCTGTGTTCTACTAAGGGTGGTGTTAATAATCATGGAGCCATTACAGCTAATGCCTCTGTTCAACCAATTCCAGGCATCCTGTGAATGCAGGATGAGTGCCACTATACAGCTAGATAGTGGGATGGAAAGCTAGTAGAAGTAGAACTGTCTGCAACATTTGGTTAGTAGTGCCAGCAGCATTTCCATGAGCAGTTGGGCAGTGAAGGGTGAACACTGCCCTTGGCAATAGTGCATTGGAGGGGGCCTCTTCTATCTATGGCCAGGAAAAGAATGGTGAAAATGCATCCAACTGCATTTGGCTCTAGAGCCTGAAGCGGAGGTGGCAGCCGTTCTCTCTGCAAGGGTTTGGCCTGTAGACCATGACATTGTGCTTATCCCGGAGCTTTCATTTTAAAGAGTAGCAGGATGGTTATGGCTCCAAACAACTTCAGGCTTCACAGAGCAGCCATATCTGGTTGGCTTTAGGAGCACTTTCTGTTTTGCTTTTTAGAACTCTGTCTTTGAGGCCAGCAATTTTCTATTCATTCATTTTCTGATTTCTTCCTTCCCCTTCCTTTGTCTCTTATTTTTATTCTTCTTCATTAAATTCTAAAAGCTGGGCTAGTGTTAAAAGAGCTCCATATTGTCTTTGCATGAGGGGGAGCATTATTTTTGCACATTATGGAAATGATAGATCAAGACAATAGAAAGAAATACGTTTATAGTTTCAGAAACTGTTCAATGATTATAATCATTTTAAGAATGCCCTTCTGGTATAACAAAATGTACATGTGCTGAAGGTGCTGTGTTGTTTTCTTCAGATGAAATACTTTCCAATAGTAACCCTGCAGGAATGAATTCACAGAGCATGTGTTCCTTTATTATTATTTTACTGAAATAGCAATAGCCAAATGAATAATAAATGGAGAGTGAGCTATAGAAAGATGCAATCTCTTGGATTTTTTTGATTCCAATATACTTTATTTTTTAAAAAGTAGCAGTAATCTTTGTATTTGTGTGCTTGGATAAAATAAAATCCTGGTCTTCGACAATTAATTAATAGGTTAAGTGATTCCATTAGGAATTGGGTGCAATGATAAAACCAATACAATGATCAGAATCATTTGAGGGCCTATTATTGGAAAGCCCAAGGCTGTTTAAAAAGATACAACTTCAAGATACTTAGAAAACTAGGGTTAATAAAATGTTAGTCAGTGCCACTTCTTTCTGAGTAGGGATGAATAGAATTGCTGCATATTCTTGGAATTTTAACATATCAACCATTTTAACTAGCATACTTCTTTAACTCTGAGTGACAACAGCTTTCAAAGGCATGCAAAGGCATTCCTTATAATATCTGTCTTTAATTTGATAAGAAGATGAGAAGAATTTAACTTAGAAGCTTCCGCAATAGTATTTCTGATCGATGGTCTATGAGTACCTACACAATCAGCATAGAAAGTCCTGAAAATTTCTTTCTGTGACATGAGCACCTGCCAATGTTATGCATGCATGGCCATTGATCACACTGCTTTACTCTATCATTGACATAAAACTATTTCCACTTTCATATGTTTAAGAGAATATGGCATAATCCAGATATTTTGCATTTAAAATAGATTAATACACTTCTATGGCCACCCATGTTGACTATTAATTGTCAATCAATGTTATCATTGCTTTTAGTTTTTTAGATGTAGATTTATTTTAGTTGTTTAAATATTTTTATAGTTAAATAATTATAGTAAATAACAATTACAATTAATTAACTAAATGAACACTATATATCTTCCTTTTGTATATAGTCTGTCTCATAACAATGAGACAAATGGAAAGTCAAGGCTAGGAAGCTATCAAGTGGGAGACTCTGGTGAACCTGGAATCTACAACAGTGATGCTACCACATGCAGAGGTAAAGCTGCAATGTTGTTTGTTTATTAAGATAAACCATACTTAGATTACTTAAAAGCAAAAATGTAATGTTTCTAAGGTGTGTTGTCATGGTTACTTTTCCATTTCTCCCAAGTCACAACAGTAGCATCCCTGGGGGACATCTTTCTACTTCATGCATATACATGAATGTTGCAGGTGCTCTGGCACTTTTATTTTATTTTTTTAAGGCTAATTGGCAAGCATTTTTTTTAAAAAAATACAGTAAGTAAAGCCAGAAAATAAATAGTCTTTGTAAAAACTGAAAAGAGGATGGTTGCATTGCTGGACTGTCAAAGTAATTTTTGAGTAGACCTATTTTGCTGATCCAGAAAAAAAATATTTTTAGTAATGACCTAATGAAGATTACTGATAGTTTAAAAATAGTCTAAAGTATTTGTTCAGCATTTTCACTTAAATATTTTCTCTTAATGTTTTAGATATCTTGTGAAAATAGTAGAATATAATAATGCTAATAATATAACAAGATATTGTAAGGGATGGCAAACAGAAAGCTAACCAATAATTTGGTATCACCTGAAACTCTACATTTTAATCAAAGTATGTCAAAAAGAAAAAAAAGTCACATAGTCTTGTGAGAAAGTGAACCCAATAGGGACCATAGGAGCCCACCTTCAGCTATTTCAAATTATTCTTACATTCACTGTCTACCCTGGTCCTTCAAATGTTTAGATTCAGTTTTTATTATCTCCCAGTAAGAATATAATGAGGACACTAGGTTTGGAAAGGTTGATATATGCTTACTGGCAACAATTTTCCAGAATTTCAAATTAGGTTGTTTCCTAGCACTTTATATCAGACATTAATACACTTGAGCTCCAGAGGTATTTCTCAAGGAAAGTACTCCTCCACTCACAATAGAATTCCCTATGCCTCCAGGCTCAAAATTTTGGGCCTGGACAATCTGGAACTGCGCCGCCTGCAGTCTGATCTAAGCATAGTTCACAAAATTGTCTGCGATAAGATCTTGACTGTCAATGACTTCTTCAGCTTCAATCACAATAATACACAGGCAAACAACTGAAACAAACTCAAGGTAAACTGCTCCAAACTTGATTGCAGAAAATACTACTCAGCAACAGAGTGGTCAACACCTAGAACGCCCTACCAGACTCTGTTACAGCCTCTACCCCTCACAGCTTCAAACTCAAACTGTCTACTGTGGACCTCACCCCATTCTTAAGAGGTCCTTAAAGGGGGTGTGCATAAGCGCACCAGCGTGCCTACTGTCCCTGTCTTACTTTCCCCATTTATCTCTATTTACTTCCTTTGTTCTTGTTTATATTCATACTTATACTTGTTATCTTGTACATGTTTGACAAACAAACAAACAAACAAATAGATGTGCTTGGAAAACTAAGACTGAACCCAAATTCCTTATTATCCAAAATTTGTGCCCTATCATTGAACAAATGCTAATGAAAATTGCGAGAAGAAGATGTATTTGTACTGAGGAAGACAGTTATAACGATGAGAAGGTTTAACTGGTGAGCTCCAATTTTTCCTGTGCTTTCTCATTTCTTCTGATTATTTTACATAGAATGACAATTTAAAGCTTTCAAGATTTTTCGTTCAAAGGATTCTGTAACTGTCCATCATACTCTGAAAATTAATTGGTCCTTTTCTCACACAATTTAGTTCAAGCGTTTTTTTTAAAAAGTGCTTTGCTGAGATCAGGTGCTGATAGATAGTGCAATATGGATGAGTTTGTATCATCTTATGTACATTTTTTATAACCACTAGACAAGAGTTATAACTAGGATAACACCTATCCTAAACAAGCATTTAATTCAACTTCTAGCAAAGGAGAGATACATGTAAATAGATAATGATACCTTATTTGAAAAATCATTAGTAGTAATCCACATGTTTGAATTTCATCTAAGCTAAATGACCCAGTAAACCCACCTCCATGGGTTGTGTTAACAATATCCCAATATTTTGTAAAAGGAAAAAGAAAGGAGATACTCCCAAATATTTTAAGCCTCCAAATAGACCTATTCTAGAAAAGTATTATACAATTGCTACTATAGAACATTCATGACTGTTTTTTAAAATAATATTATATGTACTGTATATTTTTACAACTATACATTACAGGTTTTGGGTTGTTTCCTATATCATAACAGCAAGAAACTGCTATTGACTTTTAGTAAGCAGATGGTGATGACTGCAATGAAATATAGATGGCATTACATAGAGAGAGCAAGAAAAGATGGGAATTGTCTGGTTCGCATGTTACCATGTGCAAAAGATTTTTATTTCTTGATTCTCCTTACATAATGACTACATTTACGCATCAAGACCTCATACATTCTTCAGAATTCTCAGTTACTTTGAATGTGGCCTTTTTAAATAGAAAAACTAAAAATTGCACATATTACTTATGCTTGACTGCTCACAGTAGTTACAATTACCCTTATACCATTTGATTACGCTTTACATGAAGCAAGAATTCTGACTTGTTACTTTCTTAACAAGCCAAAGACAGAGGTCAAGTAAAGCAGGAATCTTGATTTGTAGACTTGACTTGTAAATGATAGCAAATCAGTTTTTAAACAAGTGAAGAATGTAAAAAGAAGGCTAATATAGTCATAACATATCATTCATATGGAACTGTGCTTAAAGTAGAGCTATACAAGAAGAAAGACTGGGTTATTTTAGGAACCACCATTCCCTGATTATGTCTTCTCACCCCATTAGATCTGGCAGGGGAGGCACGCTCTGGCTTCCCTTTATTTCTCAATGCCATTTAATGGGGCCCTGGAAGAGAGCCTTTTCTGTCATGGCATCAACACTTTGGATCAGGGAAGGGCAAGTACTCTTCCCAAGGTGCCAAATGAGAAACTGGAACTGATAACAGATAACAGATAATCAGAGTTGGAAGGGACCTTGTAGGTCATCTAGTCCAACCCCCCACCCAAGCGGGAGACCCTACATCCTTTCTGACAAATGGCAGTCCAATCTCTCCTTGAAAGTCTCAAATGATGGCGCTTCCACAACTTCCGGGGGCAAGGTGTTCCATTGGTTGATTGTTCTCACTGTCAGAAAGTTTCTCCTTATTTCCAGGTTAAATTTCTCCTTGTTCAGTTTCCATCCATTATTCCTTGTCTGACCTACAGGCGCTTTAGACTGTTGTGGTAAAAAGGCGGGCTGGACAGGGATATGGCCTGCAGGCCATAAAATGCCCAGGTCTGCTTTGGAACATCATTTTAATCAGATGTTAGATTGGCCCTGACCCTGATGGCCAAAACATATGGTTTTGTCATTGAGCTTAGGGATCAAGAAGTGTGTCTGAGTCCATTCAGTGGTTACATTGATTTGTTGTTGGTTTTGTTTTTAACTTTGATTGCTGATGAAATACAGATAGAGATATAGATAGTCTGTCATGTTTTATGGAGTTTTAAAACTATTGTTAAGCATCCAGAGTCATGACTTTGAGATGCACATCCATATAAATTGAATGAATGAGTGAATTAATACATTTAAAATCAATAGTGCACACTCTTGTTGTGTAGGTACTGTCTTACCTTTTTTGTTTTTGTTTTTAACAAAATTATCCATGATTTCTTCTGCCAGAAATTTTCTTTTATATTATTTGTAGATATTCTTACAATTTGTGCTCTGAATTCCACTGGGTATATCAAAGTGAAATTACAGGAAATCCCTTATTTTTGATGAGGAGGCTTTTAAGTCTTCTGATAACAGTGATCCAGTTATAATGACCTGAAAATTGCTTGAGCAATGGCCATATGGTCTGACCTTCCACCACTTATAATTGCACTGATGTGGTGAGAAAGGAAACTTTATGGAATTTTAAATGCATAAATGCATGACATGAATTACATTCACAAAGCTGAGACCACAGAGTACCTTTTGGACGAGAGGTAGCTTTATTACAGTTGGTCAGAACGTATTTCTGTAAGAGGAAATAAAGATTATATTTCTTCCAAGTCCAACCATTTAGCACTGCTTTCTGCTGTTACTTCGGGCCTGGGGAAAGTTAGCCTCCAATACTTTAGAAGAAGCATCAAAGGATGATGAATATTTGTGCGTGGGTGGAATTTTCCCCCCTTTAAATTGATCTATTCCATCTTCAGTGGATTGAGAGAGATTACACACTTGTGATCAGAGGGAAAGCAGGATAACAAAGAAAAAGCATACAGCAATATCTTTCTTGATTTTAATATATGGAATATTTTCAAGGTTTTTCTTAAATTCACTTTCAACATAGTGAAGTAATGCTCAGTTATAATGCAATTGAAAGTGACTAAAATAAATAAAAATATTGTTCTTTGATAAAGGCATAAACATTTTTCATTGTACTAGCATTCTTTTGTTCATCAATACTATTTTTTTTCACTCTCTTGAGAGTTAAACTTTATTATGAAATGAAAGAATAAAAAGAAATGCTTTTTTGTAGGGCCAAATTTTTACACAGGACTTTATTTTCTCATTTGAATAAATTCCTGAAACTTATATTTCTGAACATTACACCTAAGATACATGAAGTTAAAGTCATTTATATCTAATCAGAAATTTCTCTAACTAAAATTCCCAATATGAACAATACTTACATCCATAAAAAAGACTATCAGGTGAAGTGGAAGTAGACAGCTCAGGCTAAGGAACTATTGCTGGGTGCATGGTTTGTAGCAAGAAGAGGTGGCCCTTATGTTTCACTATTCCATTATGCATTCTTTTGTAAGAAATTCTCTTTAGTCAATAGAGTCATATTCCTCAGAAGTCATTTCAGAACTGGGTGTGTTTCTTAAATTGGTGGGATTTAGTACCCTGGCTCACAAGGTAATTGCTAGATTAAAGATTCTAGTTTGCATAGAATAATGAGATCACACTTTGGGTGAAAGTGAACTTTGATTTCACTTATGCAGGTCATTGCATGCAAACACGACAAAAGTTTTTCTGATCACTATGCAAAAATTGACTGGTACTGTTTTTATTTTGAGTAGGTAATGCTGTGGATGATATGGGTACAAATATAGCTGATGACTTACATTACTATATGTACTTTCTTAGTAACTGTGCTTTGTAAAAGTCTTGATTAAGCCACAAGGTCAACAAGTGTGAGTAGTTTGGTGTAACACCTTAAATTTCTTTAGCTTGCTATTTTTATTTCTCTGGCTTGTTCCTACTCTGCATTTTATGGCTGAAGGGAAATATCATGATAAATATATATTTCCAAAAAAAAAAAAAAAACCTGTAAATTTTTGTCTTAAATTCCAAGTCATAATTCTATGCGAAATAAACATCAGCAATAGTATAGGATCCCTAGTGTTCATAGAAAGATATATATGAAAGATGAAAAGATATATAAGAGCCCTGGTGGTGCAGTGATTAGAATGCAGTATTGCAGGCTAACTTTGTCCATAGTTGGAGATTGATCTTGATGGGGCTTGAAATTGCTCAGCCTCACATATCGCAAATATGAACATCATAGTTCCTTTATTTTATACAACTGTTGCTTATTAGATTAAAAATTCAAACTTCTGAGGACAATATATGTGGATGTGACTTATATGGCATATTTTATTTTAAGAATAAAACATAGGGTTATTCTTGTGTACCTTCTGCACTGCCATCAACTCTACACCAACATAGTTTCAAAAGCTGGATCTGGTGGGGGGGGGGATATTTTGAAAGTTTGTGATTCAGTAGAAATAAGAATAGTTTGTGAATTAATACAATCTGTTAATTTATGTTTGGGTAGAAAATAACTTGTGCAGATTCACAAAGTATGACCCCCAGAAATCACATCAAGCAAGTAATGTAGGCTAGTCCTGCCCACACTGGCACCCAAACCCAATACATTAGTGCCTGCCCAGATGTTCCAATAAACATGGGGGACATATTGCCAAAACCAGATATGTCTTTTGCAATATTGTTTTCCCAAACAATTCCATGCCTATACAAAATTCCCAAATAGATTGAAAAATGACAGCAACAACCAGATGGTTGGTATTTCTCTATTTTTTTATGAAGCACTACAGTTTATTATCTTGCTTGATTTTTTAAAAATAATAAGTCTTTTAAAGATTACAATTAGAAAAAAATAAAAGCTAACACAAGCTACAAAAAAATATAAAAATGAGAAATTGAAGAAAAAAAATAGAAGCAATAGAAAAACATAAAGAAGTAACTTTCCCCTTCATCACAAGTGCAAACAATTTTGGTAACTTATATCATCTCTTAAAATACAACACGCTCTCTTCTCACATAATTCATCACTTAACTATAAACAAAATCTTAATGCCTTATCATTCATTCCTAGTTAGTAAAAGTCCATTAAAGGCTACTAAAGGTAATAAATCTATTTTAACTTTAATCAAATAAGCCGACTCTGTATTCCTTTACTTTTACAATCTTGGCTTTTTAATCCCTTCAAATAATGTTCTCAAACTTGATTTCTTTCAACTTCTTTTTGTCTCCTCTCAGCAAATCCTTCAAAACTTTAACAGAACTCCTTTGTAATTCCAATAAAAGAAAGTTATTGAAATCTCTCTTCTGATTGGATATTTGTATGACCTTTTCAAATATCACAGCATCAATTGGTTTCCTTTGTGTATTCAGTATATCATCTTTTTCATATTATTCTTGTAATTTGTCCTATTTAGATACACATTCAAATCAGTCATTCAGTACAACTTGTTCCTCTTCCGTAATAACATTTGCACACCATTCTCTATGATGATATTTTAATTAATTTCTTAGTCATAGTTCATAGATCTCCCTAAAAATATCCATTATTAAAAGGTTTTGCCCCATTGTGTACTAGAATGTCAAATCTGAGTATTCCTCTGCTTTAATTGCAATCTTTATTTTTTTCTGGTTCCATGTGGTATCTGAAATTCAAAGTCTCATTTTATCTAGTTTCCCACAGGAAGGAAATTAATTCTTATAATTAATTTAAACTTCTTATTTCAAATCCATCTGGATCCTTAGTTTTTAACTTCTCAAAACCAACACCGTAAACACTCTTTTGATGTTTATTCCAAAATGTATTTTTCTAAATCCTTATTTAAAGGATTTAAAACTTCTTTTGAGAAGGAGAAGGAAACTCACCCAATTCAATGAAGGCAGTAAAAACTTGCTGTTTTGAAGGGTCTTAATATTTCAAAAGCAGTAAAAAAAAGTAGAAAACATGATTAAGAAATGAGGCTTAGTTGCATGTTTTGTCCCTAAAGGCTTTTATGACTATGAGCTTAGTTGGACTCTCTCAACTTGCAGCCACTCAACTCATAAACTGACTGCAACATCAGTTTCTGCAGTCTATTTCTGTAATGTGTTGCTGTCCGAATTCCGCATAGGCAATCTTATGCTTTCTCCTTTCTCTTGAGAGATTTTGCTGGCTGTGAATCAGCACCTTACCATGGTCTCTGCCATAAATAAATGGCATCTCACTCAGACATCTGGACATGTCAGAAGTCATTGGATATATCCATGTAGGAGGTATTTTTCTACTGTCCCAACTTTTGCTATTAATTGTAGGTTTGCTTCTTTCTAGTTTCAAGCAGACTAATGGTTGAAAGGCCCTGGCTTTAAGGGTTGAAAATGGATTCCCTTACAAAGAAGGTTGCCTGGTCTTTATTAGTCTGTTCTTTATAAGCACTATAAATCAAAGTTACTTTGAGTATAATTTCAGCCAAACATTAACCATGAAGGAAATATACAGCTTATACTCAGCTTTTCTTTGATGTTTGAATGGAAACATTATATAAAACATAATGCCAAGATCAAGTTAGGAATACTGGAAATTGGCTCCCCTCAGAAGTAGAAAAAACATGCTTTAGGCATCAGAGTCTTGCAGGTTCTGACACAAATTGACCACAGAAATGTCCACCTCATTTTTCATTTTAAGGTACAAAATATTGGAGACAAGCCAAATCAGCTAATGAAAACAACAAGAACCAACAAGACTTGGCATTAGTATATCTTTTATCACAACTAGCCATTCTATTGGCTTCAATCAGTCTTTAATTATCCCTAAGTTTTGTAGACTGGGGCCTGAAACTTTTGACTCACTCATTCTTTCCCCCTGCATCCATAACCAGAAATAATTTGCCAGCTCCCTATGAAAGTGAGATAAATGTGCTTGGGATGGAGACATCTTAATCATAGTTTAGATTTGCATCCCCCACCATCACCATCCTGCCCTCCAGATTTCATTTAGTTACCAGTCCACTTATTCATTTCAGTAAATTGCTTTGACATTAACAAAAAAAGAGAGGCAGAGAAACTGGAGCCTGTTTTCTCCTTAAGCAATCAAGCAGTTTAAGCACTGCCATGTAAACAGCTCTGCTGCACCTCTGCCATGTTATGAGGTCCAAGGGGATTCTCTTTTAATCTAGAGAGGGAGTGAGAGGGGGTTGTTTTTCACAGGGGTTTTAGCCTACAGTTAAGTGCATACACCTGCTGAAGTACTGGTAATTAGTAGGTAATTAGTAGCTAATGTTCTTAGAATTAAAAAGAAAAGCTTACATAAGTAATTACTTACTATTTCTTATAATGTGCTGCTTTTCCTGAGATTTCATATCCCCAGAACATTTGCCAAGTTCCTAGGTTTCTCAACATAAATTGTTTATTAATTACACACGTATATTGCTTGTAGGGAAAAAAAAATCACAGTGCATTAAGACTCAGCAAACAGGAATGAGTTATCTCTAAATTAAAGCAAAGGATGAATTTAAAATGAGCAGGAATACAGGATACCTCTTGTAAAACAAATATTTTTGTTCTTGTTGAGAAATGGTATTTGCAAAATAGGAAATTAATTGGCAGTTCCAGCAGAAGTAGACAAGAAATATAAAGGAGTGGTGTATGAAAGAAGTTTTTTTAACCTGATATTCAAGATTAGAATAAATACTGAATCCAGAAAATTTAAAATATCTCTGTATTCATGGCTTTTAGGTTGTACGAAATCCAACAATGGAACCTAATTGAATCTCTAATAATTAAAGTAAATATATGACCTGATTTCTGTAAGTTTCAGAGAAGTTAATTTCATTATCCTCAGAATTAAGTACTGTAACAACATTTTTATAAAAATTTTAAGTATATTTATGAATGGTTCAAAAATTGGTACCATATTGATCAATACAATAAATTATTGTCTAACAGTTTAAAATCAAATATTTATAATTTTCATTTTAGCTTTCAACATTATTTGCATTTAATACAAAAGTGTGAAAGTTAGAATTTAGGAAGATAAATATGGCTCATCTCATATTGGAAGAACAATGTATGTTGGTCAAGATTTTATTTTATTTATTTTATTTTAATCATGCCTTCTGTATTTTAACAAATAATTGAAGGAAGCAAACTTATCTAACACACCTTCCTCCTCCTATTTTCCCCACAACTACCCTGGGATGGATTGGGCTGAGAGTGTGTGACTGGTCTTAAGTCACCAAAATAGTTTTCATGACTAAGGCAGAACTTGAACCCAGCCTCTGCTTTCTAGCATGGTGCCGTAACTGCTGGACCAAACTGGATCTCTTGATATTTAAAAATGGTAAAGCTAAAATGTAACTTTTTTCCATATAACAAGCTACATGAAAGATCCTCAAAATGTTTTAGGACTAATAATCATAATGGGAGTATAAATTGTATTAAATAAATAAAAATAATGTAGATGTTGTTACTGCAATCCATTTAAACCCTTTCACATTTATCAACATTATCAAAAGTGCTTTTATTATATGTATATTTCCATTTCCATTTCCACAGAGATTGATGCATGCCTACAATTCTTTCTTCCTTGTAACTCCAAAGCCTATAAAACAACTCAGCACAGGAGACAGGGTTTTATAATTAAATAATCCAATGTGAGAGACTTGAATAGCAAACAAAACTAAATGGAACTCATGAAGTATTTCCAGTCTTGAAGGCCTTATTATTAAATTATTTAGAAAGTTTTTATTTTCCTTTTTAGCTTTTCAAGAGCTTCTGAATTTAAGTTTCCACATTAAAATAAAAAGATATACCAGTCAAGAGGCACATAAAATGGCACCATAAAATGAGGTGAAAGAGATGAAAAGCAATAGCTATTTTTTTTTTAAAAAAGCAAACCATTTTTGCTTATTTCTTCAGGCTATTTTTAGTGAATTCTGGAAAATTGCAAAGAGAAGTGTGGGGATGTAATTTTTAAAAGGAAAGTGCTATCTCCTAATATCAGTTTTATTAGTTTTCAGTATTTTTCAAACTTGGCAATTTTAAGATATGTAAACTTCAATTCCCAGAATTCCCCAACCAGCTGGGAGTTGGCTGGGAGTTTGGTGAGTCAAAGACCACACATCTAAGGGTTGCTGAGTTGAGGAACATGTTTACATTGTATTAATCAGGGGTCTTCAATTGCAGAAGCTTTTTTTAAAAAAACTTGAAATGTTTGTTCCAAAAATGTAGGCTCAAATAAACCTTTTGGTTGTTGTTCTTGTTGTTCTGAAATCTCTCATGGAACCCCATCAAATTCTAATAGAAATAGTTTGAAAAGTCTTTGTGTAGATAACAGAGAACCAGCATCTATGATAAAGACTTTGTGATCATTTTCTAAAGTTCATTTTGCATCTACATAGGAAAACGATATGGACAATTAACGCCACAGTGTTGTACCCAACTTCTTATAAAGAAAAATATGTCCTGCCGGGAGAACTTTTAGAATTGACATGATATCCTCATTTGTAGTCATTGTTGACATAACAATAGTAATGAAACAGCCATGAAAATGTGGCTCAGCAGCCTTGCTTGGAGCGCAGAGAGAGGCACTCAGCCATGGGTCTGGTTAGCGCCCTAAAAGCTCACCCTCTGCCTTTAATTAATTTTTAACATCACTTGCCTGTTTTAAATTCTGTATACATTTTTATGTTTTTAATATTTTATTTGTACATTGTACTGGGCCCTTCTTTGAGAGAGATGGTTGGTTTTAAAAATCTGATAAATTGCTAAATTAATAAAAACAAGAATGTTTACATATGGGTGGGAAGAGTATTGCACCAAGACAAATCCCTTGTGTGTCCAATCATACTTGACCAATAAAGAATTCTATTCTATTCTATTCTATTCTATTCTATTCTATTCTATTCTATTCTATTCTATTCTATTCCATTCCATTCCATTCCATTCCATTCTATTCTTTCGACAGAATGATCAGCATACTATCCATTGGCTTAGTGTCTTTACCACAGGTTCAGCTAACCTTCTCCCTAATATAGTCTGTATTGATGTCAGCTATCTGACCCTGTATGTGTGAAAAAAGAGATATTACAAAGTGCCTATAATCACACTTGTTCTTCACTTTCATAATTGACTGCAACTGTTTTATTTCAGGCTGTTTTGGTAGCACTGAGCAACCTTTAAATGTGTTAGATTTCCTTAACACTTAGTTGCCATCCAGCTCTGGGCATTAATTATACCAAAATGAATTACATCTCCAAAGAAGAATACAAGTCTGTATGGAGTAAATGATAAATGTTGGGAATTATGGGAATTGTAATTCAATGCTTCTCAGGGACATCTGGCTGGGAAATGGCAGCAAAGGAACTGATTTGCTAAGAATGTTTTTTTTTCTCCAAATTTAAGTTTATTTCCTGGGAGTTATCCATTCTGGGATTAGTATTTTTATGGTCTCAAAAAAGACATTCTATTGATGTTTGGGGCTGAAAAAAAAATCCCAGTAACTCTATTTTGTTTCCATTTCATTCAATTTTATAATTTTAGGGTTCCTGCAATACATTGTTATTTTGTGCAAGATAATCAGAATTAATATTATTAGAAGGAATTTCACAGAGTGAAAGGTTGTATTGCTTTTGGGAGGGGTGCAAGCTGATCAGAAATGCCTTTTCTCTTTCAAGGCTTCTTGCCTGATTACGTTTGTAGGAAGATATGCATTGAATATGGATGTTTTATTTAGTTTGGACAAAATCAGCAAAGAAAGAGAAAGCAGCAGCCAATAGATAACATAAAATGTACAGGAAATACAAACCTGCTTTTAACTGCCCTTAAAGCATCTTGGGAGCTATAGTTTACTTAGGTGTTTACCAACATTTGTTCAAGATCCAAAACAATTCCTAGGACTGAAATCGGAATAATAAAAGTGACCACTGGCTTTTGAAGACAAATTCTTAAAGCTGTTGCTATCGTACCAGAATAAATCAAAAGACTCTAAAGTAGCAGAATGTTGATCTAGCAAGAGGTATAAAATTCTGTCTAAAGTAGCAGAAAGCCCCACTAAAAATAATAATAATTTAGCTCCCTGTAAAATAATTCATTTTTATTGATTGTAAGCAATTATCCCTTAATTGCATATTTAAATGAGATATTAGAAGGTTTAACTAAGCCTTGCCTCTTAATTGCTGCTGCACACTAGGTGTTGCAGATTGTGTTTATTTCATATGTTAATTAAAGAGAATGGAGTGTTTTATTTTATTGACTAACAGGTTCTCAAAGGCCATATTGTTTGGGACAGTATGTGTTTTCATCTATAATGTACTGGATATTTATCTTCTCCTTAAAAGTACTCACTCTTTAAAAGAGAAAAGATGCTTTGATTGTGTTCATGGATGTGTATCTGGTTTAGACAGCTAAAGCCCTATCTAATCTTGTCAAAAGGGTTGATATACCTATTAAAGATAGGCAATTGACTTTTTCCTAAACATTTTTGGGACCAAAAACCTCTTTGGAGGCAGTCCTTAGAGTAAAAGCTCCAAAAGGTAAAGGATTGTTTAATTTATCATTTGTCTCCTCAAAGTTATTTCGCCTGCTTTTCTATGTGAGAACTTAAAATATTCACAAGCTGCACAGCAGCAGAAGATGGAGTTAGACTAGTGAACAAATGGTAGGAAGGGACAGGATCAAGCAATTCCACTATCTCACCTACCTTTCTTTCCCAGTAGGACATCCCAAGGTATCCTATCTCCCTCTCATTCTCATTTATAAAGTGCAGGAAAACAAAAATACAGCAGCCTATGTTTTTTATCTGAATAAATTCCTAACACCTACAGCCAGGTACAAAAAGCATAGACAAAGAGGTTTAAAAAAATGCTGAACTCGGGAATAGCCTGGTAAGAAGAAGTCCTAGGTTTCTACCAAAAATCTCTGTGCAAGGAATGAAGTAACTGGAAGTCATAAATTCTTTGAATTTGAATCATTTTCCATGCTCAGCAAGGAAGTTGGTCTGCTTTTGCTCTAGTAATGTTTAATCTGCTCCTACTCCCTCTCTCTCACCACATATTTAATCTGCAATCTCACATATAGCAGATAGAGTGCATTGCAAATAACAGATAATCAGAGTTGGAAGGGACCTTGTAGGTCATCTAGTCCAATCCCCTGCCCAAGCAGGAGATCCTACATCATTTTTGACAGATGGGAGTCCAATCTCTTCTTGAAAGTTTTGAGTGATGGTGCTCCCACAACTCCCGAGGGAAAGCTGTTCCATTGGTTGATTGTTCTCACTGTCAGAAAGTTTCTCCTTATTTTCAGGTTAAATCTCTCATTCAGTTTCCATCCACTATTCCTTGTCTGGCCTTCATGTACTTTAGAAAATAGCTTGACCCCTTCCTCTCTGTGGCAGCCCCTCAAATATTGGAACACTGCTATCGTGTCTCCCCTGGTCTTTCTCTTCACTAGACTAGCCATGCCCAGTTCCTGTAACGGTTCTTCATATGTTGCAACAGGAACAGTTGACATTATAAATGGAAAGAAGAAGACTATACAGAATAAGCATCCTGATTCCATATAGACAACTTTTTCAAATATTTTATCTTCTTATATCTATGCGCCAGATCTATTGCCTGTTACTCCAAAGATGAGGCCTGTACGGAAATGTCCACATGTACCATATATGTTCCTTGTGCAAGACAATCCAATGGATGAAGACAATGCATTTTGTACTTGAGTAATTTTAAGCCAGAGAATTCCAAGCATAGAAACTCTTTGAATCTGTCCCTCCCCCTGCTCCACCAGCCCATAATCCTCCTCTATTGAAAGTATAGTAAGAAATGCTTTATATTTTTCTCTTCCATGCGGTAAATCTATGCATATTTTTAGGTCAATGAAATAAAATAATTTTGTGGAAAACAACATTCATAGCTTATTTGTGTATTTCATTATTTTTCTTTAAAAAAATTCCTGGATTGGTAAAATTCATTGTATTTTGAAGGATAGTTCCAATTTACAGACTCATGAGCTTATGTGTGCAATAAGCTTCCGTCCTTATCTTTATGTTACAGCAATGGCATCCACATATGATAAGTCTTTCCTGGCAGAATTTAGAAAACATCATTCCAGTGCAGTGCATATAAAAACAAATGCTATCAAGGAAAAAAAAAATTTTTTGCTCCCCAAGAATAGGAAATATTATTGAAACAGTTGGATGTCTCAAAGGTCTATTCATGCTAAAATCTACTTCTGAGTCAAATATATTTTGTTAATTTTTAGGAATAAAAGTGACTGAGATTTCTAGCCTTAGAAAAAAAAAATTGTCCAGGCAAAAACTGGCATGTGGGCTGGTTTGAGGTGAATGCAGATTTCTTGCCTGAAAATTACAGTAATTATGGGTATTTGTAAACAGCCATTTTTGCACTTTAAAGGACTAATCGCACAGTCAACAGCTGGAAGTTACTCTATGCAGACTCAAACTGAAAGCATAATAGAAAACCCCTTTGCTGCATTTGCACAATGAAACAAATTACAAAATAAAAGAGGCTTGCCAAATGCAGTCTTTCATCCATTCCTATATAAACGGGAATATTTTGAGTCTTTTTTTAAGGAAGAAAGAAGTATAAAAAGAAGACAAGCAATGTATATGCATCTGTAGAACTACTAAATGTATCTCATCAGATTGCTTTAATGTAGGCAGATACCGCACATACATTTGAAGTGCATTTCTTTTCAGATTGCAGATTACTTGTATCTTATATAACCTTAAATAATAAATCTCTATCAGCAGCATAATATTTCAAGTACAGTGGTATGTCAGTACTCATCATTAATTGGTTCCAGGAGACACAATGAGTACTAAAAACAAGTACTAAACAAATGATGTGACAAATGTGTGACCCTGGAAAGGGTAGTGAGTTATCAGGCAGCCAACACCAACAAGCTTGGGTATCAAATACCAAACAAACGACAAATACCAGCACAAAATTTTCATGTCAGTACCAAATTCACAAGTTTCAAACAGTTGAGTAGCATCGTACCACTGTAGTAATATTAAGACTGTGTAATGGTTTGGAGGGAATAGAGTGTTTGCAATACATATAAGCATGTGTGTAGTCACTGCCACAATTCTTTTAATGAAAATAAATACATATTTTCCTGGTAGGCAACTGCAATTTTGGGACAACTTATAAGGACTTCACCCTGGATGTACTAAAGCAACTTTTTTTAAAAAATTCCAAACTACCCATATAGCCATACAGTTTATTATAATATGAAATTATAATCTGCTTTGGTAATACAATCATCTGATAATATTAAAAATCAATGTTTCATCCTAAATTACCAAATATCTATTAGTGCACTCTGAGAAAAAGCTTAGCACTGAAGTGGGGTTCAGTTGAATTAATAGGAAGCCTTTCAAATATAACTTCTGCTATAAGGGCTCTGAACTTGCTTATAAATATACATGTGGATTATGTTTCTACCCCAGTTCAGCACACTCCAGGTCTTCTTTAAAACTCCCAGAGATTCTATTCAACATTGACTTTGCTGATTATCAATTTTAGGAATTAGTATTTGAGCAAATCTAATTGGGGCAGGCTGAATTACTATCCAAGCTGATCTTCTGTAGCCAGATATATTGATCCTTGTAAAATATTGAAAATGTACAGCTCATTTCAGAAGGTGTACAAAATGTACATTTTGGAAGGTATAATGTACAAAGACCTATAGATTAGAATCTTTAACCTATAACATGACTTCCTAATGTTTGAACAAGAGATTTAATGCAGTAACCGAGAAAAATTTGCTTTTTGAGAACAAGCCTTCCTTCTGTCTATTGAATGCGATTGTGACCCACTAGATTTTATAGCTTTTGACACTTCACTTCTGAATTGTGAATTCTCTTTTTTGAACTTCAACAAATAGACTGAAAGGTTTATAATCAGTATTGCTTTTATTAGCACTTGAAATCTACTGTGTCACTGTTATCTACGACTAAGGAAGCAACATTATAGATTGCTTTGCACTTTCGTTTTCTGCACCAGCTGACCACCTATTTCTACTGTTTTCTGATGCTTTTGCTTGCTTCTTTACTTTGTTTCATCATGGCTCATGCTATCAAATTGCTAGCATGCTGTGCTCAGTCACACCTCCAATTCTTACTTTCAACATTTTGCAGTCTCCTCTATGCATTCCAATATAGTTGTGCTTTATTCTTTCTTTATTCTTCTGTTTCTTAGTAGTCTCCTTTTGTGGATCCTGGCATGTTTAATGATGGGCTGTCTCCCTGCTGGGACTCCAACTCTGATTCATCACTCTCTTGCTCTCTGAGCTCTACCAGGCAACTATATTGTGTGGGATGGTCTCCTTTATTAGGTCTACCAATCTCATCTTTTCAGCATTCTTTCCTTTATCTCTCTGTAAGTTATCAATCTTTCTCAGCATTTACTTGACCCCAAGAAAGGGAAAAGTAATGACTCCCCCATTGCACTGCAAACTGTTTGCTAGATGTTATAATTGTTGGACACAGGCCCAATATTTATTTCGTGGAGATAAGGCAGTTTATTGGTTACAAGTCATGATGGGCTATTCTGCCTCTGGTATCAGGCATAGCATCACTCAAAATGCTGGTAGCTAGAAAACATATGGGAGAATGCTATTGATTCATGTCCTTCTTGTGGGCTTTCCATGCAATTGATTGGCCATTGTGGGAACATAATGCTGTACTAGACGGGCTTTGTTAGATCTAGCAGCTTCTTCCTGTGTTAAAATAAAAACAACTGAGTTGCCAACAACTGAGTTGATTTTTCTTACACATTAGGAATGTGAACTGTTGGATTGAAGGAGGTGCCAGGGGTGTGTGTGTGTCCATGTATGTATATGTATGTACAGTATGTGTATAGATGTGTGTGTGTGTGTATAATCTTTGACCCAAATTCTCTAAGTGAATGTAAATAAACCAGCATCCTCTTAAATCTTTAGAAAATGGGAAGAAAAACCTAACTCTATCAACAGTACTATTGATATACATGTTGTGAATGCTCTTGGCAGTCTATTTTTTTTCTACATCATAGTAGTAAAGCTAATATGATAAAATGGTTACTGTGTAATTCAAGATAAGGGAGACCTTGTTGGTTCTTTCTCAGAGGCATATTTGCAGGTTACCATTCATTAGGCTACTAAACTCTCTTCATCCAGCTGATCATGACCAGAAATTCCCATATTCCCCCCCCGCCCCCCTTCTGTTTTTCGTTTTGTTGGACACAAGAACAATCTGTTTGGTTAGAACATTTAAGGATAATAACTTAAATAACATCAGGCAACTTTAATTAGATTAATTGAGTGATTTTGAACCAGGCATACCTTTACCTACTTTGAAGGTCTCTAAGTGGAAAAAGAACCATTGGTCACTCGTGAAATTAATTCCAGGATTATCCTAAAATTGTGTCATCTACAAGTAATAGTCATGAACATCTATATTTTAGGAACATTATACAAAGTTACAGAAAGAATGGCATAATGCTTAAATAAATGGTATAATACTTAGGAACAAATCAGAAGAGCTAAGCTCTACCAGTATGTCTACTCTGGCAAAATAAGGTTCATTTCTTTATATGATAGTTTTCTATCATTTTCTTCCTCCACCTATAAAAATGAGACCTAGATAAATCCTTCTTGTCTTCAGTTGCATTTAGGAAATATTATGTATACTGACTTAGCAGAAGAATTCATTGACTGAATCTGATTGAATTTTGACCTTGTATGTTTTGGAGGAATTTAAATCATGCTTTGTTCTCCTTTTCTAGTACAAATGTGACAATATGTATATAACTTATATGGGTTAGATAATGTGTACAAGTTAGCTTATGATGAAATCAAAATACCATTCTATGCACAAATATTTTGCTTACAGCATTTAAAAGAAGTATTATAATAGTAGAATCTTTAAGTACCCTTAAAGGCACTTGGGAAAGGAGTTGGAACTTTTTTTTTTGTTGTTTGCAGAAGTGAAATGGTTGTTGAGTGAATAGATTTGAGTGATATTTCTACAGCAAATAAAATCTATAGTACTCTATTTTCTTCAGAAGTGGCAAGTGTTCTTGTTTCTCATTTGTGTTGGTGAAACCACTCTAGATTTGTTTGAGTATGATACATATACTTTAGGGGAAGAAATGTCTTCAGGAATTGTTTCTTGCTTTTAATGAAATTGCTGTTTGGCTTTGATCCTCTGCAGTAGATTTACTGCTCTGCTTATACAATTGGAAAGACATCAGTTAAGTGATATCTTTGGAATTCACTATTTTTCTATGCTGCTAAAATATTCTTCAGTTAACTGGATCATGATGTCTTTCCCACGAAGTTGCTTCAGTTGTTCAGGCAAAAAGCATTATATTCTGATAGTTTGTCCACAGAATGAAATCCAAACAACTAAGAAAGGGCTATCACACTGATGGATTACATAGTATTGATTCTCCATGGAAGGTGAAATTATCTGAGATACTCTTCTTGTTGATATAAAAGCTGCCATGAATGCTACTCTCATAAAGAGGATGAAAGACGTTTCTCAGAGGAGTCTAAATGATTTTATCCCCAGATCTTGCAGCATGAAATTCAGACTCTAATAACAAACATCTAATTGCAAATAATATTTGCAACAATTTACCATGGAGTAATTCATCTTCATGTGTGCATTTTGGAATTTAGTATGCTTGTATATGTGTACAGACTCAAGGAAAAAATCAATTTGACTGTATTTGTGGGTGTTTTACATTATGCTAATCATAAAAAATTAAAGCAAAGTCACCCTGTATCTTCTTTTGTTTCATTGTTTGAAGCTGACCAATGTGTATTAGTGAGAGTTTCAGTAAGGATTACTCTGTTTGAGGAAGAACTTGCTTGTCTCCAGAAGATGATTTGATTATTTCTCAGTATTTTTCTTTTCTATTCGTGTATTATTGTGTTAGATAATCTAATAATCTTATTCCCAGTATTTTGAATGGGTATTTAGTCTCTTTCGTTATTAGGGATTCTTAGCCTGATATTCTATTAACTACTATTTTTCTCATATTGCTATCATAATCATCTCAGACAATTTCTCTTCACACTTTGTTGCATTCATCATTAGCTTCTGGATTATATTCTACAGTATTTACTCTCCTCTCTTTGTCAGAACTTATCAGTACATTATTAGGTTTGATTCCTGCACGAATCATCAAAGATATAGATCTGTAATCAGCTCTTAGTTCTCTTGACTGCTAACTGCTACAGTCCGGAGTCAGATAGCTATGAAACAAACAAAACGTTAAAAAATTATAATATTTGTGTAGTTACAATCTTCAACACATGTCACAACTTTTGAGCACCCCTAATGTTTGGAAATTGAAAGTTGAAAAACTTGACATGCCCTAATTTCCATGCTGGTTCAGTCTATGAGAATGATAAGGTTTGGGATTAAATATATTGAACACAAAGTCGGGAAAGATTGAGAAAATATTTACAACAGAAAGATTGCCATAAGATTAACAATAAGGAACCAACAATCAAGATTTTCTGAGAAAGTAATGTCCTCCACAATAAGATGATTATGCAAAATGGATAGAGGTCTATATTACAACATGTGTAGCTGTGACAGAAAATTCAGTTTTGAAGCAAGCAAAGTTACTTATGCACAAGTTATTAAAAAAACAAGTATGTTAAAAGTTTGCAGAATTATAGAATAGAATTCTTTATTGGCCAAGTGTGGTTGGACACATAAGGAATTTGTCTTGGTGTAAATGCTCTCAGTATACATAAAAGAAAAGATATGTTTGTCAAGAACCATAAGGTACAACACTTAATGATAGTCATAGGGTACAAGCAAGTTGCATAACCTCCTGTGTGTATATGGATCCGTCGTCTCGAATGAGACCAATCACTGTTGTGTCATCTGCAAACTTCAGTATTTTAACAGATGAATCATTTGAGATGGTAAATAGGGAGAAGAGAAGTAGAGATAGCACACAGCCTTGTGGGGACCCTGTGCTGGTTGTACAGGTATCGGATGTGATTCCGCCTAGCTTCACCTGCTGCTTCCTGTCTGTTAGGAAGCTTATGATCAACTTACAAGTGTGTTCAGGTACTGCTAATTATAGAACTACTCTCTGAATTTGCCATTAGCTCCTCATGCCCCCTCTCCAGTTTAAGCATTTTGCATTAATTTGGTTGAATTAGAACAGAAAGGCAGTTTGACTGATTTTGCTATCTATATTACAGAAACCAACTCTACAGGAAGGCTGAGACTTCTTTTACTTAGATTGACTACAATAACAAAATCTTGCAAGTCTCATTGTGCTCTACAACTTCCTGGTTCTTATAATCCAGTGAATTAGACAAATGTCTGCCTGAGCCTCTTCCAAATATTTCACTCAGTCTAGGGTAAAAAAAATATGGTTCAGCAGGGTAGTCATTTGTATAGAACAGTGTTGGGCATGCTTGGGGTAAAACTGGCCTTTGGTTGCCCTTGTGGTATGTGGCTTAAATGTGCCCCAAACCCTTCTAATTGATAGAAGATCAATTAGAAGTAAAAGAAGAGTAAGTGGTAAAGAGCGTAATTAACAAATGAAATGAGAGGAGGAAAAATAAATACATTCTGAATCAGTAAAAGTAAAAGAAAGGCAAAGGTTACAGTATGAAGCTGATTTCATCTTGAAGAATAGATGAATTCATGCAGTGAATTGAAGGTGAAGATTTAATTATGAGTAAAAAATCTAAAATATAACTCAGAAAATATGGATTTATGTCATACAGAAGACATCTGAAAAGGGGAATGGTTTAAATTGCCGCCACCAACTTATTTGATCCCCATGTGGACACCTTTGCTATGAAATATTGAGGTAGCCATTAAGGCTTCGCATGAACTTCAACAAGTATGCATACATGACGAACCACCTCCACCAGAACTACTGGCAAAGCACAGTTAGTGTATATTGAAAGTTGCCTCTCAAAATGGTTTGTGTAACCACATTCCCTTGTTCAGTATTGCCTATAAGACCAGCAGTAGTTGAGTTCCATTAATAGTTGCTGATGCCAAAGATTAAAAACTAAACTTTTATATATAAAGCCTATGCTTTGTGAGACAAATTAATTTAACTAAAACTGAGTTCCAAACTAAGTAGCTTGTGATTGAGTTAATTTTTTTAAATATATCATTTTGTTTGCATTAGTAGCAGTGATGATAGGAAATCATTCATGTTAAATACCTCTCCATTGTACTCCTAATCTAAATAATTATCCTCCCTGACATATTATTATTATTATTATTATTATTATTATTATTATTATTATTATTATTATTATCAGTTTCTATATACAGTACCTTACCCACTGGCTAAATGGAATTTTATGGATTGATTGGAAAAAATGCAAAGAAACTTAAATCTGTATAGTATCCCTCTCCTTATGAATTTAAGATTGTTTTTGATATTATAACATTTCATTTTTCCTTCTTTCTACTCTTTGCTGCTCCCTTGAGATATGGAAGAAAACCAAAGCTCTTACTTGGGAGTAGCAGCCTTAAGTGTGTGTTCATCTCAACTTTGACCTGGACTTGATTGTGATTGCTTGGGTTGTACTTAAGGAAACAATAGAGCAGATTGTACTCTAATGCTTGCAAAAACAAGATTAGCAAAATATGCTTATCCAGCCTCGATCCCTAAGGCAGGTCTTCTCCCAAGTTCTAGTGTTCAGGCATGCTGAGCCATTAGTTTAGAGAATTTTGGCCAAGGCAGAATGGTATAAATCAAGGTGTGATATTTATACAAGAGCAGAGGCTCTCCTCCACTGCATTTTCTCCTGCCCTTTCAGTCCAAACTTTGCCTTCTTAGTCATGTGCACACCGACAACCAAAGTTTGCAAATGGGAGATAGATCTAACCATTTTAATGGGCTTCTGGTGCACCGCTGAAGTAGCTATTGCATATGCAATGAGGGATCAGAGAACTTAATGCAAGTGCAGAATGCTTTTTTCTTCTGTGCTCTAAGGAAGGCAGCCGCTCCTTGGTGATGTTTACTAGCTTTCATTATCTCAGCCCAGGGCTCTCTGGGGCACACTCTGGTCTTTCAATGTGTCCTCATTTAACGACACTCCTTACCTTGTGCTGTCTGTGCTCAGCAAACCAAATGATGGCAGAAAGGAATATAGCTGGTCTTAAATCATTCTGTTTTTCCCAAGTTCCTCCGCAGTTTTTTGATGGAGCATATGGCAATGTTATGTCTATTTGAAAAAGCCTTTGCATCATATGTTTATACAACTGCTCAATATCCCCAGACAAAAATTCCTTTCTTGTTATTGCCCATTTGCTGACTAAAGGAATTATCCTCTTCATGTATTCTGGTACTTTACCTTCATACCTTACATGTTTAATTATGTAGTCCTCAGTCCATAACCCATTTGATTAATTCACTATGTGGTGTTAAAGGATTTGTACTTTTTTAACCCCTCCTTTCTTTTCCATATATTACTCCTTTTCAGAATTTTAAATTCAGTTGCAAACTTTCCAAGCACAAATACTTTTTATCAGAATATTAGGTGTTTATCGTGCTTGCTTGCTTTAGTTACAAATGTGGTCATATGTCCTAATTACAAATTTGTGTTTGTATACAATTCACACACACACACACACACGTACACACACACACACACACACACACACACACTTTCACTTCCCTATTCAGGAAATAAACAGAACTTGATCTTGTTCTTATTTCCAAATAAGTAATAATGACAAGAAGAACTTGCTTCCTTTCACATTCTAAAATTAACTGTAATGTTAGCATGTTGGATACTTTGAATATTGATCAGTCTGAAGGTGTGCTGCCCCATGTTGCTTCAAGCACTCCCTTTGGTTCCTCTCACCACAGGGACTGCTAACAAAGCCAGGTGGTTCCATCCCTGGCTTGATTAGCATTAGGATGGACAAGTGATGGCCCCAGAGCAATATGCAGCCTACAAGTTCATTATTTTTCTCTCCCACTGTGTAACTGTTTCAGCAGCACATCATTCTGAAGTAAGAAACAAAAGCAAATAAACCTTAAGTTAGTTATTCTTTACCAACTAGTCTCCCTGCCCAATCCCAGCCCTAACTTGGGGGAAAAATATTGGTATTGTAGATTAAGTCGCCACCTACATTTGGGGCCATCGTAGCTCTCTCTAGCTTCCCCTAAGACCTTATATGTTGTACCGAACAAGTCACAAATAAAGGTAACTGGCTAGTTTCACTAGGTTTTAACCACAAACAAATACACACATAGTTTTTCTATGGGGAAAGTGCTGTTTTTTATTTTTGCTCCTCTAATAACACATACCCTGCTCTATATCCAGCAATAATTTTAATTTCTTTACATTCTTACTTCTTTATGTTTTAGGCCTGGATTTCCAAATGGTGCCCTTTTTTAACTTGATTGGAGGCTTGAGGTCAATCTATTTCCCCCTTGGAGGGAACTCTTTCCTCACATTTTCCTCCTGGTTTCTGAAATTTAGGTACCCTAAGAAGAATTAGGAAGGGAATGCTAGTCTGACAGTTTTACATATCCTCAGATGAAGTCATCTGGGGTAAAATTGACAAGAATTTAGTATGGGATGAGCTACATATAAAATGCCTGTTGGTTGTGTTATTAGGTTCTTTTTGTTTGAATGTAAGAAAGAAGTTTTGCTGCTTTTCATTGATTTGAACAAATTATCTAATAAAGTGAATAGGATTAAAAACAGAATATGCAAATAATACAAATATGGAATGAAAAGCTGGTTGCTAAATCTGATAAGAATGCATGATGAAAGTAAAAGATATATGAGAATAAACAATTTAACATTGAACAGAGCTGGGACTTTAGGTTTCTAATAAAGGCTGCTTGATATATAATCTCTCATCAGTTGTGGAAGTGATGTCTCAAATAACCAGGCTAATCCTAAGAGAGGGGTCAAATGCATCATGAGTCATGAGTTCCTTTGTACCCACAAGAGATCTAAGTTCTGCCCACCTTGAATTCCTCCCATTCTTAACTCCCACTAATCAGGGGTGGGATTCAAATTTTTTAACAACCGGTTCTGTGGGCATGGCTTAGTTGGTGGTCATGGCTTGGTGGTCATGTTATTGGCTGGGCGTGGCCAACTCAATATCACTCACATCGAGACACGCATCTCCTTGCCTGGCCTCTCATGACTGTGGGGATGCTGCAACAGTTGTAAGTGTGAAAAATGGTAATAAGTCACTTTTTTCAGTCCCATTGTAACTTTGAATGGTCACTCCACACAAGCAAAGTACCAGCAAAGGAGATAAAAACAAACTCCAGAGAAGTTCCAGAGACAGGAAGTCTAGTCCTGCCAAGAAAGTAATAAGGGTTAACAGAGAGGCAGTTTCTGTAAGCAATACCAGAATGTTTCCTTCCTGCCTTCCTTACCGGATTAGGCCAGTAATTTCTTCTAACAACCGGTTCTCCAAACTGCTTAGAATGTTAACAACCGGTTCTAGAGAATAGGTGCGAACTGGTAGAATCCCACCCCTGTCACTAATTTCCCTTGATGGTTAGTAGTTCAGATTCTTGTAGAGAGCTTAAACTTACAATAATTCTTTATAAACATTTGAACTGCCTAGATCTCCTGATTTCCCTGGTTCTTGATAAATGTTCCCCTAATTTTGGACTCACTTTCTAATTGAAAATTAAAGGCAACCTCCAAAATGGAAGATGTTTACTAGTTTTATGTTATTGAACTATGGCTACAGTTCTGTGTTGTTTGGTTCATCTTCACATATAATATTAGAGGATGGATCTGTTTCGTTTAGTGCCTAATCTAATGCAACTAGTGGATTACAGATACAGTTTAGTGAATTCTATAATACGGATTATAGAAAATTAATTCAAAATGCTGTTTGCAGCATTGTAACACTTCAGCTGTCAATAGGAAAGGATCTGGGTGGACCTGCAGGAGTTCAATGCAGTTCCATATGCAACATATGCCAATGATTTTGTTTTTACAGAAGAATCAGAAGACACAGGATATGTTAGATGTCATAAACAAAAGAAGCTCAGACTATGAATAAATGCAAAATAGACCAAGGCCATGTCAACTGATAGCACCTGAATTAACTCTAAGAGATGAGCTTATGGAGCAGGTGGATTAATCTAAATATTGACTGTAGCTCTTTGATTGCTACATCAATGGTTGTTGTATATATTGATGTTGTTGTACAATGTGGTTGTGCTCAAGTGACTTTTACAACAGTGATGCCTCTGAAAGAAAAAAAAACCATCAGCCTGAAAACAGACATTTGAAGTATCATGCCGGTTTTACTCTTCATAGTAGAAATGTGGACAAATACAATCTAATTAATCTACATAGGCTGGAGGTGTTTAAGATGTTTGAGAATAATCTCCTGCATGATTGATGGTGGAATAGGAACACAGCAGATATACTATCAGCAGGCCACAGTTCAGAATAAAGTTCAGCAATCACACCCTCGTTGGTCTGCGCAATGGAGGTATCATGCCTACCTGGGCAACTGCTGGAAAGGCAATATCTACCTGTCTTGATAAATATTAATAAATAAAATATATTTCCCTTAGAAGTCTTAGAATCCTGGATTCATTATTATGTTCTAATATAATATAATTAATGTGCAACATTTACCAAAATCAGAGGACAGTGGAAGGATATCTGCAAAAACGTAACTCGCCATGGATTGCCAAAGCTCCAGCAGTTGTTGTTGTTGTTGCTGTTGTTGTTGTTGTTGTTGTTGTTATTATTATTATTATTATTATTATTATTATTATTATTGGTGGAGTATAACTACTGGAGTCATGACAGTCTCTGTTTGGCAACCTTGTATTCAAGAGATTTTTTTTTTTTTTTTGGTAAGATTCAGTCTAGGATTTCTTTGATATTTTTGCAGCCCATGGGAAGTGTAATAGTCACTTCCAGCACTAAAGTTCAAAGACGTCCACCCTTCTCCTATCCAGTTTTTTCCCAGTCCAAATTTCACAGCCATAAGTAGCAATTGGAAAAATGATTGTGCTAATTAATCTGCATTTGATTGTGAGGCTGATGTCTTGACTCTTCCAGTTGTTATCTCAACTCTTGCAGGTGTTAAAAAAATACCACTGAGGATTTAGAAAGTCTGTTGAAGCATAGCTCAATTCTCTTGTTAAGAACAGGATGGAATCAGGTATAGTTACTGTCTCTCAAGAGAAAAGGATTTATTAACCTAAAAGTTGTGATACATAATGCACTACAGATTCTGACTGGTTGTTGAAAGGGAATATAAGTTTTCAAATTTATTCATTTTTTAAAAATGTATATGCCACCTAGTACAAGATATGCTGTGTAAAAATAATCTATGATTAATCTCTGTAACATGAGTATCCCCTGTGACATTGAGCTAGACAAGGCGTGCAATTTTCTTACTACAGCATAAGATCGAGATAGAAACTAAGTATTTTTTAGATTTCTTCCATTCACTAGGCAAGACTGTCCCTGTTGTGGTAGTCTCTCAGAACTAAAACCGATCATATTTTATTACTACCTACAAATATTGGATCTCTGGAATGGAAGTACAATAAGATACTGATTTCTTCAGATATATTCCCTGGTTAATGCACCAGTACAAATTGTTTAATGGGATATGATTAGCAACAAGACAAAAAGGGATTTTCTTTTCTTAACTACTATTTCCTTTACTTTGCTATTTTTGATCCTAGATTCTGGCATGAAGCAGTTCTTTAATCCAGAAGCTAGAGATGGATTTTGAAAAAAAGTGTTTTTATATATGCAGTTTTTATAATGATGTCTTCTCTAGTACTTTTCTGAAATGTTACATGTTTTAAGTGTCCTTTCAAGAAGAGACAGATGCTCAGTGATTGGCTAGTCATATCCCAAATTTGCTACAAGAATCTCAGGAGAATTTTCTATCTTTTAACTGGATTAGGTCAAGCATATATAAATGCTATGTCCTAATCTATTTGGAGGGAGGAGGCAGGTGATGATCCAAATTAATAAAATTTCCAGATGTGTTGAGAACAATAAATAAGTGATTCAGAAAGATATACAGTACTTTAATATAGGTAACTAGAAAGGTGTGTTTTTTATTTGGCATTTTTACTTGAAAATAAAAAATATATAAAGGAACAAAAGAAAAAAGAAAAAAACACAAGCAAAATAGTTAATAGAATGGTCTATTTTATACACATATAATAATTGTGCTGGCTGATGAAATAGCAATAGTATTTAGACTTACATACTGCTTCATAGTGTTGTGTTTTGTAGTCTTCTCTAAGTGATTTACAGAGTCAGCATATTGCCCCAAACAATCTGGGTCCTCATCTTACCGGCCTTGGGAAGATGGAAGACTGAGTCAACTTTGAGCTGGTGAGGACTGAACCCCTGGCAGTCAGTAGAATTAGCCTGCAATTCTAACCACTGTGCCACCAAAGCTTTTCTTCTCTTCAACTTCCAGTATTGGAGCATTCACAACTTCTGGAGGCAAGTTATTCCACTGATTAATTGTTCTAACTGTCAGAACATTTCTTCTTAGTTCTAGGTTGCTTCTCTCCTTGATTAGTTTCCATCCATTGCTTCTTGTCCTCTCCCAGTATTTTGAATTATAGATTGACTCCCTTTTCTTTGTGCCAAACCCTGAGATACTGGAACCAACAGTACTATCATGTTACCTCTAGTCCTTCTTTTCATTAAACTAGGCATACCCAATTCCAGCAACTGTTCTTTATATGTTTTAGCCTCCAGTCCCCTAATCATCTTTATTGCTCTTCTCTGCACTCTTTCTAGGTCTCAACATCTTTTTTACACTGTGGTGACCAAAACTGGATCCAGTATTCCAAGTGTGGTCTTATCACGGTTTTATAAAGTGGTATTAACACTGTGATCTTGATTCTATCCCTCTGTTAATTCATCTTAGAACTCTGCCGGCTTTTTTGGCAGCTGCAGCACATTGCTGACTCATATTTACTCCACTAGGACTCCAAGATTCCTCTCACATTTTTGTTGAGCCAGGTAGCACCTATACCAGGGATGTCAAACTCAAATTCATTGAGGGCCACATCAGGGTTGTGTTTGACCTGGGGGGGGTGTTTGTGGGTGTTGCCTGTATGATGTCACTCGTGTCAGGTAGCCTTTGGTGGTCCTAGCACTCTGTCAGCAAAAATGGGCTCCCATGCTCCGTTTTCAACTGCAATGGCTTCCTGCAAGCCTCTACCAATCAAAATGGAGCTTGGGAGTCAGCCCACAACCCTTGTGAGCTCCATTTTTGGCTGCAATGACCCCCTGCAACCCTTTGCCACTGAAAATGGACTAGGGGGGCTGTGTGCAGCCCTCCTGAGCTCCATTTTCACTGGCAGAGACATCATGGGCCAGTCCTCCACTGTTTCCAGGGAGGTTCCATAGTCCAGATCTAAGCACCCTGTGGGCCAGATCCAGCCCCCAGGCGTTGAGTTTGACACCCCTGACCTGTACTATACCTGTGCATTTGGTTTTTCTTGCCTAAATGTAAAACCGTACTTTTTTCACCACTGAATTTCATTTTGTTAGATAGTGTCCAATGTTCAAGTCTGTCAAGATCCTTTCATATCTTAAGCCTATCTTCTGGAGTGTTGGCTATTCCTGCTAGCTTGGTGTCATCTGCAAATTTGATGAGTTCCCCATCTATCCCCTCATCCAAATCATTGATGAAGATGTTGAAGAGTAGCTAGAATTTAAAGCATCCTAAATTAGCCTACTGTGAGTTCATCATGTAATTAATATAGGAAAACATTCTTTTGGGGGGGTTAATTGAGGAATCAGAGGATATATTGAAAAGGTTGAGTTGCAAGTATCTTTACCTTGGCAGCATGATGCTTTTGGGGGGGAAACTCAAAGAGATGTCTCAATTTCTCACATATGAGGGCAACATCATTGGTGAAATGTAAGAATTTTATTTTTGAATAATTTATTTTCAGTTCCTCAGTTTGGCTGCAAGTGGAGTCCGCTTTGGATAAGGAAGACAATATCTACAATTTAAACATAGAAGAGCAGTGTACACATTGGTTTCTGGTTTAGTGAGGAGGGTGAAATTCACATCTGGAATGGGGCCTGAACAATTGCATTATAGTACATAAAAGTCAAATAAAGGAGTGGCACAATGCACCCTTGTTTGACACTAGTTGTTCTTTTTGTGTGTGGTGGATTGGCGCTGATAAAGTACTATTAACATCACATTAACCCTGAATGGAAATGTCCTCAAGTAACATTAGAATTAGCTGCAAAAGCTGGCAATCAGCAGAGGAGTCAACTAGTTTTTGCCACAGCTACTCCTGGGGGATTGAATCAAAAGTCATCTTCAAGTCAATGAAGGGAACATAGAGGATCCCTCTGGGGGTGGGGGTGTGTTAAGAGAATGATGCCATGATCAGAGACTGAGAAGCCTGGCTCAAAGCTGGCTTTTCATGATCAGCCAACCCATCAGTTTTGTGTGTAGATGCCTAACAAACATCATACTGAGCAAGTTAATTGGGTAATAATTGATTGAAAATAATAATTGACTGGATTAGACCCTTTTAAACATTGGAAAAGTCATTGAGCAACTTCATTCTGTAAGTATTTGAATAAATTAGCCAATGTGGGTAAATAAAAAGGTTGGAATAAGGACCCATCATTCTGTATTAAAAAGTCATTTGGAAGGATGTCTCTACCAGCTGCCTTGCCTTTTTTGTAAGTTGAGAATTTTGTTCAAGAATTTCTAAAATAGTGACAGGAGACAGAGGTGGTATTCAGCAGGTTCTGACCATTTCTGGAGAACCGGTAGCGGAAATTTTCAGTAATTCGGAGAACTGGCAAATACCACCTCTGACTGGCCCCGCCCCCCTCTATTCTCTGCCTCCCGAGTCCCAGCTGATTGGCTGGGTCTTCTTTTGTTGCACTGCACAGAATGAAGAGGGAAAGCAGGTTAGTGGGGTGGGAGGGAATGGGATTTTGCAGTAACCTTCCCCCAGGAGTGGGGAAGGAATGGAGATATTACAGTATCCTTCCCCTGCCATACCCACCAAGCCACACCAAGCCCACCAAGCCACACCCACACAACTGGTAGTAAAAATGTTTAAATCCCACCACTGATGGGAAACAATCAGAAAAAGGTTTGTACAATTGTGAGAAAGGAGATGCTAACCTCACAAAAATAGCTAATCTGGCCTCAGATGTGATTGACATTCTATTGTCAAAGGCTGACTAAGTGCTGAATTGGCAACTGAGAACCAAAAGGTGATATAATAGCTGAATCAAATATCTCTATTTTCCACTTCTCTTACTGCAGGGTGAGAAAAAAATCTCTCCAACTTTACCACTCTTCTCACCCAGAGGTCTTTGACAGTCTCTCAGAAGTGCAATCTTCAACTTCAGTCTCTTACCACAGTTTCAGCCACTGCTCACTGCCATGGCTACACTGATAATGGTGATGTGGTAGCCACCTTTCATATACCTGCAATAAATCTCACCAAAGCCACTGCCAATGCAACTCTTTTATAGTCGATAAGCCTATGGCACTCTCTGTGGATATGGACTGCTCTTAAATAGTTCATATGTACAAGCGGAAGTACCCACCTTTCTCTGGAATATTAAAAGCCAACTTGGACCATCAGCAATACAGGAATATGAAGCTACAACATACTTTCTGCTTCTCTCTTTTTTTTAGTAGAAAATCAAATGTCATAGGTCAAACTTACCTAGAGATTGAATGGAGTTAATGAGGTCCTGGTAAAAAGAGAGATGAGAAGTCTAAAAGACTAAGATGCAGTGTACAAATGATATAGGGTGAGGGCAAGGTTGGTTTGTAAGAATAGAAAAGTTTTGGGGTAAATAAGATGTAACTATATTTTTTTCTCCCTATCTCATGTGTTTAATTTTTTTTATTTTTCTTACTTCTTTTCAATGCTTTGCATAATATGGCCTACACCAAAAACAAAAAAATACTGACTGCCAGATATTGTATGTATTTTTGTATGTATTTATGGTCTTTATCTTTTCTGTTGCTGGTTTGATGGGCATTGATTTTAACTCCTTATTCTCAATAATGAGAGGCTGATGGCAGTGTAGGCCACACAGATCATCTTCAAAATGTTTGTTTTAGAAATTGGGGGTTGAAAACAGTAGCTGTGTGAAGATGCCCTTAGAAAATACAAATGGTTGATCTCTGAACCTGGTGCTTGGTTTCATGGTGTGACCATTTAAGTCCTGCTTCCTTTTAGTGACTATTTTTGTGATTGGTCATGTTGAAGACTTAATAATCCAAGGATGATACAAGTCCAAATATTTGTGGTCTTCTAGCTTCTTTACTTTCCCCCTCTCCTTTTCTTGAGCAGTTATGAGATAAATATTATTTAGTAGCTTATGTCTTTAAAAATTAAATAACTCTTTGAAAACTTATCTGAGCAAAATGGGAGATAGCCAAACAATATCAGGATCCTGTCTTGTTTGATGCACTGCATTATCAATTTCTTCTGGAAAATAGCAGAAGTACTTCCCCTTACGTTCAATCCTGTAGAGAAGATTATACATCAATCCAAAGTAGAGTTGAGTGTGGTTCTCTAGTTGTCTGACTGCTCTAATTATATGTATGTTTGTAGGTATCCACTATTTGCCCAAACCAGCATGAACTGGCTCATTGCCAGGCACTGCCTTTGTGTGAATGGCAAGAGAAGACACCCATTCCTTTCCTTCTCTCAGGGAGAAACACCTTTCCAGATGGAAGTAGGCACATGATTAATAAGCTATTCAGATTTCCCAACCTGCTGGGAAAGCAGTCTGATGTGCTGTCATCCAATAAAAAATGTTTTAATTTGTCCACATAGCATGCTGGAGATGAACTCTACATTTCTTTTGTTAAGCTTGTTGTCTATAAAAAGTGTGATCTATTATACTATTGGGGGAGAAGATTGCGTTTTCAAGTCTTATTTTTAAGTTCCTGCTTTTGGTATTGGGATGGAGCCCACCCGTTAAAAATGCTGGAGTTCCAGAACATCTGGAGTGCCAGCTGGGGGAGGCCTGTCTGAATTGTGTGATCACCTTCTTTTCAGCCACAGTGATTTCATGGAGAAAAAGCTAATGAGGCCAGCTAGTCATGCCAGTTGCTGACAAACAGGAGTGAAAGCTGCTGGGGAAACTGATTTTGCATCTTACTTTGGACATGATGAATAGCCTGGGCTGAGTTGTTTATTCTGTTGCATAAGTATATGTAACCTGGGGTGGGATAAAATTATCAAAAGAACAATAAATCTTTCCCTAAAACATTTCAGTCACTTAGCGTTTTTAAGTGCTTAGGTATCGTTAAATTAGCTAGTAAGACTGCAGTGGTGATTGTGGAACTGATGCACATTCAAATCACAATAGCCTAGCCATAGGTTATCCAAATTTACAGTTATTCATATTTACTGAGTAAAAAAGAGAAGTGGCAGTAGGATAAGTTAAAACACAATCAGATTCCTGCGGGCCCACGGAAAAAAATGAATCCCAAATCCATAGGTGGCTAATAACATTTGTTAGGGCTAAGCATAATGGGCACAAAAGAGCATTCCAACTTTCAAAATTTCCAGAATACTCCATCTGACAAAGTATTGCAAGAGGAGGAGGAGGAGGAGGAGGAGGAGGAGGAGGAGGAGGAGGAAGAAGAAGAAGAAGAAGAAGAAGAAGAAGAAGAAGAAGAAGAAGAAGAAGAAGAAGAAGAAGAAGAAGAAGAAGAAGAAGAAGAAGAAGAAAGAAAGAAAGAAAGAAAGAAAGAAAGAAAGAAAGAAAGAAAGAAAGAAAGAAAGAAAGAAAGAAAGAAAGAAAGATGGAGAACAAGCAACACAGCCCCAAAACTGCTTAAGATATTTCAGCCACAATAATTACAGTTCACAATCAATTTCTTTAGGCTGGATGCTCTCCATCCATGGAATCTAATTCTCCAAATTCCCAGCAATAACTATACTGGCTAGAGAATTCTGGGAATTAAAGCCATACTGTACTTTAGTCTGGAAAAAGTTATTGTATGCTGATTGTAAATTTTAGTGGTTTGTGTATAATATCAGATTACTTCTAGTATTCAGGGACAATGTCTGCATCCCCATCCTAGAACATAACAGCTATCAGTTCCCATTATGACTCTCATTTAGGAGAAATGATTATTGTAAATATATAATGCAACATTTGTCACTTTTGTGTATAACTATCCAGCTTATTCCATAGCAATTATGTGATTCTGAAGAGAAAGAAAGAGGTCCTTGTGTTTTTCCCTCTTATTTCCAGCAGAAATATGTTTTGATATTGTGCTTTTATCCGTGATTCATACTTGAAAATTACTTATATTATTTTATGACACTCCTTACCAAAGTGTCTTTAAATGTTTTATAAACTGTATGGCTTAATCTTATGACCCCAAATCCTCTTGGAAACAGTTATATTACATTAGCTAATGCATTGTAGAAATCTTATCAGAACTAGGCAAACATTTTATATGAGAAGCAACTCTATCAACTGGTGGATTCCACAAACTTTGCAAAAAGGAAACAATAAAGCCACATTCCTTTTATTCTAATTCAGAGCTTATAAAATTGCAACTTTGATAGTTGGCATTTTTTTGGGAGAAAAACTTGGCTTTTTGAACAAAACTTTTGAGTATTATAATCAGACTAGAATAATTCAACTGGTTCTGTGAAAAGCTTTTATCTGTAGGGATGCTCATAATGAAAACCTCAATAAAGACATCAAGGCTCTATTGGCTGCTTCAATGAACACAATAGGACAGAACAGATATAAGGAAGGGTGAAATTAAAGGATTTGCAGTGAGAATAAGAAATGGCTAGTTATATACTGTTTATCATGTAAAATAATTCAAATTGAGGTGGAAAATATATACTAGTATCTGGTGTTCTATTGATTTACTAAGGCACCAGACTACCTCAGGTTGTGGGTCAAAAATGACATCATTTAGACCAATTCTACCAGTGTAGTAGACTTTTTAAAGGTAATAGGATGTGGGTGGCCCAGGCTCATTTCTACCTTTAGTCATGGAAGCTTATTGAATAATATTGATATAGTGGAACTTTTTCAGCCCAAATCATCTCATAGTCTTTGTGGGGGGAAATTGGAGGAAGGAATGTTTATAGGTATGTATGCTGCCTGGATATAACTTTAACAAATATATACAAATACTAGTACTATCTTTGGATTTGAACAAAATTTGACAGATCAGAAGATAAACATCTATGCCAACAAGAAGTTCCTCCAAAGCTGACAGATTTGAACTGATACACTGTACTTGTAAACCATAGTTACTGAGAGGACAATCCACACTTACCTATTAAGCTGCTCTTGTCCTGTATTCCTGCTGTCTTGATTCTAAACAAGTTTTGTGTCCAGACTGGATGGCCTTTGGTAACAGTTTGCAAGCCCAGGCTGCAGATTATCATGTTTCCCTATTGGAATTCCTCAACTAATATGCCCTCTCACCTTTCTGTCCCAGGAAAACAACATTCAGTTGCTTTCAGTTCATCCACTATTTTTGCCACATTTATTATCAGTCTCTTTTCTACTGCACTTTATTTTACATTACCACGAACATTTCAGAAAAGAAGAATAACCAAACCTTGTATGCTATCATTTATGTTCCCTATCTTGGGTACTTTCCTGAACTGTTGACAACTTATTGCCAAAATGTATGGGTATGAAATAATCCAAACATGCCCATGGTTAGAGACAAGAGTATATCACATACCTCTCCCCACAAATTTGAAGATTCTGCTTATTCTACAACTACTATGGTTACTCTTTGGACATTTTGCTATTACTTAGCAGCAGGGTTTTTTTTAAAGAACCTATGTTGTGTAATGATTTAGATGTTGCTTAGAGACAATATGATGTTGTCAAGTCCACTTTCCATCAGTGAAGCTTCTACAATGGCTTTGGGCCAGTTACTATCTATTGCCTCACTTGTGTCATTTAAAGGAGGAGAACTGGAGGAAGAAAATACTATTTATTCACATCCTCTCCTTTCTCTTGGCCCTGGTTAGAGAATGAAACTGCAATTTGATCTTAAGATAAAAGGGTCAATGAGAACAAACCTAGGAAAATATGGAAATATTAAGATCTCCAAATAGGATTCAAGCAAATGTGGAAAAAGAAAATTGTAGTAATGCCAACAGTAGTTGATGTCCTTGGTGCCATACCAAATGATCTGAAAAAGTTTGTGCATACACTACCGTAAGAATGGACAGAATCTGTTTTTGTAATATTACTTGGAATAGCATTATGCTATTACTAGACATTGTTTCATAATTCAGCTTTATTTTTTGTTACCTTTCATTGATTTTTTTCAATTGCTCATAATTTGATATGAAGTTCAGTATATACATCCAGATTATATAGTTATAATTATTTTATCTGTAATCACAATATATACTAAAATATCTTATCCTGTTTCTGAAATAAATGCCTTCTCCATACATTAAGTACAGTTGTTTCTTCCCAAGAACCCTGACAATTGTAGTTATTGGTAGATCATGGTAAGACTTCCATTAAATAATTGTTGTCAAAATTTAGATTGAAGACAAAAGTATAAGAATAGATTTCCTCTCTGAAGTAAATGAGCAGAAGTCTAACAGCTTTAGTTCCCTGTCTACCAATATTTACTGTAAGAGAGAGAGAGAGAGAGAGAGAGGTGTGATAGGTAGGTAGGTAGGTAGATAGATAGATAGATAGATAGATAGATAGATAGATAGATAGATAGATAGATAGATAGGGTTAGCTCTTCTATACTGGAACCATTATAAATATTACAAAGAAATAATCAGTGAAGAATGACAAGATCAAGTGGAGTACTATATACTTTTGTGATGATTCCAGAGTGTGTGCTGTGAATATTCTTGTAGATTGTGTTGGTCTTTATTCCTAAAGTTTTGGAGCATCTTCAACAGAGTCATTATCATGAAACATACTTGAAGTTGAATTAATCTTGTAGTTTGACATTAACTTTGCCCAAGATGTGCTACGATCTGCACCAGGTGATATAGCCATTATCTACATTATCTCAAAACACCATAGGAATCTTATATAGCTTCTATGTTTAATTATTCAGATAAAGAGATAAATGGCATACTGTGGTGCTTGAATATTATTTTGTCTTAAAGGACTATGCCCACTTGGAACATTTCCTACAATACCCAACTTATTAGCTCATGAATCTCATTGGAAAAGTCACAGTATACACAGTGATGGCAAAACAATTGTTTCCCCATTATTTAGCATTCATTTTTATACAGAATGCCCATGATTAGGTGCCTTGGGACGATCCTATCGCTTTTGTTTATTTCTGTTATAATGAGGTACGTTGCACTTTTTTTGTCTCGAATTTCTTCTTCCTCAAATGCAGATCTCATGAGTTTTACCACTAGTTAGAAATACAAAGACAAGTGATATGCTTGGAACATTTCCCATGTGCAAAGAGCTCCCTCTTGCAAGTCATATATATTTATTTATTTACCAAATTTATATAGTTGCCCATCTCATAAATCTAAGTTGGAATGACATATAATCTCTCTATGCCTCCTTTTCTTAGTTCTGTGTTCATTTCAATTTCAGCTTCTGAAGCAATAGAGTGCAAGAGGAAGAGATGTATATATGTATATCTTTGTATGTATTCACAGCACAAGTAGATATTGTTGGTCACTGGATTTAGTATAATTTCAATTATTCTAATGTTGTACACTCATCCAATTTCCCAATGTTTACTTCTAGTATTTCACCTGCATCATGTGACCATACGTGTGCAGTAATGAATAGGATCTTACTTTCTACTTTTGAGTAACAGAACCACAAACTATTTGCGGTATGCTTGGAATTCCGTTTTCTCTCATCAAGCACATAATTAGCAATGGCTGATGTGAGAATACCCCTTCCATCTCTGCATTGCCCACTAGGTGTCACTGTTTTTCCACACCTGTGCAATAGGCATTAGCTCTTTTGGAAAAAGATCTCTGGGTGGGCTTTTCCTAGAGGGGCACATATTTGTTCACCAGAATTGCGTTCATTTTCACTTTAGACAAAGAACACTAGGCAGCTGAGCTTGTTTCTTGTTCCCTGAGGAGGAAAAAGCCCTCATCCTATATGGTTCATAAAAAACATTTCAGCCAGACTGCCTCTTTTCCTTTTATTTTTGATCTGTCATTTCATTTTATACATACTGTTCGCTAAAAGTTTGGATTGAGATTGTGGATCAGCATTTCCCAATTTAGTACCCTCCAAATGTGTTACGGGTACAACTCCCCAAGGCCACACTGACTAGGAATTATGGGAATTGCAGTCTGCACACAGTTGGAAGGCTTCAGGTTGAGGATAGTTCATGCTTTATTCTGTTAAAATATAGAGGCACCATGTTTCTATATGCCGACTAGGTGGCATTTGGAGGTTCTATTTCTTAAGATGTTTGTCTCACTCCAGTGCTGAGTCATGAGTTCTACTTCTTCAGCGATTAGGAAAAAACATGACACTAAACCATATGCGTATACAATCACACAATCACACAATTTGCTCACTTAAGTCAGTAAGTTAGGGATTCTTTCTTTCTTTGGTCATCTTTCATTCATCCTCCTTGCCTTATAATCTTATCTGTAACATCACTGGATAGATCTGCAGTTCAGCCATGTGCATGGATGACAGAGGCATTTGGCAGTGCCTTAAAAAAAAAGTGGCACTGTTCCTTCTGAAAAATCAGGACATCACAACTAAACAGAAAATGATCAGAGGAGAGAATGTTTAAAAGAGGACCATGTTTAAAAGAGGACCTTACCACCACTCAAAATGTTTAAAAGAGGACCTTACCACCTCTCAAAAGCCCTATTTTTATTCTGATGAATGTGCTCACACCTAGGCAAATACCTCATCACTAGTGATTTTCACTTGGCACTAATTAGTGCAAGAAAAAAACACCATTTAGTGGTAATTTGTACCTTGGTTATCCAATGGAATGAGATTTTTCTGCCTCTTGAATGGAGTGACTAAATTATTTCTAAGTTTAAAAAAAAAGTATCTCTGACTGATCAAGTTTTGCTCCCCTTTTAACAGTGCTTGTATAATTACTAATTCTTTCTGTTTGGATACATTTTTGAGTAATAATAAACATTTTAACAGTATTTTCTGCTCATTAAACAATTTTGCTTCTAGCCCCACTGCTGCATCTAATGATAAAAATCACAGGATCACCAAACAAGCAGCTAATTTTACTGTTAACTTTCTCTCCAACCTTCTCATTTTCAAAGTAAATAAATCTGTTATTACAGGACTGCTTCCCCTCCTTCCTTCTCCATACACAGAAGGGGAAGAGAGCTATTTTTGAAGCTCCTTCAATCAGAAACCTTGGCTCTTTACAAAAGCCATCCCCACAGGGTATCAGAACTGTGTTTGAAAACATATGTGATAGAAGAAAAAGAATCAAACCATAAAGTGAACTGAGATCACCTTGTAATTGGGCAGAGAGGACTTCCTGCTGTGGTTGGTATTTTTTGTTAAATGCCAGCACTTCTGCATTTCCCATCTTTTACTGGAAGATAGTGTGTACAAAGTCTTCTTGGTAGCTAAGTCAATCGCAGTGACTTGGAAGACCTCCCTGTTTGAAAAAGACCACTTCCTACAGCTGTTTGACTTCTTGATGCTGGAAGGGCAACATTTAAAGGAGGGGGGATACCAAGGAACAAGATTTGTTGAACCAAGAATTAACCACATTAAGTAGAAATCTGAGAAAACTTCACATGGATCTGCTTTATTAAATTAAACAGATTATATTCCAACCTTTCTCCAAGGGTTCAAAGAAGTATACATGGTAGTTCATAATCTAGTTTTGTGAGATACTGTAAATTGGGCTTCAGAGGTAGTGAATTGTCCAAAGTTATCCTCTAAGTATAAGAGCATTCTCTAGCTTTTCAATTACTGTTATGTTGTGACAAATCTTTAGTTTTAATGTGGGACAATTGGGCTCTGATAAATTTAGTGCACCTTGAGAAATTTCTGCCCCCAAAATAAATATTGCATAAACTGATTTATGAAATAGAGCAAATACTAATTAACAGGCAATGTTATTATCATTTCTCCAAGGGTCATCAAGAAGTTGAATTTAGTCATTAGATACTTTCTTATTTTTTTAGGCAGTAAGACTAGGTTATCACAAATGGGGCATTTTTCTTGATTGGGCAAAGCAATAGTCAGTTTCTACTGAAGATGCTAGTTTTTTATTATTTTTGTTTTCTGTAAAACTGAGGATAGCACTGAAGAAAGAAGAGTAAGAACGGCTTTTGTACCTGTAACCTATCAGATCTAATTGAATTCTGTAGTGAATGCTACAAATGTGATAAAAACCAAGAATTTATTCAATGAGGCAATGATTAATTTTTCTAGGCTGGCTTTACTGATTATTTAGAATTTTGTGTGTATACTATTAGCCTTTGCGCTAAACCAATTTTGTCTGGTTTTCTATATCTCTTTCCCCAGTATATTCCATTTTATAGAGAGAGCTTTGACTTCAATGATTTAATAAGGTAGTGTAACTTTTCATTAAAGCATTCCCATGTGAAAGACTATAGTTGCACAGCTACCTTTCAAGATTGGGTCAAGATTTCATTTCCATGCTTTCAGTAGAAGAATCCAACCTACCTTCGGTTTTATTTTCTTAGACCTGGACAGAAAATTGTGGAATTGTTTGGCACTTCAATTATCGTAAAATGAGTATCCTATTCCCTAATGAAGATTGTTTGACTGAACAATGGATGAAAAAATGCCAGGCCCAAAGAACCAAGAAATGATATGTGGAGTTACTCCTGAGTTACTCCTGAGTAGTTCCTTTATTGTTATTCACTTACAAACACACATCTTATCAGACTAAAGCAATTATCTGCAATAACTATAGATACACTCTGTGAATTACTAAGGAGAATCCAATCTTGCTCTCTTCCTGCCCATCAGACATTCCAAGCTCCACTGTCTCTTTGCTCTCTGGGAAAAAACTCCTGCCTCCTGTGACTTCAGGCTACATCCTACCAGAAAAGTAGAGTCCAAAACCAAGGCAGAAGAGAAAGATTTGATCTTTACTCAAATAATTGGAAATTATAGACCTATCAGTGAAGCATTTTAAAATTTCCCTGAATATTAGATCCTATGGGCCAATATAATAAGATAGTGTCCTTAACACATGAATTCTGAATCCTGTCTTTCATCTAGGACTCAGTTTGTATATTTGTGATTGTCTTCATTTCATCTCTGATTGCAATTCTTCTCATATAGATTGAGGGATCCATATGAGCTTCTGCCAAACAGGATGTTTTCTGTACAATCCTATGGGTTCCTAATTCCTTAATTATTTGTCTATTCAAACAATGCATGAAATGTACTATGATTTGTGCAGTGCCCATAAAGCATATTGCATCCCTTCATATTTTGTATTACAAATCCCATTAGCTCCAGCCAATGTGAGCAATGTCATGGATTCTGAGAATTGAAATCCGAAGCACTTGGAGTAAAGCAGGTTGTCTATCTCTATGTTAGAGAAATTAGTCGGGTGAAACCAGTGCAGCTGTTCCACCATTGGCAAAATGCACTTCTGGCCTAGTTAGCAACCCTTGCAGACATATTTTGATTTCATTGCAGGTTCCAAATTAATGAATTTAATCTGGGAGCTCTACTACTTCAGCTGTGATCCAAAAAAGGTGTGCAGAGTATCATCATATCAAATGTAGCTCAAATAACCAGCCAGGAAAATAGAAAAAACTCACAAAGCAGTGACAAATTTTGAAAAAGAAAAGAAAAGAAAAACTTTGTACCTGTAACTCAGCAAGAAAGGAAGCCAACTTGAACCATGTGCAGGAATCTTCTTCCAAGTTCTAGGGTGGTCAAAAAATAAAAAAATAAACAAACAAATAGCCTTGGGTTGGGTTTGAGTTAAGGCTAATTTGGTCTTTCCATAAGGCAGGACATGAAGTAAGGCAGAATTGGCAGATATTAAAACTTCAGGGTGGTCGAAATGGGAATAAAGGCATCCTCTGAAATGTCTCAGGCCATTTTAAGCTTTCCAGGTTAAATGCTATGAATGGAATAGAAAACAGAGAGTCAGTCAAAGCAGTTGTGTTAAGGTAGGTGCCTTGCGTACATGGCTAGATCCTCAATCTTCCCCAAACAAGGACACTGTCCCATGTAAACAAACCACATTCATGAACACCTTTATTTGGAACGTATTAAAATACTTAATACTAAACACAGCTTTTCTCAGTGTGGTAATCCTCAGATGTATGAGAACTATAAAACCCTGAAGTTGCTTGCAGGTTCCTGTAAGTTGTAATTCTATCAAAGCTGCTGGGTTATTTTGGGGAATTGGCTTCCCACATCACCTGAACCTGGTCATTGGTTTGCTGTATATGTGCAGTGTACACAGCATATACACATGTCTATATCTATGGCTTAGCATTCTATAACATGGGAAATTGTAGTTTATTCAGCTAGCCATTAGTTTATACAAAAGTATACAAACTAAGCATATGTGAACATGTTAGTTGGTGAACATTCATTTTGTCTAGTGAGCTGGCAGGCATTTGCTTTCCCTGATGTAAGAACCACAGTCAGTCATATGTAATCCTGATAATTCTCATGAAATAATTACAGATTTCTTTCTGGTACTCTTAACCTAAGTGTAGTACCAAAACTTGCTGGTCAAACTTTCTTTTGTGCTAGTATATTCTACTTGAAGGCACAAACAGTGAAGTTACTGAAATAACCATTTCAGAATTTACGCAGTGCACCGAAACATAAAATATAAACAGGCTCAGTCCACACAATATGTTGACCCACAAATAGCAACAAAGTTAAAAGCTAACCCAAGCGTAGCACTGCATGCACTTGCAGTCCCAAAATCTTTAACTGAGTTGATGAAATATATTGGGTGAACCGAGCCATTTGCTCTCTGAACTCTGTGCATTGTTTAAATTCTTTTGTGCAAGTGAGCAGCTGCGGACAGGGCAAAACAAAAACAATGCAAGCAACATCCAAGCAGCACTTTGATATGCTTCAATTACTGCAGTACAGTTCCTGGAAGGATTGACTCAGATGCTAAATGCTGGATCTGCGTCTGCAGCCAAGGATAGAAACAAAGCCATTTTGAATAGGCCCACGTAGTTTACAATGACTTCAGGGCTGCATGTTGCCATCCACCTCGGTTACAACGATGCTGCGTGCTGACTCTTTTTCTATTGAGAACAGGAAGCTGCAGAGGGAAGGTGAGCAAGGACCCTGAGGGGGAGCCCAGATCTGTAGGTTGCATATCGGTGAACATAATGAATAGTTAGCAGGCTGGGCTTGAAGGCCAAAACCTGACAGGCTGACAGGCACTGATTGCCATTTCCATAAAGGGCGCTATGGAAGTGTGAGTGATTGAGAGATTGATTGATTTGTTTTGCTGAGTCTCCTTTGTGGCCTCCTGGGTAAATTTCTGGCCACACCTCTCTGCCTCAAAGCACTTGCTCTGCCTGCTGTTGCTTTTTCCTTCTTCTTCTTTTTTTATTTGTGGGTAATGAAAATTTGTTATAAGCCTTCCCTTTCATCTGTACATGGCAGGCTGTCACACAGAAAACAAGCCATTCTGGAACCTTGCTTCTTTCCAAATTGCTAAATATTTTCCTTCAAATGGCTTCCCTAATGGGCCAATATAATAAGAGTGGCATGCTCTCTGCCCACGCTGAAGATGCCAGAGCATTTGTCCAGTGCATATGTATGCTCGGCACAATAAACTCGTTGACTTGACTGGCCGACACTGCAGCCTGCTGCCCATCAAAATCCGGACGGGCCATTCTGCATGCAAGGCAGGGAGGCTCTGATTTGCTCCTGCCTGTCCTAGGGGGAAAACAGATTTGTTCAATGAGAAGAATTGGGCAGCATCCTTGTTTCCATTCCATAAGGTGGGACCTGATGGCAGTTGCAGGAGGGTTGCGCTAAGCACAAAATAAGCCAGGCGAGGGGCGAGAGAGCTGGGCTTACTAATGGCTTGGCCTGCCCGGCCAGATTTTTATTGACTCCAGTTGCTGCTTTTCGGAGGGGCAGGCACCAGTGCTCCCCATGGCCAGCCGATCCGTGTGCTATATGCTAAACTGTTGCTGACCCACTGCTTTATGAGCCTAAGTGGTTATGCAGGAACAGAAGTGAATAGGTTGTGTGCGATAAGAAAATAATTTGCCAAAAACTGCGACAATAAAGAGGGCCTGATGGGATCTCTTATGGCATGAATAGCCTGGAGCAGCTGCAGATCTCTCTCTGCCTTCACAATTATTTTCATTTTTATAACAGCTAAAAGCGAAATATTGTCCAGAAGCTTTCATAAATGCAGCATTTCCATTGATTTTTTTTAGTGAATGTAAAGAAGGAAGGAAGGAAGGAGGGGGGGGAGGGAGGGAAGGAAGGGAGGAACTTATTTTTAGGATAAAAAATTGATCCTTTGCCATACCATAGCGATAAAAATTAAGCTCTTTTTACAGGCTTTATTTTGAAATTATTTAAAGTCAGATCACTACCTGAGAATGACAGCTGCACCTGATGTATGCCTGGACTGACTAGTTCAGTTCTCATGATCAATGGAGATGCTCTTTAAATGCCTTGAATACTATTGGATCACTTTGGAATAAGTAGAAATTATAACTTCAGATCTTATTTTTCCTATCTTCCTTGGCATGCCAAGTAACGTTAAAACAAAACAAAACTCCTATGAAACTCTTTTTGTAAAGTAATTTTATTAAATGTTACAATTAAAAAGTTAAATACAAACTAAAAATAAATAAATACAAATCGAAAGTGCAGAAATGAAAAAAAAATAGAAAAGGAAGAAGGCAAGAATATAGTAAAGGAAAATAAAAGATATGTAAAGAAATGACTTTTCCTTTGTCACAAGAAGTGTAAACAATTTAGTAATTTCATTTTCTCTTAAAATGCAACAAATGACATCTACTTCCCATACCTTATATACAGATAAAGCCATAAATCCTTATTGTTCAACCCTGAATAGCAAAAGTCCATTAAGGTTACTACATATAGCAACATATCTTTTTTTAACCTTGATCAGATAAACCACCATTATATTCCCTCCTTTAACTTTAATAATTTAATATTAAATAATTTGATCTTTAATGTCTTCAAATAATGTACTAGAATTTCATGGTTTTTCATTTTTACTTTGTCTCTTTTCATTCAATTCTTCAAAGCTTTAACAAGTTTCTTTTGTAAATCCAATATAGGAAAATTATCCAGATCATTTTCTTGGTTTGTTATTTATATATCCCTTTTAATTATTAAGATATCAGCTGGTTTCTTTTGTATGTCTGGCATAGCATCTTTTTCCATATCATTCTTGTAGCCTGTTATTTTTAAATCCACTTTCAGATCTTGTTTGGTAAAACTTGTTCCTTTTTCATAACATCTTTCAAACACAATCTAACTACTAAAGCAGAAAATTCTTAAAATTAGCTTGAGTCAATTGTTCAAAATATCCTTCAATATGTCCAATGTTAAAATACTTTGCTTCATTCTGTACTAGTAAATCAAATATAAATGTTTTTCGCCTTTAATTGTAATATTTAGTTCATTCTGGTTCCCTCCTTCAAAATCTTGTCCTACCATTTTTTAAAAAGAGAATTCAAAACAAAAACATTTTCCTTTGTGAAAGATTATTTATAATTAATTGCAAAATCTTATTTCAAACCCATCTGGTCCCTTAGTCTTTTGGTAACATTCCAAAGTCAATGTTCTAACTGTACTTTTGCTATTTATTCTGATTTTTTCCCCAAAAATTCCTTTTTTTAAAACTAAGGTTTGAAGGAAACTCACCTGGTGCTGTAAAACCTGTCAATCCAAAGGTTCCTAATATCAGAAAAGCAGTTAACAAGCAATTCCCAAAATTGATTAAAAAAGGAAATATGTGAACCCAGTGTCCTTTTAAAGGCACATACTGTGATTTGAGCAACATAGTTATTTTCTCATCTCCCAGAGTTCTAAAATCTGGACTGAAAGGATTAAAACCCTTTTATCCCTGATTTTTACAACAAGCAAAATTAAAGATGCCATACTTGCTATTCTTTAAAGAATATACATATAAGCCTTGCTTAATGATGACTCACTCAGTGATTGCTTAAAGTCACAATAGCGCTCAGTGAGGAGACGTATGATTGGTCCTCATAACTGAAGCTGTTGCAGCATCCCCACAGTTATGAGATCACAATTTGGGCACTTGGCAACCTGATCACAATTACAACAGTTGCAGTGTGCCTTGTCATGAGATTTCCATTTGCGACCTTCATTGCCAGTTTCCAATAAGCAAAGTCAGCAAGGAAGCTGGTAGGTGGGAGATCTCAAATGGCAATCATGTGACGTTGCACTGGAAACTGGAATTGCCACAGTTAGTGTTGTAAGTTAGTGCAGTCATGTTTACACTGTACTTTATGACTGTGTTGCTTAGCGGTAGGGTCCCAACTACTGTCATTATGTAAGAACTACAGTACCTATACTATTATTAATATATGCATTATTGCATTAACATTCAATTTAGTACTTTGATTAATTTATTATTTGTTTCCTTAATAGACTATATGCAGCTGGGTGTAAACAGACCTTTTTAATGTATGTTCATGAATAAAAACTCCCTTTTTATGACCCTGTAATCCCTTAAATCGGGATAGAGTCAGGGAGACTGGATGGGGCTGAGCATTTATTGACTGGATATCCTTTCTGATGCCACATGGAGTTTGCAGCAGTTATTTTATCTTTGTGCGTAGGAGAAAAATATCTGCCACTCTCAACCTTTCAGTGGGAGGCAAATGTCTTCACTATTAGGCTACTACAGCACTATATGTTCATGAAGTACAATAGCTTAATTATAGAATGTAGCACTATTTGCCCAATTCTTCCTAAGAGCTATGGTAGCACAGTGGTTAGAATGCAGTATTACAGGATAATTTTGCCAACAGTTTGATTTTTACTGGCTCAAAGTTGACTCAGTCTTCCATCTTTCTGAAGTCGGTAAAATGAGGACCCAAATTGTTGGGGGAAATATGTTGACTGTGTAAAGAGGGCTGCAAAGTACTGTGAAACGGTATAGAAGTCTATATGCTATTGCTATTATGAAAAAGGATGCCATGAATGAAATATCTGAATAGACACAGTAACTTATAGCATACTTTACAGTCAGGCATGGGTGAAGAAGTTGAATCAAAAGTCCTAGAATCAAAAAGGAGAGAGTGGAGAAAACAAGGTAGGAGGACATTCAGAAACTGAACAGAAGAGAGCATGCAGAAAATCAGCAAAGGATCCTGAGAGACTGGAAAAGAATGTAGAAAAGAGTAGCAAAGATGGTGAAGGGCTTGGAGGCTAGATCCAATGAATTAAAGGAACTTGTATGCAAAACATAGTCACTGAACCGGTACTAACACCAATTGAATCCCACCACTGGAGTCAATGGTTATATTACCATGGATTGGTTCCCAGCATGGGACTTCTAAATTTCTAGGGGAATAAAATAAGTAAAATGATGGTGCTCTCTGAACTTTGTTGCTTTGTTTCAGACATTTCATTACCCAAACTAGGTAACAGCATTAGTGCTAGTAAGAAGTGGGATTGGCTTTCAGTTTTGTTCTGACCAAGGCTTCCCGAAACTGTAATTAAGCGCACGCTTAGTTAAAAGAACTCTTGTTTTATTTCAACATGGGGAATTATGTTCATTCCCAGCCGGTAATGAATCCCAAACAGTCCCTTTGAGAAAAGCACCCACCTTTCTTTCCTTTGAATTGCTGCCAACAACTAGAGTGCCAAATGAACCATAAAAAAACCCAACTGAAGTACAAAGTCCACACAGAGCTTCAAGTATTCATCCGGACAGAACAAAGGAACTTTGCTTCCTACAAAGGATTCTTCACCTTTGCCTGTCCTTTATACATTATGGGAGGGGCAATCACCTCCAAGCCTTACTCCCAAGTTGCCCCTTTTGTCTCAGCTGCTCTTGCCTTCTAGCAGCTCTGCACACACGTGCACTGGGAACAGGCTCTCCCTGTTCCTCTGCCTTGCTGCTGCCAGACTCTGGAGGCTCTGGAGTCAGCACACCACTTCCAGATCGTCCTGGCCCCACCTCTGAATCGGATGCAGGACCCTCATCTGAGTCCTCCCAGACTGGTCCCCATTCTTCCCCACTGTCCGATTCCGCTGCCGTCTGCACAGGCTGCTGGTGAACCACAACAAGTTTATATTATGATAAACAAAATAACATGGTCTCCTATCCTGATACCCAAACAAAACAAAAGTGCTGGGCACTTATGCTACACGTATGCTTGGCAGAATAGGCAGATTTTATAATTTTGCTATCCATCCTCACAGACACAGAAAATATAAGTCGGTATATTGAAGGCTTTTCTCAGCAGCTCCTTAGCAACATAAAATCATTGAAAAAGAAATGGTAGAACTGCAGACAACGGGTAATCTAAGGCAACTGGAGTGATTGTAGATGGTAATGGTATTTTAATAGTACATGATTTTCCCCGATGAACCTGCTTCTTAACTCTGAATTGCACTGAGAGAAGGACATATTTCTTGTGGGCTATAGGGAATAGGTCAGTTTCTCATGCCTTGCATGCTAGAGACACTAAAAGAATTACATGGAGACTGGTCCATTTTTACATGGTTCCTAACAAAAGGATACTGGTAGAAAGATATATAATGTGGGGTGTTTGAATTTAATATACACCCGCTTGATCTTTAGAAAGCCTCTATAATCTTCCAAAGACAAAATGTGGTACTCCAGGGTATGCTTTGCTATCATGTATTAGATAACATAGCATTTTTTTAATCATCTGGAACTTATTCCAAAGAATTGGTGAATGCCAAATTATTATCAAGATGAAGAAGGGTCAAATTGGCCTAAATCAGGTAGCCTATGTTGGATATTGGATGGCCAAGCAACTTCTGAGAGCCAACGTATAGGCTAACCAAGAACTGCTTGTCCTTAGAAAAAAGATAGGTGCAATAATTATTTGGGCTAGCTGATTACTTATAAGACCTTTGCACCCAATTATTGTTCTACAGCAGCACAACTGAAAGCAAAACCCCAATATGGTGGTGTGATCCCAGGAGTGCAAGATTATATTTGATAAACTAAAAGCAATCTATATTTCAAGCTCCAGATTTGGCAAACCATGTGTGCTAATTTCTATGCCTTAAAAAGAGGCATTGGGACAGTGTTTAACGACATCTATGGCCTACAAAGAAAATTTATACAAAATTTTCTATCGGTGGCATTTGGCCCCAGCAAGATTGGCCAAGATATATCCCAACACAAGTCCAAAATGTTGGAAATGTGGACAAAAAGATGGTACCTTCTATCATTTGTGGTGGCTATATCCCGAGATCAGGAAATATTGGGTTAGAATAAAGAACTAGTTACAAGAGATCATCAAACAACAAATTGAACCAAAACCAGAATTTTTTCTATTAGGAATAATTCCAGGCCAATATCTTAAAAAGATTAAGTACGTTATACTTCATATCCTGACAGCATCCAGAATAGCTTTTGCACAATTATGGAAAGGAGCTAATATTCCTTTAGAAGATCTAGTTATACAAAAAATAATGGATTGCACTGAAATGGATAAGCTCACATTGGAAATGAAAGATAAAGAGAATTCTGATTATTATGCAATATGGGATAAATGGTATGAGTGGTTAGAGAATAGATATGAAGATTAGGAAGAACTGAAGATTGTAAATAAAACAAGAGACCTTAAGAATGTATCAATGTAGAAGTGTATATAATAAGATATATAAGATATAATGCTGTAATTAATATAAATAAGATTTGTATTGCAATAAAAACATTTTTTTAAAAAAAGTGGCATTGAGGCAGTATTAATGCAAATATACAGACTAGATTCTACATCTTCTGGAGTTTCTAAGTAAGAAACAATTGGAGAGGGAGTCCCATTGGATTGTGATGGAAAAAGTATATCATGCCATTGCATACACTGTTGAGAAGCTACATCATTTCATGCAGAAGTCTGATGTGAAATCAGAAAAGACTGTGTAGCACTGAAATGACCAAAGGAAGGCCAGACCAGAAATTTGTGCACTTGAATCTCAACCTGAGGGAACATAAATTTAATAGATTAAAGAATAGATGGACACAATTGTGAATGTGTTATACAGAGGTTCATTTGAGGAAGGAAATGGACCATGGATGACTGGGGGCAGAGGAAGTTGCAGTAATGGAGGGATACTACTTATGTCACATTTACTTCTGTTACGTTTATGTGCTACCTGTTTCCATAGACTATAAATAAAGTTTCAAGATTTAGCATGGTTGTCTAATTCATAGATACTTCTAGAAACCATGGTGATTATAGAAAAGTACAGTCTTCTTCTTCTTCTTCTTCTTCTTCTTCTTCTTCTTCTTCTTCTTCTTCTTCTTCTTCTTCTTCTTCTTCTTCTTCTTCTTCTTCTTCTTCTTCTTCTTCTTCTTCTTCTTCTTCCTCCTCCCTCCTCCTCCTCCTCCTCCTCCTCCTCCTCCTCCTCCTCCTCCTCCTCCTCCTCCTCCTCCTCTCTCTCTTCTTCTCTTCTTCTTCTTCTTCTTCTTCTTCTTCTTCTTCTTCTTCTTCTTCTTCTTCTTCTTCTTCTTCTTCTTCTTCTTCTTCTTTCTCCTTCTTTCTTCTCCTTCTCCTTCTTCCTTCTTCTTCTTCCTCCTTCTTCTCTCTCTCTCTCTCTCTCTCTCTCTCTCTGTGTGTGTGTGTGTGCGTGTTGGGGCAGTGCATATGAATGTCAGCCTACATGCCAGAGAGTCTCTGACATTCAATGCTGCAGACTGAGTCATTGCTCTTCACACACATTGCCGTGTGCTCAAAGCTATCTTCTGCAGATATTCATGCAGGAGGCACAGCTGTTATGGGAGGGTAGGCGGGGGGGGGGGGGAGCAACCACTGATGTTAAAGCTGGGCTGGTAGGCACATGGATTCAGTACATGAACCTTTCCTCTCCAGTGACTTCTGTGCCTTCTTTTCCTCTCAGCATGTCAACAAGCTTCTTTTCTGAGCAGGGGAATATGTGGAGGCCCACATGCCTCAGAGACCTCCCTGAGACTTTGGCCTCCTTTTATTTATTTTTCAAAGATACATTTTTATAGCCTGAAAGAAAGAGCTGGTGAGACAGCAGCAGATGTACCATCTCAATTTACTTGCAATGCCTTTGGGCTCCAAGATGAGAGGGGCTGCTGCCATGGCTTTCCCGGCACTTCTCCTTCCAGAGTCGGATTGCCCATCGCTGCCTATCAGAGCTGCACTTCAGAGGAGGCAACCTGGGAGGTGATAGCAGAGGCCAACTTGCCTTGAGCCCCTGCTGGTGCCCCTGCTTGAGTCACACGGTTGATTTAATTAAGTATATGCTTCGTCCTTCAGCATTTCTCTTTCTGTGCCATTTATCAGCTTCATCAGGACTCTTATATTTCAGAGGTGGGCCACCTTTCTGGATCAATGGGCTTATGTTGAATGTTTAAAAGATAATAATAATAATTATTACTACTACTACTACTACTACTACTACTACTACTACTACTACTACTACACCACTAGCTACCAGCCAAGCCTTTTGATAATAAAGAGGTGAAAAATGAAAATAGAATCAGGGTTGTTACAAACAATAAAAAAACGAAATAAATAAAGCTTAATTTAATATATCTGTTTCTAAGGCTTTTTTAAAAAAAATATCCTGTATATTTCATACACTCTTAGTTAATAGGAAATGAATAACAGAGCGTTGTTTTGCAAGAGGCTAAAACTTGATGTTGTGCTTGGAGCCTACTGCCCAAAAGCTTTCAAAACTGGCTGCTACTTCTTACTCTTTTCAGGAAATGTACAGGGTATAGGTAGTCCTTGACTTATGACCCCAATAAAGCCCAAGATTTTTGCTGTTAAATGAGGCTTTTGTTAAGTGAATGTTGCCCCATTTTACAACATTTCTTGCAACAGTTGTTAAGTGAATCACTGTAGATGATAAGTTAGCAACACGGTTGTTAAGGGAATATGGCTTCTCCAGATTTGATTTTGCTTGTCAGAAGGTTGCAAAAGGGGATCACATGACCCTGGGATGCTGCAAGGGTCTTAAGTATGAAGCGGTTGCCCAGCATCTGAATTTTGATCACATGATTGTGGGGATGCTGCAAAGGTTGTAACTGTGAAAAACAGTCATAAGTCACTTTTTTCAATGCAGTTGCAACTTTGAACAGTCACTAAATGAACTGCTGTAATTTGAGGACTACCTGTATAATGCAGGTATGGTCTGGTAGTGATGAGGATGATAATCTAATTTATATCTTTTCTTTTCTTTTTTAATAAAAGTTTTATTTAAGTTTTCACAAAACATACAAATACAAATAAAATATCTTTTTGAGAACAGCATGGCCCCGGGTTATCACTTCTCCATACAGACATAAATTCAATACGTATTTATCTTATACATTCTAATCCATATCTTATAACTATTTTCGCAATGTTTTCAATAGCTTTTCCCTTTCTTTACTTCCTATAGCCTTATTTTGGGTAAACATTGCTCTTTTTTAATAAAAAAATTCAATATTTATATAAATATTTATAATATTTACATATAAGCTATGCCCAGCCAGTCACATGACTATCAAGCCACACCTACAAATTAGGCCACACCTACAGAACTGGTTTGTGATCCCTGGGATTTAAAATTATGAGTTTGGTGGTCCCTGAGGTCCAAAAGGTTGGTGACTCCTGCTACAGAGGAACATTAAGTCTATAATCTGCACCTCTATATCTGTCTGGTTTGGTTCTGAAACCCAGCAAGACAGACACAGACTTCAGAGGATAATTAGGACTGCAGAAAAAACAATTACTACCAGCCTGTCTTCAATCGAGGATCTGTATACTGCACAAGTAAAAAAGAAGGCTGTGAAAATATTTACAGACCCCTCAAATCCCACACATAAACTGTTTCAACTACTTCCCTCAAAACAACGCTATAGAGCACTGTGCACAAGAACAACTAGACACAAGGACAGTTTTTTTCCCAAAAGCCATCACTCTGTTAAACAAATAATTCCTTCAATACTGTTCAACTATTTACAAAGTCTGCACTACTATTGCTATTAATCTTCTCATCACTGATTATCATACAATCACAAGTATGACTGTAACTTTGTCGCTTGTATCCTTTATATTGACTGTTTCCTAGTATGATTTGATTGCTTATTGTACCCCATGACTATCATTAAGTGTTGTACCTTATGATTCGTGACACTTGATGAATGTATTTTTTCTTTTATGTACACTGAGAGCATTTGCACCAAGACAAATTCCTTGTGTGTCCAATCACACTTGGCCAATAAAGAATTCTATTCTATTCTATTCTATTCTATTCTATTCTATTCTATTCTATAATAGTGTATGGACTATTGTGAAGAAGGAATATTTATTGAAATAAAAACTTCCACATGTCATGGAAGTGATAGTAGGCTACATCAGGACAAATCTAGACATATGTTTGATACAATGGATATAGGTATTTCAGATGTGGGTATGATAAACAGGTAGAGATAGGTAAAAATGAATGGGAATTGAATTAATGTAGTTGAATATTTTTAACTGATTTAAAAAGCCACCTACACAGCACATGACTCAAATACAAAAGTGAATGACATGAACAGAAGAGGTATGTTGAAGACTGAATACAAATATGTGAGTGAATGGGTTAAGATAAAGCAGAAGGCAAGAAAAAGTGTTTAGAGGGAACTGCTGACATCTTGAAAAGCGATTTGCTGAAGGGTTTAAAAAACAAAAGGCAGTGCATAAAGCAATGCATGAACAACGTGGGAGGAAGGATGGCTTTCAAAAATGCAAATGTATAGACAGGTATAGTGAATGGTTTGGTGTCAACTACATTTAGCTGTATTTATTTCTCTTTTTTCTTCTTTTACACCTCAGATCCTTTGGCTTATTTCTTGTTCTTACCTGCACTTATCATAACATTTCTTGCCACAAAAAAGAACAGCATGATGAGTATGTATATATGTGTGGGAAAAAATGAAGAAATAACTTAGGCTCCTTAAGTCGATAGGCAGCACATTTTATTTATTTATGTATTTATTATTAGACTCCTCTGCTGGCTATCTTGTCAAGGAGACCCAGTTATCGGGTTGGATACAGATGAGACTATGCTTAGCTGCCAAAAACTAAGTCTCCCTCTCAAAGTTCCTCAGTGTTCTTTCCAAGGGCCTGGAGCCTGTAAGGGATCCGAATGGCAGAAAATAGCCTAAAGTTGAACTCAAGTAAGATGGGACTCATGGCTTGAACAGGAAGTAGACACTGAGGCCTAATTACCTAATGCAGGAAGACTTGCCTACATTGAGTCAAGTTCTCATTGCTGTCTGATTAGACTATTGCAATATGCTTTACATTGGATTGTTCATAATAATTACACTGAAACTACGATTGGTCCTATAAAAGGATAATAACAACACTCTGGGTTGACATGAGGGGTCCTTGGTGCTCTCTGAGCTTGCTTGTTTTCTTACAGACATTTCATTATCCAAACTAGGTAACGTAATCAGATTAGCACTGATGATGTTTACCTAGTTTGGGTAATGAAACATCTGCAAGAAAACAAGCAAGTTTAGAGAGCACTAAGGACCCCTACAATTGGTCCAGAATATGGTGGCCTGTGTTCCCTTTCTGGCTCTTGGCATTGAGGGCACATAAGCCCCAGTTTGCAGACTCCACACTGGTTGACAATTGGCTTCCAGGTACAATTTAATTTGCTAGTTTTGATGTATAAAATTCTTTACAGCTTGGCACTTGGGTATCTTCAGAATCACCTAGTCCAACTAGCATTCACAAATGCTATTTGGAAAGAATGTACTTTGTTAGAAGCATCTTAAATTGTGGATGTGTTCCCAGGCATGGGAATTGTAGTATTACTTAAGCTGTGATATGGTTATTATTTGTCTAGACTGGTTTGCTTTTCTTGTCTATTATACTATTGAATTGTTTTTAAAGGTGAGATGCCTGGAATGGCTAAATAAATCAAAATAAAATAAATACATTTCCAAGAGGTTTCAAAGGTTGAAGCTAAAAGCTCTTTTCATGCTCTGGAACAACTACCCAATGGAAATCAAACTAAGCCACTTCTTGTAGTTGTTTTTTCAAAATTTAAAAAGACTATTTTTGGGGGGAGGGCTTTCTCTTGGCTTAAATATGGCTGCTTCCAGGGGTGGACTTCAATTTTTTAGCAAGGGGCTCTCTGCCCTAATGACTGGCTGGGTGGGCGTGTGAGTGAGTGGGTGTGGCCAAGTCAACATCACTTTTTTTCCCCTAATTACCTAAAAAAAGGATATATACCAAAAAGTTGTTTATTATTTTGTGCATTTAATACTTAAATAAAAGATTGGGTGAAACCAGGCTCAATAGCAGTGACTGTGAGAGGGAATCTTAGTGAAGTTTTTGGTGAGTTAGGTGATTCTTATTTGGGAATTAATTTCCTTGGAGGCTAGTGGCTATGTTATCTGATTTTCTCAATGGCTCTCCCTGGCAAGCGCTCAGTGGATTGTTTATCTAGCTTGCAACACTTTTACGAGGTGTGAAATGCTATTGGCTGAACACCCAGAAGTTCAATTAAGCCTATTAAGAGCTTTCCCTTGCTGCTTGTCTTTCTGAGGTTATTGGGGGCTCTCCAAGCCCTGCAGAGTCTTAACTAGGGGCTCTCCTGAGCCCCTGAGAGCCCCCAGCAGCTCACTCCTGGCTGCTTTGGCAGTGGTCTTTATCCCACCACTGAGTACAATTTTATTAGGTCTACCATTAGTGGTTTAAATGGTTCACATGCATACATGGAGGTTCAAATCCTACTTTAGGTGCTTCTTCAGTATCTTCTCCTTACTAATGACATAGCAATTCAGTTCAAAGAGAACTTCATCATGAAAAGTCAGATAACTGTAATATTGTTTTAAATATATTTATTTCATTAGAGTAACAAATAAAAATACAACATAGCTCAACAATTTTGAACATATTGCCCAAAAGTTCAAATGCTAGCAGACCACGCATACCAGTTACCCAATCTTTGTTGTACGGTTGATCCTCAGATTTTGTTCAATCATTTTTTTTTCTCAACCTTCATGCAGAAAAATACCAACAGTTTTTGGTGATGGTTTCTAAATGCTAGGAATATAGCCAAGTGGAACATATTGTACATAATGAGCAATGATAAGCATAAAATCATATTAACAATCCTGTGAGTTCCAAACCAAAGTCGAAATAGTGGACAAGTCCAGACCATCACATGGCTTCTGAACTATACTTCTAACAGTAAAGCAATTGTATCTAACCTTCATTAAATATTCTATGAAGTTTTCAGTATACATGAAATGGAATGCTATGTTTTATAAACTTTGTTCTAAAAATTTTTTAATTAATTTCACAATCTTTCTACCATCCACTAACTCGCATAAACAGAGCACACAAGCTCATTATTGAAAGTTTGCCTAAACATTTAACATCAATTTTATAAACTTCTATAATCTATATACAGTATATAAAAGTGAAATACCACTCATGCATCATCATAAAATCTCCACAACTGTAAAGCCTACAAACTTAAAATTTGGCATGCATGTTCCTCTTAACTTCTAGGTGCTCACTAAGAAAGGATTTTTCAAAATGACCATCAGAGCATTAGTATTTCTTATGTTATTATTAACACGCTCTGATGCTAAGAAGTTCTACTCCCCCTCCCCACCTGCAAAACACAACCAGAAGTTTCAGTTTTAGTTTCACAGCAGCAAGCAGCTTTAGTACAGAACAGTTGACCTAAGCCATGCCCAGGCTCCTTACTAACTCCTTGCTCACACAGCAAATACTGCTTCAGTTTCCAAACCAGTGGATGAATACTGATGGATGCTGGTAGGCAGAGGCAGAATTTTTTTTTTCTCCTTATTTTCTTCTCCCAAAACTAAGCCCGATCACATAGTTTCATAGTGAAGCATGGGTATCCAGCTAGTTTCTTATAAAAGTAGTTCTGCCAACTTAGGAATGTCAATTGATTCCTTCAAAGCTTCCAACAACTATACAACATCAGAAGCAATAATTCATCAAGCTCCTCAGTCCAAGCAAAAAATATTTGAGTTAAATAATCTTCTAATAAGCATATATAAGTAAATCAAACTCTTTAAAATCTATAGAAGTTTTAAGCAGCTCCATTAAAACATCATCCAAGAAAAGAAACAAATGGGTTATCAAACAATCCAGAGTTGTCCCTGGAAACACAAAATACCCAGGTTCAAATTATCACACTTTGGGACAGATTATATGAAGACCTAGTTCTTTAGAGACAACAATAAGCAGCAATGGTTAGAGAATTAGAGTTAAAGAAAGAGAAAAAGAAGATAAATCGCAGCAAAGGGGATGGATTCAACTAGACATCAATATCATGGTAATGCAGAAGATTTTTGCTTCATGTGGTTTAAATATATTAGTTATGCAGAGTCAAGACATAATAAAAGGCTACTATCCCATTTGAAGTTGCTAGATAGTTTGATTAAATAAGGTTATCTGTATTTTCATTTTATGTTTTCTTCACTGTATCAAATAAACATAAAAATATAAAAAAATATTACTGGTAGCATAAACTAAATTTAAAAAAATATAAAATTAAGAACATTTTAGAGATAGAGAGTTTAGACATGAATGTTTTGCAAAAAAACTGATGATGTATTCTTGGAAAGAATTATGTGTAGCAGACTCAAAAAGTTAAGATACTAGCTTTTAGCCTTTGAACTGACTCATTTTTGGCAGAGAAACAAGACTGCATAATAAGATTCTGTCCCATCTAGTTCAACATGTTTTAAAAATTATTTATAGTGGTATTTTTACAACTAGCATGTATGTGCAAGGGGAACCTTTACCTTAAAATTATAGAAAAATAGCTAATATTGTGGTATTGTAAATTTTTGCTTAAATATATTTTTGTTTGGTAGTTTTGTTTTAAGCTTTTTGTCTTTACCTTTTTCTTTATTTTTAGTTTTTAATTTAATAATATAGTTTTCTTTTTAATAATATGGCTTCTTTCTTAATAGTTCAGGATGAAATAATAAGTTTGTTATAATTTGTATCTAAACATTCAGTGGAAATTATTAAAACAGAGAATATTATATATGACTCTGCATAGTTCACAAGAAGACATGAAAATTACACAACACAGCAATTAAAGAGTTATGGACTAGTTGTAATCGAGTAGCACTTTTGAAACAATTTTCTTACCATTTCCTTTTAATCAGATATTTTTGTAATCATAGATGGAGAGTTCACATTATCAGTCAAGAGATACTGTATAAACTATTCTTTCATTTCAACCTTAATATAAAATATGAAACAGAAAACAATGGTGGGAAAAACATAAATGAGGTATAACTGACAAGACAATCCTGTGAAAGTTTGGAGTGAGGGTGGCAAGATAAATTATTTGTCTGAGAAAACTCTTTATGCACCATAAGGCCAAAATCATTCAGATCTTGGTATCGTACAATTGGAGCAGCCATAGACTAATCCACTGCTAAAAACCAGAATCTTAGCTAAAGCATCCCCAAGAACTATTGATCAGACTCTGTTGGATCAAAAAACATACATAGATAATTATCTTTATCATCAGGCAAAGCAAATATCAAATAAGCAATTAAAAACCATGCGACTTAATTTTTCTGTGACTAAATTTGGTCTGCTGTACTATATAAATTTCATCCAGACCCAACCCTGTGGTACATTTCTGCTAATATCAATTATATAAAATTTGGAAAGCTTGAAATAGAGATTTTTGAGTGAATATCAAGGAGAAATCAGTGCTTTTAACAGACTATAAGAGGGAAAATAATGAAAATATTGTTCAATATTTATCCTAGAAAATATATTAATAATATAAATAATACATTTTATGACAACAATTTTCTCTTATCTTTCCTTCTTTTGTTGTTGCTCCTTCTTTGTCTTTCATAAATATCAGTTGTGACTGATTGCAAACCTTGTATTTTAGACACCAGCACAAAAATGACCTGCAAGATCTTTTCTCTTTCTTAGTTTTAGGATAGGAGGAGTGACCCGCTGTATAATAAGACCAATGAAATTGACTAGTTTGCAACCAAAGTAAGCTCTGATTTCTTAAACACTTTCTAATCTTGGGGACCCAAATGCACGTTTTAGAATTTGAACTTTGAACTGACCCATTTTTCTTCAACAGCCTTTGAATCCTTTTAACGACTCAACTTAGCAAGCAGATTTGAGCTTCATCTCGGCAGAATCCAAATCTACTTGTTTAAGAGGAAAATTTTTCTGTTTATGCTGCAGGCTAAACAAGTAAGTTTACCTAGGGTCTCTTGTTAAAATGAGCCATCTGTGGCAGCTGTGGTAATTATACGAAGCCCACTGTACCTTTCAAGCAGAGCTCTTAAGTTTGCCTTGAAACTTTGAAAAACAAGATGAACAACTGTCAAGAGGCACGGCAATATCAAGATGTTGCCTTGTTATTTTTTAAAACCCATTCTGTGCATTATATGTCATTTAGAAATTCAGTTAGGGTTATTGTATATGCAAAGAAAGCAAGCAACATGAAAGCATTCCTATGGCTAGCAGAAATCCATGGGCTGGCAAAACATTCAATTTATGCCAGTGGGCAAGTTACCTGTATTCACAGCTGTCTGGGCAATTTAGGTGCAACATTCAAATATTATAATTTGAAGGCATTTCCATAATATGTTTCCAAATTTCTTTTAGTAACATATTAATATTCATAATTAATTTTATCATGATCATCCCTTCTTAGCATAATTAGTAACAGTGTTTATAGACAGCAGCAGGTTATAAATGACCAACTTTCCAGAGCTGTGAAACTCCCTCACACAATTTTGCTTGGAGGTAAGCATTATTAAAACTCTGTCTATATGTGCCTCTGTGTTTCCCCACTCATCTATTGTAAAGCTTAAAATACTTGGGGGTCAGTTACAAACATATGCCTTGTGTTTTCCCTGGATATTGCTCTGGCACCTTAATTTAAGAATTCATTTTTATTTTGGAAAAAGCAGCTGAACTAAATGCTTGAAAAACCTATTGGGGACAGGAATGATGGCATGGAGGAATACAACCAAGAAGAAATATTTTTATTTCTCCTTCACTGACTGAATTAAAGAGAGCTATGTGGCCTCTAATAATTAAATTAAAAGTAGTTGCTCTAAGATAGGAGCCAACTCAAGCCAGGGTTTACTAAATCTGTGGGATCATTCCTCATAATTTACAATAAGCACTCTCTCTTCTTTGGTATTTAGCTTCCATTTTCAAAGCCAGAGTCTTTTTTAAAAGCATCTTTTGTTGGACAACGAATATGATTTAATTATTAAAGATAGGCTAGGGGAGGCCAAGATTGAATTGCTCCCTTAGGAGATGAAGTTTTGTAGTTAATTTTGGCCTACTTCTTATTTTAACCCAGGGGTATCTAGTTTTGGCTACTTTAAGGCTTGCAGACTTCAACTCCCAGAATTCCCCAGCCAGATCTACCGACTAGGAATTCTGGGTGCTGAAGTATTTAAGTCAAGGTTGAATACCCCTGTTGTAACCTATCACACAGGATTGGTATTATGTGGATAACTGAGAAAGGGAGTGCTATGTATATGCTCTTTTCAGGTGGCATATAGATCCAACAGACAAAGAAAGAACTAAATGCTGTCCTTTGATAAAGTTTCAAGCACCACAACTGAATATATGTAGAGCAGAGCTTTAGTTGCTTTACTTTTGTGGAATTTATGAGGGGCACATCCCCAAAGAAAATAGAGCAGCTGTGTAACTCAGCTCCTTTAGGGTGATGATTTCTAGCCTGGGATCTAAAGCTGGCCAACTGGAAATAACATCTTTACTCAGACCAGCTGCCAGAGGTCTTGCCTCATATCCTAGAAAGGACTACCTGGACACAGCCTTGATTGTACTACTCTATAATTTTTTGTACTTGGAGATCTCTTGCTATTTCATCTGACTCCAGGAGTTGTTAGACCTTGCATTGGCTTCACTGCCTGGCTGGTTGTTGTTCAAGTGTGAGGAAAACTTAGCAATTCCTATCTATGAAGTACAGTACAAGAACTCCTTTGAGGAAGACATTACTTCTTCTGATATCTTTTGAGGACATGTTCTTATTGTGAATTGTGAATTTTGACATCAGCTGTTAAATGGCCAAATAGGGATGTGATGCTCAAGCAAAATTACAGTTAAGTATTCAACCACTTGTCATCATTTAAGTACTTTAAAATCTGTTTTTCAATATGTTTTGGATACAGGTTCCCAAATAATATCAGCTGGAATTACATTAAACTGAAGTTTGTACAGTTTCACATCAATTAAAGTTATATAAAAGAGAGCCGATATGCTTAATGTGTTGGATTAGAACTGGATAGACTTAAAATCAAGCCCAACTTCAGAAATGAAAGCCCAAAACTACTCCTAAAACTAAAATCTTATGATATCTCTGGACAACTGCATAACTGGATAGAAGCATTCCTGTCAAACAGACAATAAATGGTCAAAATTGGGAGTGTCCTATCAAATTCTGTACCTGTCAATAGTGGTGTCCCACAAGGTAGTGTTCTAGGACCAACTCTCTTCATACTCTACTCCTCTGTGATCATATTAAGAGCAACTGCATTCTCTTCTCTGATGATGTAAAGCTGTTCAATACCACAGACAATACTGCTACCCTTCAAAAAGATCTTGACTATGTATCAGAATGGTCAAACAAATGGCAACTTCAAATCTCAACAAATAAATGCTCTGTCTTACATATTGGCAAAAAAAATCAGAAAATAAAATACAAGCTGAATAGTCAAGACCTTGTTGATGATCCAAGCTCTGTAAAGGACCTTGGAATACTCATTTCTAATGATCTAAGTGCTAGAGCCCACTGTAACTACATAGCCAAAAAGGCATTAAGAGTTGTTAACCTAATCCTACGTAGCTTTTTCTCTGGAAATATCACACTACTAACTAGAGCATACAAAACATTTGCTAGACCAATACTCAAATACAGCTCATCAGTCTGGAACCCACATTACGTATCTGATATTAGCACAGTTGAGAAAGTCCAGAAATATTTCACAAGAAGAGTTCTCCACTCCTCTACTTGTTGTAGAGAATACCTTATGTCACCAGACTTGAAATTCTAGACCTAGAAAACCTTGAATTACGCCGTCTTCGGTCTGATCTAAGTATGGTATATAAAATCATACATTACAATGACTTACCTGTCAATGAATACTTCAGCTTCAACCATAACAACACAAGAGCACACAATAGATACAAACTCAAGGTTAACCGCACCAAACTTGATTGCAAGAAATACGACTTCAGCAACAGAGTGGTCAATGTCTGGAATACTCTACCTGACTCTGTGGTTTCTTCCCCAAACCCCCAAAACTTTAACCTTTGACTGACTACTATTGACCTCACCCCTTTCCTAAGAGGCCTGTAGGGGGCATGTATAAGCGCACCAACGTGCTTACCATCCCTGTCCTATTGTTTCTTTTATTTTTCTTATATGTACCTATTTCATGTATTCATAACTACGTATATACTTATACCTATTATCTTGTAAGCGATTGACAAATCAAAATAAAATAAATAAATAAATAAATAAAATGAGTGAAGTTGAGTCAGTCATTACCTCTCAGTACAGGATATTTGTGATGACCTTTAGTTGTGAAAATAAGCTTTCAGAAGTGCTGTGTACACTAACTTTTTCTCCTAGAGGAAAAGACTATATAAATTTAATAAATAAATAAAATAAACTTTTAGATCCTGCAGAATAGCCTGTTTAAAGTAGATGTTTTTAACTTTGTGACCATTACTGTCTTTTGTTTATTCCATGTTAAAATCTTGTGTTTTTAAATTTAAATGATTGAATGAGAATTCTCCATTGCTAATGAGTTTAAAAGTTTAGTAGTGAGAAAAATAGCATCTACATTTGCTAGCTTCTGAAGGGGGAAAAACCTGGAAATAAGGATAAACTTTCTGACAGTGAGAACAATCAAACAATGGAACAGTTTGCCCTGAGAAGTTGTGGGAACACCATCACTTGAGACTTTCAAGAAGAGATTGGACTGCCATTTGTCAGAAATGGTGTAGGGTCCCCCGCTTGGGCGGGGGGTTGGGCTAGATAACCTACAAGGTCCCTTCCAACTCTGATTATCTGTTAAACCCTTGTTATGCTATTTCTCTACCAGAGTTAGACCATATGTTGATTTAGCCCAATATTCCTGAGAAGAGGAACAGGAAAAAGAGAAAAAGAACAGGAAGAAGTAGAGAAGAAAGAATGCAGTTTCTCGGCTCCAAAAAGGTTTCTTGTTCCTAATTAGCATTCTTATTCTTAAAATGAAATCAAGCTTATAATGAAGGTAAATACATCCTCAAGCTCCTTATGGCTGAAAACTGTTAATTTTTGTGGCAATGTTACAAAAGAAGTTTGGCATTGTGGCTTTCTGTATTTTTGTTTTTATTTTTTTCCCCTTTTCTCAGCCTAGCTAGTTTAACTCCAAAGCATGTCAGATGGGAAAAGCTACTGTTATGTTTTATCAACTTCACAACTGAGGAGTCTGTAGACTTGGAATTAATATATTCCTTAAAGACTGTGGCAATTTTAGCACAAATCATCAAGAAGCTCAGCAGTAAGGATTTTAGGAAATATACCAGATCGGCATATGCCCCTCTTCTCTTTTAGTTCTTATTGGAGGGAATGCTGGAGGAAATTATTTTACCCCATTTAAGCAGAAACAACTTCTGTCCTATGCAAAACCTGGATATTTTAGTTATTTATTTATTTGATTTGATTTGTCAATTGCTTACAAGATAATAGGTATAAGTATATACATAGTTATGAATACATGAAATGGATACATATAAGAAAAATAAAGAAACAGTAGGACAGGGATGGTAGGCATTATCTGCATGCAGATAATGTAGCAAGATAATAAAATATAAATTACCTCAATGCAGAAATGGATATTTACATTTTATCCAATTGCTTACATGCTCTGCATTTTTGATCAAGGTATTGCATCCTATATACTTCTACAGAATTTCTTAATTGATTCCAGATCTCTGTTAGACCATAACTTAATGAACATCCATAATTGTAGTCAAAGCGTTCTGAAATTCTCTAGAGGGTTAGAGGCACAGGATGGATCAGCTTTTCAGAGGCTGACTGAAGATTTTTAAAATTGCAATATTGGATTAATACATTTTTAAAAATATTTTTTCTTTCCCATAAAAGCCTGAAAGCTGAAAGTGGGGAAAGTAAATAATTAGCTATGCGGCACTTAATAATTCAGAAAAAGGCATTTTGGAGTATCTGAGAACATATATTATACCAGTCTGCAACTGGGTCTTTTCCCAGACTTTGACTATGATTCTGTGCTATTCTTGTACTTTATTCAAAACCTGAATAACTGCAAGTCATTTTTATAAATAACTCAAGGTGACCTAATGTAAGCCGCCTTGAGTTGCCATGTGCGAATAGGCAGCAATATAAATTTTCTAATAAATAAATAAAAAATACTCCTTCCTCCTACTTCCTTACAAAAAAATAACAAAAACAAACCTGTTAGGTGGATAAGACTGAGAGAGAGTGACTGAGTGAAAGTCATCAAGCCAGCATTCATGTTTAAAGTGGGACTAGAACTCCCAGTCTCTTGGTTTTTAGCCTCATGCCTTCACACTAGATCAAACTGGTTTATATATTAAATATATTTAGTATCTATCTTCAGCAGTCCACATTGAACCATGTAATTCATCCTATCTTGATAGCTGCTTTTTCAGAAGAGCTGTATAATAGGAATTATCATATCACAGTGACATGTATGAAGTAACTCCTTTTAAATTAATAATTATGTGATGGCTTTCGACTGCTCAATTTGGTCACATGTTACAATTTTCTCGCCTTGTAAAATACCAATTAAAACCACACAAGTAGAAGTCTGTGTGATCACACAGACTTCTACTTGTGTGGTAGAACTTCTCACTTACACCTGAAACTGACATATGCACTTATTTTGAGAAGTTTAAAAAGCAAATATGTAGAAAGAAACAAACAAAATGTTATGATATTTATGTAGTTACTTACCAAGCACATCTAAATTATATTAAAGTAACCAAAATATCTTTACAATCCCCAAGACATGTCTCAACTTTTGAGCACCTCTAATATTTGGAAATTCAAAGTTGACACACTCTAAAATTGTACTGGTAGATGCTTTGGATAGGAAAGAAACAAATAGCAGAACCATATCGTTGGATTGTATCTTCTAATTTTTATTAGAACTAACCTCTTACAACTGTTCCTAATTTAATTGTAATTTACTTGAAAAATAGTGTTGTGTCTATTTCTGTTGATCTCAGGAATTCAACTCATCTGAAGCTTTCCTTAATTGCTAATAATTTCTAATAAACTAATGTGGAGAAATGAATATTTTGTTGTATTGTTGGAAGACACTAGGTACAATAAAATTAGTATCACAATTAGGTATTTCTTTCTCCCTAAGTTTATTTCAGATCTACATACAAAGAAAAAAACATCATATGAGAATTAAAAATGGAGTTACTTCCAAGAAATCTATGTTTAGGACTAGTGGACCTAATTTACATATGTATTTTTGCATGTCTATTCAGAATAAGCCCTATGGAATGTAATAATAGGACCTTCCTTGGATCTCTGGGGTAACAAATTTAATTGGCAGTCTGTCCTATTAAGCACAGTACTTTCTAAAATGCCTTGAGTGTGTGTAACGCATCAGTTTAAATCTGACATAAAATCAGTAAAATCACCCATCTGAGCTAGAGTCAGTGTCAAAACAGTAAATAAGCAAGTGGCACAAATTCAGTGCCTTTTCTGTGGTTTTGGAAATTTTAGTGGCAATATATATCACTGCAGGTTTACTTTCATGTATTGAGAATACTACTGAACACTGTGATGTGTTTTCTGAATTTGACAAGAGTAACCATCTAATTAGTTTTATCACTTATTAAACTCTATATCTATCAGTCTCTTCTGTGCTAGTAACTTAATATTACTTTGAGCTTTATCCACTTTCTTAGCTCTTACATTCTTTAAAGTTAATGGGCCTTAACTTTGCTCTCTCTTGTACTAATGGAGTGTTATTCTTCTGTAGTGGTTCTATAAATACAACTGGAAGCAAAATTCAATGTCTCTGAATAAGTTTTCTTAGATAAAATAATATTACATTCTTTGAAACTGGGGAAGGTTTAAGAGTCTCAGTAACAAACAAATAGGGATTAAACTAATACTCCGTAGCTTGAACTTTTCCATTTTATGACTAGGAGGGAGTGAATATTCAAATGCCACCTTTTCTATATCAACAACTTTCTTGGTGCCTACTGATCTTTGTGCATTATACCTCTGTTTCTGCTAAACTAGTCTTAACCCTAAACCAATTAAATTCTATCAGTGATGATGAGAGCTAACAAAGAGGGCCAGGCAATGTCAACCTTTCTGATGTTCACAAATGATCAAAGACAGCAAAACATCATGTTGAAGTTATCCATGATCATTGGTCTGATTCCTGAGTCCAGAAAAGGTCAAATTTGTTTATCTGCTCTGTCCAGCCTGGATTTCACCAAAACTAGTGAAGGGGAAGGAGCCAATTTCATTCTCAATAGCTGCCCCAGTCTTGGAACTTCCTCTCAGTAAGATTTTTGATCAACCCCATGTCTCCTGGCCTTCAGGAAGCCTTTGAAGATCTCACTATGCTGTTTTGTATAGGAGATATTCTATAATTTGAAGGTTGGATTATAGGGTATATGACATTTGTATTTGTTGGTGTTTATTTCTTTGATTTATTTAGATCTGATATATTTTAATATGTTTATATGGTTAGCTGATCAAAGCTTGTGGGAATGGATGGCATGCAAGCAAATGAAGCAAGGGAATAAAAAAAAACTCATATTCTATTGGACCATAAGAGACTTGTGGTCCTCTTATCATCTCTATCTTAAAAGAGAGTCCAGTGTTGAGGGATCCTTCCCAGGAAGGCCAAACTTGCCAATCATCTATGCCAATTCTTCTGGGACCCACATATATTAAGATCAGAGGCCACATGACTACATTGTCTCTGAAGAGGCTTCATTGGCTTCTTTCTTCTGACTCTTTCATATGAAAATAAGTACAGGAAAAAATCTTTCAAAAAGATATGCTGCTTTTGAAGAAATGCAGCCAAAACATAACATAGTCTACTAGATCTGCTATTTGCAGGAAAAATGAAACAGCTGCAGACAATTTGATGCTTCCTGTTAAACCTATGGGCACATATTTCTTTGAATCAAATCTTAAAGTGACTGGAATCAAATTTGTTTGCCTTCAAAACTCAGGTCATAAATAAATCACACTGTATTCTTGTCAACTCTCCAGATCACATTACGGTTGATTTTTCTAAGACTAATATATAAGGTTTCTCACAAAAGTTTACAGATTAACAGAGTTGGAAGGGTCCTTGTAGGTCATCTAGTCCAACCCCAAAGGATACTGTCCTATTACCCAAGGTGTTGGACCAGTTTTGTTATTTTCTTCATTTGGTGCCTGATTTCTTGGGAAGAAAGAGGAAAAATATGTGATTATTTTAGATTTATTACTAATTCTGGGCCAACAGCAATTATACAGATATCTACCTACAGCCAGCCAGCAAGGCAGACAGAGAAGTTTTCCTTCTGGGGCTCTCAGTCTGCTGTGGTGCCTTCCTTACAATAGGACTCTTTTTCTCCCAATGTTCACCCAAAGCTACTCCATTACCTTTATTATTCTGTCAAGTTCAATGTGCAATAAAAAAAACCCAGTCCCCAAATGATGGGTACCTGTGTTCATAGCTCAGTGGAGAGGCCCATAAATCACACATGGAGGCCAATGTGTATGTGCTTTCCATTTCTTGCTTCACCTTTTATTATCGTAGGACTGAAAAGTTAATAACCCAGTGGGTAATCATGCCATTATCAGTTTACATTGTAGTAAAGCCCATTCAAATGATGATTACATATGTTAATGAGCATCGTTATAATACACTACACAGTACATTACCTTCAGTAAATATAATTGTTTATGCACTTTAATGAGGGATATAATGCCTCAAAACTAATGGCATTGACTGAATTGTGATTTATTGCTGAAGAAAACTTTGCTATTAGGAAAGGAACTCTGACAGCCCCCTTTTATGTTTACCTAAGTTGCTTCCACCACCACCCCTTTTTAAAAAAAGCTGTCACTCATCTCTCCCTCACTGGGTTCCTGCGAAGAAGAAAAAGGCTTGTCAAAGGTTTTCTCTACCTGAAGAAGCAGGAGGTGGGTTCATTGAAAGGATTTAATGAAGATTATTATGTTTACCTCTTGGTAAGCCTTAATGCATTATCTGGCAACCAAGCCGATGCCACATCAGAGCTTTGGCTGCAAGTCAAGCAACAGAAAATCGAAATCTTAAATTGTGGGTTTGAAAAAGAAAACAAAAGTATATATTTTTTAAAAAGATGGCATTTTTGTTCCCAAGGTCCTTCCATTAATAACTGAATGGTCAGAGAATAGTCTAGCTGGCTGACTATTCATAAATGCCCAGCTGCAGACAGATGGAATGGTAGATAAAACTCTGCATGTTAAGTTCGGTTCCTGAGTGTTTTTATTCTGGGTGGGTTGTCATTTCTGAATTGCTCCAGGAACAAAGAAATGTTTGTAGAGCATGGAGAGAAATCAGGTAGACCAATGTAATTGATTTTAGACACAATATGCTGAATTATACAAGTGCTCATACTTGTCTCTCTTTTTTTCCACTTGCTTTAATTACCAGCTTTCACTGCTGAGACTTTTGCAGTAAAATGGCAAAATGTATTAGCTTGCATTTACTAACTCTACTTCCCCATTTCACGCACTAGCAAAAGTTACAGTGTGTAATGCAGTAACATAAATCTAATTTAGGGATGTGCTTGCTTCTGCAAAGAATTTATACAGGTTTTATTTTCCTCTTCCTAGGAAGCTATACATAAGTACTTTTCCATTCTCAGCACTGCATTTAAAATGCAGAATTGTATTGACATTTTTTCACTTACCAAGTTCAACAGCAAATTATAATATAACAAGAGAAGTACTTAATGAATTTGAATGAACAGAAGACCCATCAAGGAAATATCCATACTCCATAATAACCTTTCATTTCCACTTCTCAAAATACATTGATGGAGAATACTTCCTGAAGGAAGACCACCACCTTAAATTAAAATTAAGAGAGTAGATCTGATAAGGCCAATGTGGGACTGCATTCTTAAGAACTAAATTATAATACTGTAAAAAAAAAGCCTCACTTGCAAAATCCTAAAACACATCATATGATATTATACATGATATTATATTATAACTATGATGCAGATACAATTATAATTATTAGACCAAGTTTCTGAAAAAAGAATTATTCTAAACATGTATTCTATGTAATTATTTCACTCCAACGTTCTTGTTTGTCAGATAAATTGGGAGTATGAAGGCTTGCTTTAAAAATATATATAAAAGGGATAGCCTGTATTTGATCCCCAGATTGGCCTGATCATTTGCAGGGATCAATTGAGGAGGACATTTTTCCTAGCTAACACTGTACTTTCTGTGGATAATATTACACCCATACTATACTAACTGCTTCCATCCTTTCCAACTTCCATTTGTGATTTATACTGTATTTCTTTGGAAACTGTATAATTTATAATTTATGTGCTCAATGATTCCAATCAACTAAATTGATTGATTAACCAAGTGAAAGCATATGCTATAGTCAAACAGAGCTTGAGGCAAAAACAAAAATATATACTGTGATACTTTATAAAAAAAGTATCTGATTTTGAGGCTCAGACTCCATATTTATATTGTGGATTTGCTACAAAAGGCTCATGTGTCAAGGTTCTAGTTTTCTCCAAGCCCTTGTTCCTAATTGTATCCAGCCATTGTAGAGGATGGCATGCTTAACATCTTCATCTTCATTTCATAATCTCTTAATTTGTCACAATAAGTTAACCCTTTTTCTTCCTAAGGGTATTTTCCTTAGTTTGTAACTGTCCTCCTTATAACATAATACAGTTCAATCTGTCTATGCGGATCAACCTACGGAACACTTGGCAAGAGATAGATGGTAATGTGCAAGGGGAAATCAGCTGGATATAATTTGATTGCTTCTGCATAGAGTTTTATGAACTTGGATTCAAAGTTAAATTCTGAACACATTTATTTAGGAGTAAATTCCAATGAAATCAATGAGGATTTTAACCAGATGTAATTCTCAAGTAAATGATCTAGGATTTGATTTAAGGGGTAGCTTTTTAAGCACATTCCTGAAAATGTGCCATTATGGTAATAATCATGCACAAAACTTTTTTCACAGATTGCAGTTGTATTTCAACTAGTTTGAAAGTCAGTAGTCTTTAAAAAAATCCCCCAAATCCACTGACATTGAGATGCAATTTGTGGTAAGATCTAATTAATTTTTTTGCTCCTCAGAATAATTTATTATTTACACTTCTTATTATATATGTATTTTAGCTTCATTAGTCTGCAATGCTGGAAAAAATTATACCTTCAAGTCCTATTTATCAAATTAATGGTGCAATTTCATAGTGACACATTCCACATTCATTAAACCAAGTACAGTAAAAATGCATTTAAATTAGATTAGTGTGATGTAATAAAGAGCCCAGAGTATGGGGTAATATTCTAGCTATAAAGGCACACCCAGACTGAGTTGAAAGCAACTTTAAGATAATTTTTAAAAACTATTTTTGGCACCAGGATAAGGACAAGAATAATAACAAAAAATAGCCATTTGCTCTTTCTCTGTCAGATGAAATAATATGATTTTTAATATCATAATCAAAGAAAAAAGAGTATTCTTCTGTAGTTATAATAAAAGCTGACCCCAAACATCACCCAGCTGAATTTGACATTATTAATAGAATCTAACTTAAAATTGTTAAATAAATGTTCTATTCAATAGATTATGATTGCAAACATTTTGTTTTTTTTTACAAAATTGGTTATAATAGTCTTATTTAGGAAGTTGATATTTTTTAAAAATGCTGAGATTCTGACTAAGTTGCTGAATTGCTGAAGGAAATGAAAAGATATTCAGATCTATGACTCTTATATAATAAAGTATAAACTTTCATCCTATGGATAATTCTAATCCTTCCTTCCTTCCTCTGTACCACAGGGCTTCGTTAACTATTTTGAAATAATTTTTAGTAAATAACTACTAATAATACTTCTAATGAGTGTTGTGCTAATATTCTGTATCAAAGACGAAAGGAACATCAAAACATTTTAGTTAAGTTTATTAGCTATAATCTTATACTACTACCATTAGTCACTTATAAATGGAATGAAGGAAGGAAGGAATATCAACAACTAAGGTGTTACATAATCAGTTTAATTAGACTAATTATAGATTTTATGTGGAATTACATATGTATCCTTATTGTATTTCTTTTATTGATAACTAAACATTAAGACAAATCGAGGGAAGGCAATTCTGATACACAAACTAGATATCTCACTTCATTGATCTTAAGAGTGAATTTCTTGATAAACCTTCCTCATATAGAATGCTTCATGCTAGTCCACATCTAGTACTTTACGATAGACATGGGGTGGTCAAATATTATAAATCTGATTCTGGATAGGAAAATCCAAGATACTTCTCTTTTTTTTTCTAGGTTGGCATCAAGGAAAAATTTCCTGGTTTAAGGCTAACATTTCGTAGATAGACTAACTATCGAATGTATCAAGGTGCAGGTGACATGTGACAAACTCTCATCAATATCTTTATACAGGGAATCTTGGAAAAAGGAGCGTGCTTTGAATTTTGATTACCTACACTCTTGGTTATAATGTGTAAACATTTTGACACCTAATCAGCGATGAATGCTTAAATCCTGTACATGGGGATTTTCAGTGCATAGGGTTGCTAATAACAGGTTGCTATGAATAGTTTATTGATTAGTGTTCTTTTACTTTTTCCAGAGATAGCAATACATCAAGAGTTAATAAATTGAATTTTTGAGTTCATCTTGATGGTATCTAGACTACTAAAATTTGAGCACTCTCCAGGATTTGTGATGAACAAATCTGAACAAAGAAAAGTGGTGAGAAATTTTGCTTTCTCTCACCACTATAGTCCAAATTTTCACAGAATCATTTTTGTTTACAATTAAGCAGTAAGGATTCTAGGAAGTGTGTATGATTTGCAGGCTTACATTCCTAATAGAAATATGCTTGGAAGGACAGTTGGAACTGGGTTTGGAAAAGAATGTATCACCTTGAGTTATTTGTAAAAATAATGAAAGCAGGACACAAAGAAAGAAATTAATAAAATAAAGCTGGATATAGTAAGAAAGGCAGAGTAATTCCAATCACAAAGGAGAAAGGACTGATGCAGTCTGAACAAGCATTCTGAAAGCAGAAGTGTGTTAACCACAATATTCTTAGTTTATCGTGCTACATTCCTGTGCATATTTATCTGGAGGTAGGTGGCAGCACCTGGCTGCTCTTGTTTGGACTTGAAAGTTAGTACTTGGATGGGAAATGTTTAGGGCTAGTAGAGCTAACTAAGGCTGAGAAGGTGAAAAACATCCTGGAAAAAGGAAATGGGCAAACCACTTCCATACTGACGCCAAGAAAATTTCATGGCTGTATTCATGTACTCAGCAGGAGTCAAAGTCAATTCAACACCATCTTTACCATTTAAATCTTGCTACATTCCGTAAGGCTTTTCTCTCATGGAAATGCCCTGCCTAAATATGCACAATTCTTAAAAATGGAATCTTTTAATAATTTTAGATAACATACATTCACTCACAATGAAAAATGAGAGGTAACAATTTCTTTTATTTGTCCATATAAATTATACATAACCTATTACGTACCTAATGGTACATGAAAATGGTTGTTTATGGGACTCACTCAACTCTTTTCCTAATTTATTTGACAAGCAACTTCCCCTTTAGAATTATCACAAATGTTGAGTCCAATGGAAAGATCAATATATTATTTATTGATCTCCAATTGCATTACATCATATCAATAACACTACCAAGAGAAATAGCCTTCAGTAAATCCTTTTATTTTCACACTATACTAATAACATGAGGAAGTATAGATAAAATAAAAGTTTATGTCCATAGTTGCTTTGCAGACGCCTCCTCTGGTATGGTATAAATATAATATATAGGCTTGGCAATGTGATTCGGTTTTTATTTCAGGTTTTTCAGGGATGGCCATGCACATCTATAACTCATGAAAATAAAAAGTGTATTATGCTGCCAACTGTTACATATTCTCTAGTAAAGCAAAAAAAAAAAGGAAGATAAATTTATTTTAGGACCTTTTCTCCCCTTATTCCTTCTCCCCACCAGCAGAGTGCTTTGCTGGCATGGCTTTGAAGAGGTGATACAATTAATATTATTTACAGAAATGCCTTTCTGTGACAGAAGAATTGCCAGCATTATCTACTTGACAGTCAGTGTCTGAACTGCAAGATCCAGCATTTCTTTCCTCTGCATGTTACATTTTGTTTAATTTGATACTGCTCTGTTTTCTGCTATTCCCTAGGAATGAAAGGAAGAAAGATGGCTTCCCTATTCCCTGTGTTCTTAGAGTTGCTGAGGTACATGCCCCCTTGTGTCTTGAGAGCCCAGACATCTGTGCAACACATGTGCCATAGGCAGCACTTCTGGAGCGCATGCATAATGGAGCAAGTGGAGAAGTATCCCAGCTGCACGTTTATGCAAAGGGAATGAGAGAAAGAAAATCTGTGTAATTTATCGATAGAATGGCAAACAAGGTAGGATGTTCAGCAACCACAGACTATAATTGCTCCTGAAAAAGGAATGATGCTTGGTGAAAAAGCCTTTTCAAACAACAGAGGAGGTTTTTTTTGTGTGTGTGTGTGTGTGTGTGTGTGTGTGTGTGTGTGTGTGATTGTTAAAAGTGAGATCCCAGGAGTAAGAAATATCTTCATAAAGCAAATCCATCATGATTTTATCTAATCCCTTGACATTTTTGCAGTTTTCTCAGGTGTGCCTCCAAACCCCTCAAGCAAATCATCACTTAAGAGAGAGGTAATACAAAGCCACTCTCACACTCCTGCATAAAAAATCTTTTCAAAATTCTCCTTTGTAAACATTGGTAGTGGATGTCTTCCAATTATGTCTGAACAATAAAAAAAAATAAGAATTGACAAAAAACCTCCTATGATTTTTACAAGAAGGTGACAGTATCTATTAGATTCCCAATTATTTTTAAAGCAAAGGTTAGAAACATATACAGTGCATGTGCATTAAAAGTAAGAATTGGTGACAGTATTGAATGCATTATGCACCATATTTACTATTTGGAAAAATTATTTGCAAAGAAAAATGAGGGATAGATAATCTGGTACCCTTCAGATATTTTGGAATGTGATTCCCACCAGTCCCAAAGAGTATGGCCAATGAACAAGATCTGTGACATTTCTCATCCAACACTTCTGATGGCACTCAGAAGAATAAGAAGACTGACAACGATTTCGTATTTTTATCTTCTTGCTATGCAGAAATAATACTGCTGTTTCCTCATTTATAAATCATAAAATAAGATGGAAAGGAACACAGAAGTTTCCTTCTTGCCCCAGATACTGAAAATGCCCAATAGACACTTTCAAGAGCTGGATGCTATGGGAAGATGCTATGGGAGATGCTGTATCTCCAGCATTTATCTGCATACTTATATTTGATTTCTAGAAAATTTGGAAGTAGTTTTTCAGGAAACAAGTCATGGAATTTAGTTGGGAAAAGATAGGATAAAGGGAAAAAGTAGGAAAGCCTCATGCTTCCCAGGTCCCTTTAGGTCTTGCCTTCTTGACCAATCTTCTAATTCTCCTCTTTCGTTGTTTCCTACCACATTGCTTCACATTCATTGATCTCAAGCGAAATCTTTGTCATGGATAGTGATAGTTTAAAATGTTCAATTCAAATGTGTTTCACAAGGTTCTAGGGCACTTTTAAGATGCAGCCCCCTGTACTAACTTTCATTCCAAATTCTCATCTTAGCACCCAGTTTCGCATTCGTACATTAGTTTTAAGATGCTCAAGGGGTTCCTAGGTGCATGCATACAAGAGAAAAGTATTTGTTCATCATTGCCTTACAGTATCAAATGAAGCTAATTTGCATTATTTTAATATTAATGATTATTAATTGTTGTCACTTTGTATTACTAATGCAGGGGCAGCTGGCACACATGATGCTTTTGCCAAGAAGTAGCCCTTACTTTAACACTCATTATTTTCTGTGGAACTCTCCCTAATTAAGTTTGAAAAGGAACCTTAACCTTTCCATCAGCAAAGGAGTAGGTAACAAAAAACGAGATAGAAAACAGAAAAGCACAAATAAGCGGGTGTTAATTTTACTGCTCTAATCATTTCTAGCACAGCTGCAGTCAAAGGTACTCTGTGATCTCATTTTGTTCATCATAATTTTCCACGTTAGAGCCAGATCTTATGTTTTCTGCTCTTAGATGGTGCTGTGGAACTGATGCTAGAACCAAATTCAAGTGGTTGACTGAAGTATCAGATGCACTGCCTTGTCCTGCTTTCAGAACACTATGCAAGCAATTGCTTTCACCCCTTTAGATGACCACACTAATGCTTGTGGCAGGGTTGTGCAAATCTTTTGAAAGAGGTCTCTCTTGGGCATAAAAAGTGAAAATAAATGTGGAGATCCCTGGGAGCAGTGTTTGAAGCAGCTGCATGAGTCCGAATAAGAATATCAGGTAGTCCTCATTTAGCAACTGCCATATTTAGCAACTGCCCACAGTTATGAAGACCATAAAAATAATAACTTTATGAACAATCCTTTTTGAGCGTGTATGATCTTTGCAGGGCTGTAAGCAAAGGTAAGGGGAACTTCTGGATGGGGCAATGGCAGGCTGCCTTCAAATTGTGGGGATGGTGGTGAGATAGAGATTGGTGGCTAGGCACTGAGCCCGGATCTGTGAAGTTTGGCTGGACAAGGAGAAACTGTGAAATTGGCTGCATATTATCTGAAAAACAGCTCCTTATGGGTAAATCCACAGGACCCGGAGGGTCTTCATGCGTAACCTGCAGATAGAGCAGAAGAGGAGACCAAGCTTGCATCATCAAGTGAAGCCTGTTTAAAGGATGTTGAGTTTGCCCATCCCACTTTCAAAAGAAGGAGTTGGTTCCCAAGGACTATATGAGACACTGAGGGTTTTGTGAAGAGACACTGCTGCTGCTGCCCCACACCCACCACTGCCTGCCCCCTATCAATGCCAGTGTCTCAACAGCCACTGATGCCTCACCTTCTGCCAACCCCTGTCCCCCACCAATGCTACCAACAGCCTGCCTCCACTGACTTGAAGAGGGCCATTAAAATATGAGAGTATATAAAAGAGTGTGGTGAAAAATGTAGGAACAAAAAGGAAGCCTACGAAGTAAAATATGGGCTGGGTGAAAGCAAGAACAGTTTGCAAGGGTGAAAAGGTACTAAATGGGGTTTGTATGAACTAGTTTTTGCTTTATTTCCTTCTTTATATTGTATCTTTCATTTCCTTGTCTTCTTACTCTTTTTCTGTGCTTTGTATAATGTCGCACACCCCCCCTAAAGGGAATAGTAAAATGGTTTGTAGGTACTGAAATAAATACAGCATACCTCATCTCAACTCCAAAGCATATAGTAAAGGGAGGATTCCCCCTCCCCAAAAAAAAACTAGGAACAAAATACCTGTAGAATGACTTTATAGCCAGCAGTGTTCTTCACAGCATATTACTTCCTTTCTGATTGAGGTTGTACAGGTCAGGCGAGAGCAGAGTGAACTGCTGTTTAAATGCTGAGCAGTACATTTTGTGATCTTTGTCAGGTAGCCCATATGGAACAGCATAGCACCCTAGCAAGAGGAAGGGTAATTCTAGAATGAGCGAAGTGGTACAGCTAGCAAGGGGCAGCGAAAAACATTTGATACTGATGGCTGGTGCAAAGATGAATGCTGTTACATACTGAGCTACAATCGCCTTCTATCAACTTTTAGTCAAAATGAAATCAGCAGTGCCAGATAATGCAAGACGTATCACTTCCACAAAGATGGCCAAGTTGACTTCTTACATTGTTTGTACTTCATGTCAATCAAAAGTAAATTTACAAAAAGACCCTGAATTGCTTGAGACATTTAACTGCTCTAATTTTGTGCGGTTGTGGAATAGAACACTTCTGATTTTTTTCATGTAATTTTCCAGTAGCTGTGAAAGTTTAAAATTGTAAGAGACTTGAAGATGAAAATGATACTTTTAGTTAATATCCCTCTGCAGGTCCCTCATCCTTTTGTTGGGGGCTGGCAGCTGGTATGAGTGATGAGGGAACATAAGAATGGGTGCTAGCAGCTGGTATGAAATGGTGAGGGAACATAAGGACTCTCATATGATTTCTTGAGTGTATGGTAGGGTTGAAATATTGTGTGCTGTAACATACGTTGAAAGGCTTAGCTATTATCCTATTATTATGAGGGTTAGCTCTTAAACAGGAGCTATGAATCAGTATAGATAAAACTAACTTAGATGAGTCAAACTTATCCATAAGACTCAGTGATTGCTGAAGGGTGTCTATATGCTAAAGAGCCATGAATCTTCTGTAGCTGCAACTTATTCCTAAACCTATGTGCGGCTGATACACAAACTGTATTATACTACCAAATGTTCATTTTCTCTAAAGCACTGGTGGCTGAGTTCAGAGATTCATCCAGGTCAGTATTTTTTAAACTATGGATAGTTGAACAAGTCTTGATGGTCTGATTGAGTCGGAAGGAAAAGCCATAACTTTAACCAAATACAAACATCATATAAGTGAGACCTAAGCTATTGTCTATAGCAAATGACACTAGCCTTGCAAGTCATTTAATATACAGAAAGAAAAAGCATTGCTTTTTTTCTGATGCAATTGTGAAACTTGACAAGTCAAAGTATTGACCAGTTGCCTGACTGGCTATGTACTTCATTTTTATATTGTCTGCAGTAAATTTGGTGAACAATGCATGTAGCTTGAATTGTATTGACCCATAAGCTATGACATTCTGTCCAGCAAGAGGAAAATCATTTTACTGCTATCTGTGTATGACTACACCTGTGTACAGGTAAAGTGAAGTTGAACTCTTGATGCTCTCTTATAGTAATGTGTAGGATTCCCCCCCCCCATTTTTTTTTTCTGAGAATGATTTTTAAAAAGGGAAAGACAGGGATGGGTGGGAAGAGAGCACTTCTTGAAACGTGAACTTTAAATTTAACTTATCAAAAACTTCTGTTGCAAAATCCTTTAGTCTGTTTGAGCAGAATTATCTCTAAAGCTATTCTGCTAAATCAAATGCACCTTCCCCATTGCTAATTCTGGGACGTGAAAAGGTGGGTGCTTTAATGGCAGAAGGGACAAGCCCTCCAGTTTTATCTTTTCCAATTAAGGTGATTTAATTTTAAATCGTTAAACATAAGTATTAATTCACCCAGTGATTTGCAGAATATAGTGGAAATAGGGTGGTAGCAAGCATTAGAAATTAACAAAGGAATAAAATCTATCTACCATTATTTTTACATGTATAACCTCAAAATTTCTGAGGCAAAATTATCATTTTAATTTCCTTATCTTTCTTTTTTTTAATATGCTTATTGAAAGTTTTTAAAAAATATTTTAAAAAAAGAGAAACATATTCTCACATTTTTGCAACATTTTCATAGCAGTGTACATTTCTATGTGTCAATTAAAGTCATTTGTTACAAGTAAATCTATAACTTGTTTCCTAAATCCTTACTTTTTTTGGTTATTATTACTATTATAATACAATATTTATTTAATTATGTTACTTTACATATATACATAGCTATATATACATTTATTCTTATTTCCGTTTTCCCTTGTTTGTTTAATTGGTTTCACTAGACATCTTTTCTTCCTTTTTATACAACCATTTGTACCATATATTCCAAGTTGTAAAATACTCCCCCTCGTCCTTATTTTTTAGTAACATGGTTAGTCTAACCATTTCTGCACATTGGTGGATTTTATTAATTATTGCCAGGTCCATGGGTCTCATTGTTGATTTCCACTTTTGGGCAAAGACTATCCTTGCTGCTGTAATGATATAGATAACAGATAACAGATAACAGATAATCAGAGTTGGAAGGGACCTTGTAGGTCATCTAGTCCAACCCCCCCGCCGCCCAAGCGGGAGACCCTACACCATTTCTGACAAATGGCAGTCCAATCTCTTCTTGAAAGTCTCAAGTGATGGCGCTCCCACAACTTCTGAGGGAAAGCTGTTCCGTTGGTTGATTGTTCTCACTGTCAGAAAGTTTCTCCCTATTTCCAGGTTAAATCTCTCCTTGTTCAGTTTCCATCCATTATTCCTTGTCTGGCCTACAGGAGCTTTAGAAAATAGCTTGACCCCTTCCTCTCTGTGGCAGCCCTTCAAATATTGGAAGACCACTATAATGTCTCCCCTGGTCCTTCTCTTTACTAGACTAGCCAAGCCCAGTTCCTGCAACTGTTCGTTGTGTGTTTTAGCCTCTAGTCCCCTAATCATCTTGGTTGCTCTTCTCTGTACTTTTTCTAGAGTCTCAATATCTCAATATCTTTTTTATAATGTGGTGACCAAAACTGGATGCAGTACTCTAGGTGTGGTCTTACTAAGGCTTTATAGAGTGGCATTAGTACTTCCCTTGCTCTTGATTGTATCCGTCTGTTAATACAATTTAGGATTGCATTAGCTTTTTTGGCTGCTGCTGCACACTGCTGGCTCATATTTAGCTGGTGTCCACTAAGACTCCCAGATCCCCCTCACAGTTACTGCTATTGAGCCTGGTTTCACCCAGTCTATATGTGTACTTTTGGTTTTTCTTGCCTATGTGTAGGACTTTACTTTTCTCTACATTGAATTTCATTTTGTTAGATATGGCCCAGTATTCTAGTCTGTCAAGGTCCGTCTGGATCTTGAGCCTATCTTCAGCTTAGTATCATCTGCAAATTTAGTAAGTTCCCCTTCTATTCCCTCATCTAAGTCGTTAATGAAGATATTGAAGAGTACTGGGCCTAAGATGGAACCTTGTGGCACCCCACTGCTTACTTCCCTCCATGTAGACTTAGACCCATTAAGTACGGTTTGCCAGCCAGTTGTGAGTCCATCTAGTGGTGGTGCTATCTATTCCACTTTTTTCTTGCTTACTAAGAAGTAGGTTGTGGTCTACTTTGTCGAATGCCTTGCTAAAATCTAAATATTTCATGTCCACAGTATTTTGCTGGTCTACTAATGTAATCACTGTGTTGAAGAATGAAATAAGATTGGTTTGGCATGATCTGTTCTTAACAAACCCATGCTGACTGCTAGTTATTACTTTACTTGTTTCTAGATATGTGATATCAGATGCTGGTTTTTTGCTCCATGTCGGTTCTGTCATTCTAAGTAGAAAGTTTCTGGATTGAATTTAATCTTGAATTTTGTCATCTCTTCTAACCATGTCTGTAGACCAGTACTTTTGGGCTTTAGGACATGTCCTTAATTTTTCATTTATCTTTTATTTAACTCTTTTGTAACCAATCCATTAATTTTAAGACATATTTCTCCCAGCAGATGTAACAAAATTAACAACACTTTAGTATGTATACAATATTGCTGGTACTGTGCCAATATCTTGAAATATGCAAGTTGCAGATTACATTTCTTAATTTTGTGTTCACTTCTATTTTGTCTCCATATTCCTCCAGTTTACATTTCCAATTCTATTTTGATATATTATAAATGGATACTATAATTTGTTAATTGTTTGACATAACAGAAAGACATGATGCACTATAATTGATCACCTAATACTTGGGGCTGTGAATGTTAATCAATTTAATTACCATATTAATCAAACTTTAGTTGATTAATTGTGGAGGCTGAGATTAAAGAATACACTTTTTATGTTTGAAATCATTTGAAGCCTTAATGTGTCATGGGAATAGAAAATAACAAACACAATATTAAAAGGTGCTATTTTCTTGTAACAATGAGTGGTGATTTGGTTTTTAAAGTATTGTCATGTTTCGTTGGAAAAGAGAAAGAATGCATACTATGGAATTTTTTTGAAAATAATTGATTAATCAATTAAAAGATAGACAATTAATCAGCTAAAGGACTATAATAATTAATTATACAACTTTGTGCCAATTTGAGCTATCATTGGAGAGAATTGCTTTTTAATTTTTATTTAAATAAACACTAAATCAAGAAACCATTGTGTTAGCAATATACTTTTTTTAAAAAAATCAGACATTAATAGCACAGACTAATGTGTCATTTATACTTCCTTATATATTATTGGTAGGCTTTGGGGTAGTGTTTTCCTTTGTTAGAAGATGGCTCTTCTTTTAAATTTAAGCAATATTGTTCCTGGAAGAAAGTGTGTTTCAACCATCCATCCAGAAAGCTTTGTCTACCAATGCCCCCAAATTACAAATTATAAAATTACTATTTAGGTTTAATGTTAAGAGGTTCCTTTTTGTAAGTGTTTGTGTGCTTTTGACTTAGTGTTGACTCTTGGAAACAGTCTGGACTTCAGTTTTCTTGGTGAGATTTTTGGAAATGCCTTCCTAGCGCTGAGAGAGGGTACCTGGCCCAAGGTCACCCAGCTGGCTTTGTACCCATGGTGTAATTGGAATTTTCAGTCTTCCAGTTTCTAGCCCAATGCCCTAATTCCCAAACCAAACTGGCTCTCTCAGAGGTTCCATGCAAATAATACAACTATTATTTTAGAATGTTGTTAACTTCTCAAATACCGGTCAGTGTCAGTCATGCCCATGTACTTCTCTCTACTGAACATAAAAATATTTGTGATTTGAGGAAGTCACATGCTTTTAAAATTAAAGGGGGGCATCCACAGGGTAGGTTAAAAAACATCAAGATTGGCGGTCATCACTGTGAAATTGGTGTGCTGCCCATTTTATATGCACACATACAAATTAAGTGTTTTGATTCAACTTTCACAGCCATTATCTTGATTTTTTTGACCATACCTTGTAGATACTTCTGAGTTGAAGAAATGTATTTATCTATCATCCTTAGAGGAGGAATATGGCTTATTCTTCATGTTTCTCTTCTTTTATAAATGACCCTGGCCTTTCTCTCATGTCTTCCTTTCTCTTTCCATCTTCTGCTCTACTATCGTCCCAAACTAGTACTGGATTGGGTGAAAAGACTCTATGGTAATTTATTATTGGGAGAAAGGGATGCATGAAGGGTTGACTTACAAAATGGCTGCCATTGTTAAAACTAATCAAAGTCTAGGAAATGAAAACCTTACAGTCAAAACCTGAAGTTCTCAAAAGGCAATAGTGTGAGGAAGTGAATGGATCAGATAATACCACTGCTGCATTAGCTGTAATGTCTTCCACGAGGCTCCCCATAGCTATTGAAGGTTTTGGTTGTCACCTTTAAAATCCTACATAGCATGGGACCAAATTATGTACAGGACATGGTAAATAATGGTTTATACCCAGCTCATTGGAGCTGACAGAATGGGCATATTTCCAGTACCATCAATAAAACACTATCATTTGGTGGGGTCTCTGGAAGCATATCTTCTCTTTATGATACCTCCCTCCTGAAATATGAAGAGACCCTACTCTATTGGCCTTGGCAAGGCTATGAAAACCACTGCTGTTATTTTGGATATTTTCTTACTTACACAGCCAACAAATATATTAATCACATTTTTAAAACCTTTAAAATGGATAATCTTATTTGAAATGCTGAATATTTATGTGCTCGATGAAGTATGAATGATAGCTCAAATTTTCAGCTTTCATTTCTCCTCCTCCTTTCACTGTCCTCCCCACCACTGTGGGCATAACAATGATGGATAAAAGAACAATGCTGATAAGAAATAGGGAACTAAGTATGAATAGTCCTGATTGGATGAAAAGTCACCTGCATTTTCCCTCACAGGTTAAGCAATTGTTAGTTAGCTGCAAGAGCTGTCCATCTGGAGCTCTCAAGCAGTTCACTAGAACATTCATTACATGTTGTCTATCATAATTTAGCTAAAGGAATAGTGTCTTTTCTTATCAAGTGTGTTCAGTTTTGTTAACAAACTTATCCATTCCAAAGATGGCTTAGCATAAACTTTCTCGGCTTAGACCTTTCTGTTAGTAGGAGATAAGAATGTATCGACTTACACGTGAATAAATAGTAGCCTCTTTGATTGTGGACCTAAGTGGTATCATCACACAGAAGTCTGATCTCTTTTTGTTTGAGCATTCAACAGGAGCATATGCTAAAATACATTGTTTTGACCAGATCTTTTATATACACTGGAAAACTTGCTTTCCCATTCCCATTCATCTATTCTATGAAACCAATTCAAGACATATTCAGACGTCTTGACTTGATCTTTTGTCAAAGCAACAAATAAGATTGGCCAGGCTATTTGGCTTTTTTCCACAAGAGGAATAAAATAGTGACATATTAAATTACAGATCTTGAGTTAGCTGACTTTGGATACAATAGACTCTTTTTTAAAATTTGGGTTCTACCTTATAAAACAGTCTTTCAAAATAGGGGGGGGGAGGTTGTCTGTTAAACTGAATATTTACTGCCAATAATATTTCTGTCCAGTAACACTATTTCTGTCCATTATGAAATATGCAATTACATAAATTGCAAATAACATAAATTTGGATTTAGTGGACATTGGATTTAACGACATCTTTCCCCCTTGAATGATCCATTGAAGTTTTACTGCAGTTAGTTTGCTGTCTTTTCATGACACACCCAATCAGCCCCCTCTGATAATCACTCTGCCTAATGATGGGGCCGGTTCTGTCATGTCCTTGGCTTTACTTTACTTTGTTTTCAACTTCACAGGAGCCCAGTCTGATAGCCAAGTAGGAAACATCTATTCAACTCTGTTCTACTTGGGCTCTGGATACCTTAATACACAGGATACCATAATAATAGGATCAGGCTGCAACTATACCAGCATGAGCTGTCAGTATGCCTGAAAGGAAGTTCGAGTTACATTCTCGCCAGTGTATATAATTAATGGAATACATCGGTATACTAACTAATTTTGTCTGCAGTCTGATTCTAGATTGTTTCTCGGTTGGTGAGGTACAGCTTTGTTTCAGATTTCCTATAAATGTCAAGGCATACATAAAATTTAGACTATAAATGTGGACATTTCATGGATTCCTTTATAAATCATAAGAAGATAAATGGATTCTAACAAGTCAGAAGAAATGGTGAAGTTAAGAAGAAGGAACGGAAGGATGTCATATTTCCTCCTCAAGGGTCCAGGTATGAAATCTACTTTCCCCATCTTTTTTTTTTTATAAATTTTATTGGTTTTTAAAAACAAACACAAACAAACAAAACATAAAACATAAAAACATAAAACATCTTTTTGAAAGCAGCATATCCCGGGTTACATCTCTTCGTACAGACACAAATTCAAGCTCATGCTCATTTCCCCATCAAATAGTTTCAAAGGAGTGTTGTTAGAAGGACCTCATGCATTTTCTATATCACTACTGACCAGCAATGAGAAGTCACAATTTATAAGAAAAATAATGAGATGTATATGGTACACAGGGAGAAGAAAAACAGTATTCTGGAATACAAGTTTCAACCCATGAGGCTTAGATTCACTTAAGGATCTAGACTGTACAAAATAAGAATCATATTGCCTTTTTACTTTTTGTTTTCGTCCTAATGGGTAGGGCAGGTTCTGTTAATTTGGGGTGGAGATGAGGCTGTTATGGCTGAAGTGCTTGGCACAACTCGATAGGCAGAAGGGGCTCCAAAGTCAGTGTGATATTGTACACATTTTTTTTAAAAAATGCCCCTTCCCTCCCTAGTGCCATCTGGTGAAACAGCATGCTGGCTATATCTTCACCATTCCATTAAACTAATTTTAATGGAAATGGAAAATGATTACTAATGGATAAGGAAAATGGGAGGGAACATGGAAGAGAGGGAGACTATTAAGACAGGGTATCTACAGCGATGTGGTCAGAAAAATCAAGATGATGCATATAAAACGAAGAAAGGCTTGGATCATTTTCCACCCTGCATATTATAAACATTTTTCCTTCTTCTGCAGCCTAAATGCCAGCCCAAAACTACTCTCTGCTGAGTAGAGGTGTTTGATATGCCTACTCTGAAAGGCACGTTATCCTCTTTCAGCAAAAATGGCTCCGCTTTTCTTGCATTCTTTTTGCTGCTCATTCAAATCATTTGGAGGGAGAATGAAATGGAAGGCTTGAAAGAGATCTTTTCTTACATTGTCTACCTAAGGACCTTCTCACCTGCATATCTAATATTTTAAGAAGCTATCCAAAAATACTCCGTTAACTAGTTTGAAAACACACTCATGCACAGGATAGAGAACCATGATAACCTGATTTTCCACACTTTGCAAAGATTACTATTTGTAATGTGTGAGAAACAAATGTTGAATCAGCCTAACCCAATCATGAAGATCTAGAAAGACAGAAATCTATATTTTTTGGATCTTCTTCCCTAAGTCAGAACTAAAGAATTTAACAAACCTCAAGCCACTCTCGAAACACAATGAGTAGAGTTGCAAAGATGCAATTGTGCATATCAGGAAGGTTTTAATTAGAAATTACTTTTTCAACCAATGAAGCCAAATCTTTCTCAAAATAAGTTTATTAAGAATAGAGGGATTTAGGGGGGAAAACAATAATCAGAGAGTTGCACAGTAAATCTGCACAGTAAGCATAATTGATTGTTTACTACATGCTTGCATAAACTTCAGTTTCAGCCCATTTTTTGTATTCATTGAATACTGAAGATTATAGATGCAGAGAAATTCTTCAAACTTGCAGCTTGGGTATTGTTAGGCAGGCACTCTCTCTTCCTTCCTCTAGTCTTCCTTGTCCTTCTCCTCCTTTTCAAGCTTTACCCTTGAATTATGTTATTGTTTATTTTTCCCTTAATATGCTCAAAACAATATTCACTGAACAGTAACAATAATAGCCTTTAGATCCATGATTATTGAAGCATAATCCAGAATATTGAACCCATGAGCATTTGAGCTGCATAAAATCTAGTATTATAATCTTGTTCTTATTTTTTATCAGAGTTATTTCAGGGTATTTCAGACAAGAAAATTACAAGATCTGGGTCTACTATCTTGTCCTTCAACTCATTATATATAATGCAAATACTAACTTTACCTGATAGCCTAAATGATCAAATTGCAGTCACTGAAAGCTAAAATGATACCAAATTTGCAGTATAAGGAATTACCATGATTATTCAATTGGATAATCTGAAAGCATAGCATGCCTAGTTAAATTGTCACTTAACACTGTGTACTTAGCAAATTCCAAAACTCTACAATATGATCCATAGTACACAGACATGTCAGTTCCTTCAAAAGGATAAACATTATCGGAGAAAAATATACCAACATTGCAGGTGATATATTAAGAATGCCACAGAGATCCTTCAGATACACACTTTTTCCTTTTACATTTACTTTCTAAAATAATTTGCATTGTTACCAAAAATAATTTCATTTCCTCTGTGGTCAGATATCTACTATTTCTTCAGAGTATATCCATTGTGCTTTGGCATGGTCCGTCCAAAAAGTTAAATCTTTTTCCATTACCATACCATTCCAATTTCCTCTAATAGACTATTCAGCAACCAATTCAAGCTCCAATTCTTCTTTATAGAAAATGGTCTTAAGGGAAAAGATACCTAAACTGCATATCAACCCATATTTGTCTTTTTAGCTGACTTTCTTCAAGGAACACATTAGGTTCATCATTTCTTCTCATAAAAAAGGTCATCTTAGATTATATCTCTGTCATTCCCCTTGCAGCCCCCAGATACTTACTCTGGTAGGAAATGGTGGGAGAAGCTATGGGGTATTTATTGAAAATCCTTGTTTTTCTATTCACAGAATCTCTGGCAGATTGAAAGCTTTTTTTAATTACAAAAGGACATATTCTTTTTGTAGAAGTTAGATTTTCTAATTTTGCCCAGGAAAATCATGAGAAATAGTTAGCTATTTATAAAAAAATACTGTTTTACATGGCTTATTGATTGAACAAAGTGGAAGATGGAGGAGGTGTTTAGTTTAGTTTAGTTTATTGTCATTGTACCTCATATAATGAAGTACATCTTCAGTGTACATTATGACTATGAAAATAAACACAAACACCCATCCTTCACATTTTATACATTGAATTGAAACCCCCTGATGTTGCATTAATATTGCACTATACAGTAGAAGTCAATAGAGTTACTGGCCTAGGATAGAAGTTGTTTTTCAGCCTATTTGTCCTTGTTTTTATTATCCTGTACCATCTGCCAGATGATAATATTTCAAAAAACGGGTGCCTAGGATGAGATGGATCTTTGAGAATGTTTTGAACTTTCTTAAGGCAGCAGGAGCTATAAAGCTCTTCCAAAGAGGGGAGAGGGCAACCAATGATCTTCTGGGCAATGACATTAACCCTCTGGAGCGCTGTCCTATCTGCTACTGTGCAATTGGCAAACCATACAGAAGTGCAGTAAATTAAGATACTCTCTGTGGGGTGGCAGTAGAAGATCACCAGCAGTTTTTCATTCAGTTGTTGTTTTCTGAGAAGTCTCAGGTAGTATAATCTCTATTGCGCCCTTTTGACCAGTGATGAAATGTGAGCACCCCAGGTCAGGTCCTCTTTTATGGTAACACCCAGAAACATAAAACTGGCCACTTGCTCCACTCAGTCTCCACTGAGAAGCAAGGGCTGGATGTTTGATCTGTTCCTTCTATAGTCCACTATAAACTCCTTGGTGTTATTGGTGTTGAGGACCAAGTTATTGTCTCCACACCACAAAGCAACCACTCCACCTCATCTCAGTAGGCAGACTCATTCCCCCGGAGATGAGTCCCACCACTGTTGTATTATCTGCAAATTGGAGAAGGAGGATGCACCAATTCCACCTGCACTTTTTACAATTTTGTAAACAACAAACTAAAAGACACAAGGTCCGTCCCACCCCTGATAGGACCTAATGGTAAAGACTGCAACGACAACACCATTAAAACCAATATCTTTAACACATTCTTTGGCTCAGTATTTGTAAACAGCAATGGATAATGCCCAGTATTTTTTAGCTGAACCACAGAAAACTACAATGATCTAATACATATCAATTTTACAGAAGACAATGTTGAAAAAGCACTACGTAATCTAAAACCATCTCTATCTATTGGACTGGATGGAATATGTGCCTACTTCTTAAAAAAGCTATCCACTGCCATAGGAGAACCTCTAAGCATAATCTTTGAAAAATCTTTCAGGACCAGCTCCTTACCTAACCTATGGTCACAAGCCATGGTCATCCCCATCTTCAAAAAAGGAGACCCCAGCCTAGTTGAAAATTACAGACCAATCTCCTGCGTCACCTGCAAAGTCATGGAATCAATTATTAACCAATCCATTATCCTCCACTTAGAGACAAACAACCTACTCTCTAATAAAAAATTTGGTTTCAGCAAAAAACTATCCTGTAATCTGCAACTCTTACACTGCAAAAACACATGGACTACACAACTCGATCAGGGCAAAACAATAGACGCAATCTACATAGACTTCTGTAAAGTCTTTGATTCAGTGGTACACGATAAACTACCCCTAAAACTAAAATCTTATGGTATCTCTGGACAACTGCATAACTGGATAGAAGCATTCCTGTCAAACAGACAACAAATAGTCAAAATTCGGAGTGTCCTATCAAATTCTGTACCTGTCAATAGTGGTGTCCCCCAAGGCAGTGTTCTGGGACCAACTCTCTTCATACTCTACTCCTCTGTGATCATATTAAGAGCAACTGCGTTCTCTTCGCTGATGATGTAAAGCTGTTCAATACCACAGACAATACTGCTACCCTTCAAAAAGATCTTGACTTTGTATCAGAATGGTCAAACAAGTGGCATCTTCAAATCTCAACAAATAAATGCTCTGTCCTACATATTGGCAAAAAAAAATCAGAAAATAAAATACAAGCTGAATAGTCAAGACCTTGTTGATGATCCAAACTCTGTCAAGGACCTTGGAATACTCATTTCTAATGATCTAAGTTTCTAGAGCCCACTGTAACTACATAGCCAAAAAGGCGTTAAGAGTTGTTAACCTAATCTTATGTAGCTTTTTCTCTGGTAATATTACACTAAAAACTAGAGCATACAAAACATTTACTAGACCAATACTCGAATACAGCTCATCAGTCTAGAACCCACATTACGTATCTGATATTAGCACAGTTGAGAAAGTCCAGAAATATTTCACAAGAAGAGTTCTCCACTCCTCTACTCATTGTAGAATACTTTATGTCACCAGACTTGAAATTCTAGACCTAGAGAACCTTGAATTACGCCGTCTTCGGTCTGATCTAAGTATGGTATATAAAATCATACATTGCAATGACTTACCTGTCAATGAATACTTCAGCTTCAACCATAACAACACAAGAGCACACAATAGATACAAACTCAAGGTTAACTGCACCAAACTTGATTACAGGAAATACGACTTCCGAAACATGGTGGTCAATATCTGGAATACCCTACCTGACTCTGCGGTTTCTTCCCCAAACCCCCAAAACTTTAACCTTTGACTGTCTACTATTGACCTCACCAATGTGCCTACTGTCCCTGTCCTATTGTTTCTTTTATTTTTTAATATGTACCCATTTCATGTATTCATAACTATGTATATACTTATACCTATTATCTTGTAAGCGATTGACAAATCAAAATAAATAAATAAAAAATAAAAAAGAGGAGGAGGAGGATTTGGGAATGCAGTCTTGTTTCCAGCTTTCTTGGAACAAATCACAATCATTCAAGGGGATTTACATCCAAGTAGATATCTGTAGGATTTTACTGGCAATAATTCCCCCACCCCACCCCACCCCACTCCATGAGTTAGCCAGGTCATGCAGGTGCTAGGAAGGGGCCGTTTCCAGTTTGAGGCTGCATAATAGATCAGCACTTGACTAACAATTATTGCTCCTTTTGCCACTTTTGCCATTCTTAATTTTATGGGGCTCTCTTGAGTTACACTGTTGATCCACTAGACACTAGTTCACAGAGAGTGGGAGAGACTATTGGACTAACCTGCAACTGGTCTGGTGCTATAACTCTTTTATGTCTAATGGATTGAGAAAGTGGGATGTATTGCTTCATGGTTATGAATGTTACTCCAGATGGTGATCAAGAAGGTGGTTTTATAACCCAATTTAAGAGGACTGTCTGCTGACAAGATATGTGTTTTCTTCCCTTGAGAGCAAACTGCTCGATGGATAAGTGTAAGTGGTTGAAATTTGGTTGTTAACTCTGAATAATAATAATGTTTTGCATATCCACAGCATTTCTTATTCCAGAATGTCAAAGCCCTTTTAAAACAACCAGTCACTGTTTGGATCTGACCATAAACTTCCTTGCCATAATCTTTCATTTTTCAATTTCATTCTTACATTTGCTAGATTATGGAAATGTTGATACTGAACTGATGACATGGCTGTCTATAGTCCTATATTGGAAATATTGCAGCTAGTCCAAAACCAATTTCCTCTCCTCTGGTTTCTATTGTAATCATCAACAGCAAGTCCAGTGATTCCCATTTCAATCAGTTTTACTTGTGCTTAATCCTTGTATGGGCTAGTTTAACAATACAGCCACGATCGATCTTGGAAATGATTTCTAAGTCCTGCAGTCCATCTTATAATGCAACCGCTGGCTCATAAGCATCAGAAATTGGCCTGGCATGAATATAAACACAATGAACATCAGGGCAACTTGATAGACATGCATACTCATCTTCATCTTATTTTTCTACAAAAATGATCCTAAATGCCTTTAGCACCGGGGAAGCAGAAGCAAACTTCATCTCATGATTGTGACTTAAAAATCTGATTTTAAGATGTGAAATTGTACTTCCTTCTCCCTGAAATCAGGACTGTCAGACAATTTGCATGGTTGTGGCTTCACTATAACAAACCAGGAAATTACAGTCCTGAATGCAGAGGGAGCATTGAAAAAAATGCTCAGGGTATAATAATATGGCCATCCAAAGGATGTCTCCCTATAACTTTGAAACATAACGTTGTCCAGTCCTTCCATCTCTTGAATAGGTAGCTCATGATTTCACTTAATGACTGTGCCCATTTTGTAATGGAATAACAAGGGGGAAAATGGCATCACTGCAGCACTTGGTAGATGATTACTATGTCCAGCAGTCAATAACATTCTCATCTCTTCTTTTAAGCATGCAGTCAGGGTTGTTTAAAGAGAAAGAAAATGACTGTCTTTCTATCCTCCTTTTCTTCATTCCCTCCCCTGCCCCCGGGAGTTTGCTCCAGTACCCCACATCTCTCAAGCACACAATAACAGCAGCTCCAGCCTTTAGAAAATTGTGCAAATGACAAAAGCCAGAAAGGCAGGAGAGATATTCTGGTGTTTTATTTTTGCTCATTGCTTAATGCTAACAATTAGGGTCTGTGTATGTGTGTGTGTTCTTTTTCGCCCCCCAACCTCAAAATACAGCTTTGAATTATACAAACATTTCAGGAAGAAGAATAGGAGGCATGTTTTCATGATCCTTGGAGAGGAGGAAAAAACAGCAAGGGAGACAAAGAATGGATTGTGGGTGGCCACAGTACCTGTTCATTTCCTTTGCTTAGTTTCTGATTGTCACTCCAGTGCCTCTGAGCTGCCCACAAGCTTCCAGGAACACCAAGGAACAGTGGCTTAATTATGTAGCCTGATATTTGCTAAGGTCTGAACTGCATCTGACAAAGAAACGTCCCTTTAACCTCAGCCAGATTGGATTATTACGGCAATTTATTGACACATTTTCCCCTCTAGCAATACATCCTTTGCTTCGGAAGTGCAAATACAAGCATTTGGAACATTGTTCCAGTACAGTATATTTATATTTTTGAAAAGCAATACTATATTATTCTTTTTTTATGCACACATACATTCAGACAACAGCAACAGCAACAACAAAATCCCTTGAATTTAAAATAATGGATACCTGTAAGTAGGAAGTCACTTGAGGGATTTTGCTCAAGTAACATATAACTATCAGCGGATCACCCCGAGGGAATTGCTGCTGTATCTGGCAGAAGCTGTTTGTGGCAGAATAAACAGACAAGCACTCCATATATCATCTTAAGTAAGACAAATAAAGTTGTGTTTCCGCCTTCCAACGATGTCATTGTCAGTTATATAAGAATAATTTGATATGACTTTTTATGAATCTTTCCCCTGTGCAGTAGTACAATGGCCTAATTTTCCACCCTGCATATTATAAATAATTTTCCTTCTTCTGCAGCCTAAATGCCAACCCAAAACTACTCTCCTGCTGAGTAGAGGGGTTTGATATGCCTACTATGAAAGGCACGTTATCCTCTTTCAGCAAAAATGGCACTGCTTTTCTTGCATCCTTTTCGCTGCTCATTCAAATCATTTGAAGGGAGAATGAAACAGAAAGCTTGAAAGAGATCTTTTCTTATATTGTCTACCTAAGGACCTTCTCACCTGCATATCTAATATTTTCAGAGGCTATCTAAAAACACTCACTCTGTTAACCAGTTTGAAAACACACCCATGCACAGGATAAAGAACCACGATATCCTGATTTTTCCAGATCTGGCAAGGTTTATTATTTGTAATTGTGAAGCAAATTTTGAATCAGTCTATCCCAACCATGCACCTTTGATACCGGCAGAATTCTTGTTGAGAGTGGATGGCTTCATGGTGATGAAAACACCTGCTCTTTCCCTCCCACCTGGACCTGGTTGAAGATCCCACTTTCCTTGGAAAGCTGATGCCAAAAGAGCTGCAGGGCAACAGAGAAGAACATGAAGGGAGCAGTGGCATCAGAACAAAAACTCTCTCCCAGTTACAGATTTTCTGCTTTGAAGCACAGAAGCTTTTCCCGTTAAAGTCAGTGGGAAGTATGTGTGGGCTGGGGAAGCTACAGAAAGTGACCAGGGGAGAACAGAGCACAAGAGATTCCATAACAGCAGTTGAAGAATTTTTAGCGGTAAACAAGTATTAGTTAATCATTAATTACTCGCCTAACAGTTAATAAATAGAAAAAGAGCTAATTAGAAAAAACTATAGATAAAAGTTGAAAGATGTAAGATAAATGTAGAGATCAGAATTTAAAGCAAGGTATAAAATTATAAGATTAGTGCATTGTACAATGGAATTACAATAAAAACTGGTTGAGATAATAGAATATAGGAGTAAGGTAGAACTATTGTGACAAATAAGATAAGCTACTGTGCTCATGCCCCTAGAATAAAGATGTGCTAATAAACCTGTTTATATGAAAAAAGTATTTTATAACAGTTTGTGTAATAAAACATGCTTTTACACAATGGGAGTTGAGTTGTGTCCTGCCTCAGTCTGTACCATCTGTGAATTGCTGACATCCAGCATGGAGAAGAGGTGGAGGTTAGAGATAAACCACTGCATTTATGAGTCAAACTTTGTACAGCATTCAAGAGTATAAAGATAAAAAACTAAAAAGAAAACACCTGTTTTTATATTTTTTTCAACGGATGGGATCTCTATCTGCTTTATCTGGCAACAGTAATAATTGAAAAATCTCCACTGATATTTATTTGCACAGGAATAAAATAACCAATCTTACTGGTTAATTCACTGATAATTCAAGTTGACTTATATCGGTTAAAATCATTAGTAAAATGGAAGTCAATAAGATAGATTGGAAAATTAACCTATTCATCTGACAAATTGTGAGGAAAGAAACCACAGTCCTAGTATTATATATTTGTAGCTGGGAGAGGTAGTATCATATCTGTAACTAATATCACATGATCAAAAAGATAATATAAATTGTGTAATGCATCAAACGTGTTGTGCGACACAACTAATCCAAACTTCCTTCCATTTGCATGACAATATGACACTAAGAAGTTTCTGCCACCACAATGTCCTGACCATATAACTGCTATAACTGCTATTCTTATGCCACATTCCATACTAAAAATATCCCAAAAAGTTGATTAGGAGAATAAATAAGTTGAAAAAGTCTGCTCTAAATGTAACTTTTAGGGCTGTGTAAAATTTCAGATGTAATTCCAAGGGAAAAAAACTTAAGAGCTAGTTTATTTATCATTAAGTAGCTATGTATCTATATTGTAATATAAAGATAGAATTTTAAAAAGCAATTAATACTCAAACATATTACAATGAAATGTAAAAATGCAATAGTATATAGAGTCTCTAGACTAAAAGACCCATTACATACAATAACATACAATAGAATGTTTTATGCTTTCTTAAATATTATTTTAAGAACTTTGACTCCAAGTATTATTTTGGTGGGAATCATTTCCATGAAAGAAAGGAGGGAGGGAGGGAAGAAAGAAAGAAGGAAGGAAGGAAGGAAGGAAGGAAGGAAGGAAGGAAGGAAGGAAGGAAGGAAGGAAGGAAGGAAGGAAGGAAGAAAGAAGAGTGAACGGCAAAATGTAGCTATTCCAATTTGTGTGAGAACCTTCTTAATGATTAGATCAACCATCTAAGGTCATGAAATACCAATAGGTTTTCCAAATTCTCAGGGTACAATGTATTAATATCACCAATTCATACAGGCATCTTTCAGAAATGGCCAGCCAATGTAATGATTGGCAACGCAAAAAAAAAGTTGTAAAGTTAAATTAATGTCCAGAACAGCACAAAGAGCAGCATTCTGACCCAGATCCAAGGGCAGCACGAGATCTTGCATAATCCAGCCAAGTATAACAGAACTGAGCATGAACCAACTGCTTAACTAACTTGTAGGTGAAGAACTGATAAATTCTACAAACATTGAGTTGTTTTTTGCCATCATAAATTTCAACTTCCAAATTTCTCATCACTGAAGTGGCATCTTTTCCTGGGACTATGTGGCAACTGCCTAGGACAACTGTAAGATTTTAGGGAAATCTGTTCTGAAAAGTTACTAGAAAATTATGCTTGTGCACATTTTGAAGTGCCCTTTTTAGTCATTTTAAAAGACATTTAATGGTTCTAAAGTGATGAATTACAGATGAAGAGGTTCCTTTCTTATGACTTCCCTGTCTGGATTTCCTTGTTGATTGGATCTCTTAAGGAAAGGATATAATAGCAATGATGTTCAAATAGTAGAAAATTAAAATGGAATAAATAACATAAATGCAAAAAGCTGGCTTTCATCCCGAGAATCTCATATTTGATTTGTTCTTCTATTTGTAGTCTCCCAATTTTACAGCATGCAAGGAATCAACTGCTTCATTTCAAATACTGTTGCCCCTGAACAATAAATGAGGGATAAAGAATGTTTGTACTGTATAGATATTATTTCTATGTATACACAAACAGAAAAGCATCTCTTGATCTATCACTATGAGTGTTGATTAATTTGAATATGCATGCACCAGTATACTCTGTACACACATGGGAGTAAGCATGCGTTCACTTATGTTGATTGTATACCTTTATTCCCTCGCAGCCTACTAATTAATCTTTTTCAGCAAGAACTACTTATTATACTCATTATAACACTTCTAAACAGTTCAAAAGCCCTTTGCATTTCAAAAAATAATGTGCCAAGTCTTCATTTTCATTTGCGTATCTTGTTTCATGTCAATAAAATAGAGCTAGTGCCACTGTCCACTGTGGGCTCATCCAGAGAGGTGTTTTAGCATCTTTCCTCCCATTCCTGAAAGGGACAAAACTAGGCTAACAAAACAGAGCTGATTTCTATTTGGCTTCAGTAACAAGGATGGCAAGTGGAGCTGTCCTTACAGTTTAATGAAGAACAAGAGAAAGGCAGCTCATCCTGGCCGAGTTTCACATCTCACCAGCATTAAAATGGAGTGGTGGTGGTGGTGGAAGCTAATTTAACAAACATTAGAAACAAATAAATGGCCCTTGCTAATCTTCCAAGTTGCCCAAGGGACAAGAGGTGCTCTGAGACATTTTCTATAGAAATGACAGCAAAGATGGAGTATCTGGCAAACAGAAATTTCAAAATTAAACATTGTATTTCCCAATATAATTTTATTTCCTGCTACATGTCTTTTTCTCCTTGGGAAATTATTATTTATTTACAGGTTTTTATTTTGGTTGCAAGGTGAATGGTGGAATAATTAATTTTCCGATCAACTCTTTTCACTGGTGATACACATTACCACTAAATTGGAATTCTTTTAGAGCTCATTGAAGTTTTCACTGTTTCCTTGTTCCTCCCCCCACTGGGCCAGGTGGGTAAATTTTATTTCTAGTTGTTCACCTGAGTGATCAAATTTCCTGATTATCCATAACCAAATTGATCGTGCTGTATACTACAAGCACCAGTTTGGGCTGCATATTTTTCAGCACAAAGCTGCAGTTATTTTGTGCAAACACAGCAAGCCTCTGTTTTACTGCTCTCCGATGGAAGCATTCAGAGTGTCAGTTCATAGGAGAGAAAAGATATCAATTTATATTTTGAGATAAGGTCGGTTTTAATTATATTTGCTCACCTGGAAAAAAAATCCCTTTGGGCAACATTGTGTAAAGATAATTTGTAAAGATACATGGTCAATTCTTGGCATAATTTGTCTAAAGGCATCATCAAGCAAGGCACGAAACAACTCTAAAATTAAAATTCATCTTTTCATCATCCAGAACAAAGGACAGGAAAGAAGAACAGTGACATGTGCCATTTTGCTCTGTTCACCTTGGCTTAGGAGGTTGAGAATCAAATATATTTGTTTGTCCTGAATTATTTTATTGCCATAAAACATACCAATGGGCATATGCACCCTAGGGAATCTGACAAGAGACAAATAAAATAAAAGAATTTTATTTCTCAGTGGAATCTTTCACTCTGTGACTCAAGATAGGGCCCAGAGAGCTCCAATGTCTTTCTTATTTCCTTGTAATTCACACCGAATGGAGCCCTTTAAACTTAACTCCCTCGTGAAGAGAGAAAATGGGCCAATTATGCAATTGTCCCAATTATCAGTGTCTCTGAGGAATAGATGCTATGGGTAGGTAGTCACTTTTATGTCACAGTCTGTAAAAACAAGCATGATGAAAGACATTTTAATGTTTTAAATATATAAACTAGTTGAAGAAACTGGCAGAAGAAAGGGACATAAAGAAAATATCTGTACCTTTACATACCAATGTTGTATTTTAAATAAATACATCAGTGTCAGGTCCGAACCCAAAGATGATACAGTGAAATCTAATCAAGTCAATTTCTTTATCTGCTTACACCTAATAGGCAGAATTTTGCCAGACTAAAGCTACAACCCTTGAACCCAATGCATATATATCCTGAGAGATTCTAGAGTCTGTCTACCCTGAACTTCTTCCTTTTTTTCCTCCATCCACTACAATCTATTATTCTGGACTAATCTCTGGAGCACACTGCCTTCTCCTTGGGAAATGGCCGAGAATACCCGCTCTTCCTTCTGCACATTCTATCACAATCCATATTAAATTGATGCTGGCTTTCAGTTACTTACTGAAAGTTGATGCTGGCTTTCTAACTTACTAATTGACCTATTTCAATTTGGTTTTTATTTGTTTGCTTGTTTGTTTCGATATGCCACCTTCTTCATTCATGTTAAGTTGAGCAATCCTCTGACTTGCATTATATTGCTCCTCCATTTCCCTTATATACAATCTACAAACATTGCATACTGTTGAGTAAGTGCACAAGGTATACTGGGAACAAGAAATAAAGAACAGACTACACAAACGTTTCTGCACCATTTCCTACATTTGAGGAGAGAACTGGTGTAACTTGCTAAAATAAATACTCCAAAGTGAAGCAAATCATATAAAATTCTGGAATTCAAGAAAGGTCATAATTAACTTTTCAACAGTGGCTACTTCAGTATCATCATTATCAACCACAATTGCTTCTGTTCTTCTTAAAAACACAGCAATGTGGCAATATTTGAACCAGTAAAGGTAATGTAGGCAATTTATCTAGGAATGGCTTTGCTTATTTCTGAGTTGTAGTTCAGTTTGCAATTCAAATAGTTAGATTCAAACTTTATGAATATCGGCTTGCACAGTTCTACTCGGTTTTTCAAAGCAGAAGTACAATTAACCTAACTAAAGCAAATGTCAAAGCACACCTATTATCTCTATAAATTGGTTCTCTCCTCCCAAAACATATCTACTCTTGGCCCCATTTGCACTGTCAATTATATTCCCTCATACCTGTGTGTATGCAGCAATAATATTTTTAAAGTACCTAAAATACTTAGGTATTAATTCCCATTCTAAACCCCAAACCCCATATATGCAGAAATAGATCAGGAATTAAGGTTGGTCAGTTAGGTTCATAGATGTTGTTCCTTATATTGTATTTATGCTATCTAATGGACAATAATAATTCAAAATTATTGCATCAGTGATGTGGGTAAGGGAATTTGATAATTATTTGGCCAATTTATTTCACATGTATGCTGAATGCTAGGAATATATTTCTCATAGTGACCATGATATATGTGGAGATGAGGCCATTGGGTTAAAATGTTCACAATCAGAAGAAGGTAGTGTTTTGGCTGAAAGCAAGCAGATATAGATTTGTTCAATCCCTTGGATGATGACTGCAGGCTCAACAGCAGGCTATAAATAATAAAACCATTTATGTTAAATACCAGAATACCATGCGTTCTCAGCAAAAGCATAAAAGAAATCAAGATAATCAGAAATAAGAATAACAAAAATGGAAATGCTTTCACTCTACTCTACTTATGATCATATTGCCTAATGGCACATCCTATTAAGTATTCATAAGAAAAAATGAGCTAGCTAACCCAGCAACACTGGTTTCTCAGAATGACTAACCAGTTGTTTATGGTCAAGAAATGAAAAAGTTAGAACTCACTTGCTTGGTATACTGGGGTGGCTATTGTAAAAAGCGGCCCTTTTACAATTAGCATTTGTACCATTTATATTAGCTAATGTACCATGTACATTAGCCACCATGACTAATAACCATTGAATTTATTCTCCATATTTTTTTTCAAACAACATTTAAAACAAAGCATGCATTTCAGGGCTAATGCTTTATTGTACAATAGCAAATGCTATTATTTAACTCTGGTCCTACTTTTTATGTGTCCTATAGGAACTGCTGCACAGAAGGCACCAGACCAGACACACCTAATGTGCAGAGCAATCCAGTAACGGCATATAGGCTCAGACGCTGTATAACTAGGAAACTAAGGACAACTCTTTTGAAAACATCTTGAGCAAATACAACCTATGCTATCTTAATAGCATAGAAAGCACAACTGCCCTCTTCTGAACTTGTCAGAGTTAGTTTTAATCCCTCAGCAGCTGAAACATATCGTCACAAACATTTTGCCAGAGAGAATTCAGTGGAGGTAGACAGAGTGATGTCGCAATCTATTCTTTCCTGATGCAAAAAGCTTTTAGACTTTTCTGTCACTGAGTAAACTTGACTTTGCCTGAAGTTCTGAACCTTGTTTGCTGTTCTGGAACTCACCCTTATCTGTTGCAAAAACCCGTAACTGCTCCTGGTCCACTTTTAACCTACATTTAGGCAAAGAAAAGTCTAAAGTCTGTCTTATACAAAACCTTAGCATATTTCTTTTGATCCATTTACACTTTAAAGTTTAAATCACTTGGGACTTTTCCATGGAAAGAAGTTCCATGTAAAGAAATGTCAGGACATGATGACATATAGTAGAGGCCCTTATGAAGATTCTCCCATTTTCAGAAGCCATATCTCACACTTCAGAAGTGGGCCTTCTACAGTGTTCTGAGATAGAGAAAGAATTACATTTCTCTCCTACTATTTTTGCTTTTTAAAAATACTGAAAGATTACTGAAAGACTTTCAGAGACCAATGATTTTATGTTTTGGTTTAAGTGCTGTTTTTCTCTTGTTTATTCTGTATTTTTTCTCTTTTTTCTTTTCTTTAAGTCTCTGATAATCCATTTTGAACAGAAAGTCGGCCTGCAAATTGATCAATTAAATAAATATATAATCACATGCATTTAATCAGGAATAGAGAACATGTGGTCTTCCAGATGTTACTGAACTAAAACTCCCAGGACCATTGATCATAATAACTGGAGTTGTTATTTAGCAGCATATGGAGGTCCACAGGTTCCTGTCCTTGTTCAAGATAGAGCAAATCTCCAAATGCACAGTTTGGGAGCAGACAAAAGACAAATTTAAAATTGTCTCTTCTCTGAACAAATACATGGATTTCAGCCACCTAGCCAAAACTGAAGAATCCTGGATGGATCTATGGCTTAAAAGATAGAAGAAGAAAGTGTAGGAACCACTTAGTGATACATGTTATTGTCATTCTTGAAAATAAATAATAACAATGTATGACTTTTTATTTATTTATTGAAAAGCTAAAAAGAGTTGTCCGAAAACTAATAAATATTACACCATAATGATGAATATTGCACCCTAGCTAGTATATTTAGGAAACATTTGTTGGGAAACTGTCTACAATGTACTCTACCTTAGTGTTGAAAGGAGCAACAGAAAGTTCTTCCAGAGGAAAATGCAACTCCAATAGTGGGTAATGTGGCCTCAATTAATCTAATGTTGCTGTAACCAAGAGCTTAAAGTTACAAGTTGTTGTACTATGGTGGTGATAGAAGGCAGAGAATGACACTTCAGAAGTGGTAATGTCTTATGCTTGAAAAGGGACGGAGGATGGATGTTGGATTCTAACTAGAGAGGATTCTTGGGCAACTCATTGCTCAGCCTTTACCAGATGAAGGATCCCAAGTGCAGAATTTCTGCCATGCTATAATTAGGTGTTTGCCACCATCATAAACCCAGAAACTCAGGGGAAGTCTGGCAATTTATCCTCTCACATTTCTCTGAAGAGACAGTAAAGATATATGTTTAGGCTCTACCTTGAGGGAGCAGGTCATGGCACACAGTTACAGCTAGCAAAAGAACTGATTGACTGACCAGTTGTCTGTGCTTAACTATTCCCCAGAGAAGGAATAGAACAATTGGCCAATGATCTATGTGAGCTCCAGATTTGTTAACCTAAATATGCCCATGCTTACATAACCCTGATGACCAAATAAATGTGAAAATCTTCCAAACAATCCAGATCAATTTTAGATGTATTTTAAACTGCATTCAAAAGGGTTGGGAGATAGAGAGACTGGTTTTCAGAAGTCCGGAGTGAGAACAAAAATAATTTGAAATTAGGATAAGAGAAAGGGAGAGGCTGGTTCCTTAGTTTGTTTTTAATGAGCTGAGGACTGGAATTTATTTTATTTATTTATTATTTATTATTATTTATTTTATTTGTCAAAAGCTTACAATATAACAGAAACAAGAATAAACATAAGTTTAAATACAAGAAATAGGAACTAATAATTGGGGACAATAGGACTGGAACGGTAGGCACGATTGTGCGCTTATGCACGCCCCTTACAGACCTCTTAGGAATGGGGTGAGGTCAACAGAAGTTAGTTTGAGGATAAAGGAGTGGGGGTTTGAGCAGGTAACAACCGCCTAGATTGTATTTGGTATATAGATTTTTTTTACCAAAGTATAGGTCAGAGCATTTGTTGGTAGATATTTGGAATTGCCAAATGTTAGACCATTCAGACACATAATCAAGGTCTTTTTGAAGGATGATAGCATTGACGGTGGTGTTGAATAGTTGTACATCCTCAGCAAAGAGGATGCAGTTGCTAATGAGGTGATCACAAAGGTCATTTATATAGAGTGTAAAGAGTGGGGGTCCTAAAATGCTCCCTTGTGGGACACCGCTGATAACTGATGCAGGGTTTGATAGGGAATTGATAGGGAATTGCAAGGATTAAAAAATGACATAGTAATGGTTGTAAAGTTTAGGAGTGACTTTATCAGGGATATGATGTTGCAATGCTGAGCTTTTTATTCCACATGCTTGCTGTAGCCCAAGGGCATGTCACCACACTTGTGAGAACTTTACTAGAGTGTTGATGCAATATTATGTCAGTAACTGAGTGATTTGTTTTTCCTCTGGACATTGATTGAAAAAATTCTTATTACATGTTATAGTTTCCTTGGCTTAATAAGAAAGTCAGGACCTAAATTGGATCCTAAATTGGCTTAAATCTACATGCCATCTTACCTCTGTTTCAGGAAGCAGCAGGAATCTGCCATGAGTTGTCACTGTGATCAAATGCAAGTTCCCTCATGGTTTTCTCATGTGCCACTCCTTGAAGAGCATGGCTGCCTCAGTATGAGAAATTACTTTTTGACAATCACTGCAGTACCATTGTTAGGTCACTAATATCATTAATTCCTATCATGATTACATACATGGGGGAGAAAAACCTGTGGTGGATATTAATAGCTGAAATAATGGCTAGAACGATGAAAATAATAATAATGGAGCAATGGCCTTAAGTCAAATATTATATTTGACTTGAGGCCATTGCTCCATTATTATTATTTTCATTGTTTGTTTAACAAGGAGGAGAAATGAAAATTATTGGCAATGCAATCAAAGATGCCATATAATTTGTGTGACACCAGTCTCCCCTCTTGCCTTAGGCAGCATTGATGAAGCAAGAGATAGAGCTCCACACCAAAATCCAGAGCCTTGCAGTCCAGAAATTGACAGGTAAGGATGAACACTAAACCCTGCAACTGAGCATCAGTGATGGGACATGCTGGGATCTCAGTGGCTGAGGTTCATCCATATGTCATTCCCATGTATATCAGTACGGGTATTTTCCTAATCTTCAGAAGTACTCTTCTGGATGTCTCCGTTAATGAAGAGTATTGACCAAGGGCTCTATCTTCACCACAGAGGAAAATCTACCATTATTAAGACATTCATCTTGCCTCAATATTTTTTTTCAGTTACTTTAGATTTTAAGTAAGTATCTGCATTATATTGCAATATATCTCTCTGTTATTAGCACTGTGCAAAGCACTACCTTTGAAATTTTGAAACAGTTGGTCTTCTGGAATGTTGTGTACAGCTGCTTGACAATCTTTCATATATTGTCTTCATTTATGTACACAATTACAGTATTTTGTTTCACTGAGAGTAAATGCAGTATATGTGCAAGTGCATAGATGAGCAGAATATAAAAAATTGTCAATCCCAGGGATACTGCAAAGTCCCTGGTAAAGTCCAGGAGAAGCTCTTCTTGCCAGTGGCAAAGAGGCAGCCATTAAAGCTGCTGAAGTTGGGACAGCTCCAAAATGAAAGAGAACAGAAAGAGAAAGTGTGCCGGTTTGGTGAGAACGTTTTTTTATTCTAAGATCTGAAAGGACACCCTAAGGAAAAGAAAGAATCTGTAAAAGTTTTGACAGAAGTGATTAAGTGGCGATTTTAAACAGGAATGTCAAAGTAATGTTTTGGTATTTTTTCTTCTCATTGCTGGATTTTCTATATATGATCTTGTTTTTTGAAACTGGACTGGTTTTTTCATTTATATCTATTTTTTTCTTCTCCTTTTTGATTTTGTAATACTTTAGGCTAGAGGCTCCCTTTAGTTATTTCATCTTTTTTAAATATCTTTTTCTTTTTTTATTAATTCTTATTATATCCTGCTCGGAAAAAGAGGGGGAAAGTGAGAGCAAAGAAACTTTGTAACACTGCCAATTAGAGGCTTGAAAATATTCTATTTCCCTGTGACCAGACAAAGCTGAGAAAAAAAGAACTGAGACTCTTTTCCAAGGACATTGCTATTTGATAAGATAGAGGGAAAAGCATGGGAGAGTATTATTGCAGGTGCTTTTTTGGGTTTCTATCAACAGCTGGAGTCTGGTGTTGAAACGTGGGGCGGGGAAGGTGATAAGTTTTTGGAGAAGAGAGTTATAATAAGAGCCTTGGATAATCAAACAAAGTGCAGTGTGCCCTTTTTACTTTTCCTAAGTTGTCCTATCCCTCCTCACCAGCTTTATTGTATGTTTTTTATCTTTTTTTTTTGTAATAACTATTTGGGTTTTTGGCTTTGTTGGAGCTTGTCTTTGTTTTTCTTTTTTCTTTTTGGGAAGTCCAATCTCTATGTTTGCTTTTTATTTTAAAGGGAAAGCCTTAAAAGCCTTTTTTTTCCTTTCCTGGTATTTTTGTTTTTTCATCTACCTTTTTGGTTTATTCCAATGCACTTTTTTCTATTTGAGACCTTTCAATTGGATTAAGGTGTTGAAGAACCTGAAGAATTTTTCCCTTTTCTTTTTTTCTTTTTCTTTTTAAGTCTTTTTTTATCTAACTATTGATTGGATTAAGGTATACAAGATCCTGAAGAAATTTTGCCCTCCCTTTTTTTTCTTTTTTTTTTTCTTATTATTATTGGGGTTCTTTTTTCTACTATTTTTATTTTGAACTATAATTGGTTACTTCACAATTGGATTAAGGTTTAGAAGAACCTGAAGATTTTGAATTGCTTAAAATGAGTAGGAAATTTATAGCTCCTGATTCTTCAACTTCTACTTCTTCCTCTCCACCATCTGGAGGACAACGTTCAATACAGACAATGTTAAAGCAAGAAAAAGAACAAGAAAAAGTGACTCTGCAGATGATTATGCAAGGAATTCAAAATATTCAAGCAAGATCAGAGAACATCGAACAAAGAACAGAGAACATTGAACAAAGAACAGAGAACATTGAACAAAGAACAGGGAAAACCGATGAAAGAGAACATCCAACAAATTATGTTGAAGTATGATGAGAGATTCCAAAAAATTGTAGAAGAAGATAAACAAAGAGACAAGGAAATTGGAGATATTGATAATAGATTAATGGTGGTTGAACAAGATAAAGGTGGTATGTTGAGATGGGAGATGGATAGATCAGAATTCTATCTTAGATTCCAAAACGTAGAGGAAGAAAAAGGACAAAACTTAGCTGAGATAATGATAGAAATACTGGCTGAAGCTTTGGAAATAACTCAAGAGAAGATGATGGGTGGAATAGATGAGGTTTATCGAGTTTTCACAAGATATGTGATGAGAAATAGCTTACCAAGAGAAGTTCACATTAGATTTACAAAGAAAGCCATTAAAACACAAATATTGCAAGTGGCAAAAGAGAAAACATTGAAATACAAAGACATGGAGATTGTGGTCTTGAAACAAATACCCAGAAGAGTGAGAGAGATGAGAAGAGAATACCATTTCCTGACTAAAATGCTACTTAAAAAAGAGGTGAATTATAGATGGCTGATTCCAGAAGGTTTAATGTTCACATGGCAATAACACATAGAATTGACTCAATTGAGAAAGCAGAATTATTTTATACAGAATTTTTTGGAAGGAAAGAGGAAGAGGCAGAAAAAGAGATCTCACTAATTGAATTCCAAGAGGACTGCCACATGGCGACTGAAAAAGAAGAAGGCGCAGTAGGTGGAAAGGTGGAAGCCAAAGAACAACGTGAACTAAGATCTATGAGAGCTGCTAAACTTAACTATAAAATATAACCATGGAAGAGAAAAAATTGATTACAATTAATATAAATGGACTTAACTCAGCCGTTAAAAGAAGGAAAACCTTTCATAAATTAGAGAAATTAAAATTTGATATAATTTGTCTACAAGAAGTACATATTAAAAAACAACATGAACAATTGTTGGTACAGCCAAAATTAGGGAAAATATTTACTTCCTTGACCCAATGTAAGAAAAGAGGAGTAGTTTTATATATTAAAGAGACCACCCCAGCATAATTGATCTATACCGATGATGATGGAAGAATACTAATGGTGAAAATAATGGACAATAATATGAAAACACTCCTGATTGCAATTTATGCTCCGAATGACAAACAAGAAGAATTCTACAAAAAATTACATATGAAAATAATTGAACTGGACTATGCTAATATAGTTATGATGGGAGATTTTAATGGAATTGTAGATAATAAATTAGACTACACAGCACAAAAAACAATAAAGCAAAACAGAAAGACTCTCCCTAAAAAATTTTTTTAAATGGTAGATTAAATAAACTTAAAAGATACATGGAGAGAAACAAATGCTAAAACTAAACAATACACCTTCTATTCAAATAGACACTTATCATGGTCCAGAATAGATATGATATGGATGTCAACAGAATTAATATCTAACATTCAAGAAATAAATATTGAAACAAGTACTTGGGCAGATCACAATCCAATGACAATTAAATGGAAAGGACAAAAAAGAAGATCTAGATGGACATTAAATAATACTATTTTAAAGGAAAAAGACTTCACACAGTGGATGGAGAAAGAATTGGCTTTTTTCTTTAGAGAAAACAAAAAAGAAGATACATCAATTCAGAATGTATGGGATACAATGAAGGCATATGTCAGAGGCTTGATAATAGACTATACAAGGAAAAGGAATACTATGAAAAGGCTAGCCGCTAAGGCCCTAGAGGATGAGCATAAAAGACTTGAAAAAGAGCTACAGAAAATGCCACAGAAAAAGGACATCAAGCTAAAAATGGATATAATTAAACACAAAATGGGTCAAATAGAAAAAGAAGAATTAGCACAGAAAATTAGATGCACAGAAGGCATTTGATAATGTGAATTGGCGATTCATGTTATTACTGTTGGAAAAGATGGGTTTTGCTAGAAAATTTATTCAAGCAATAGAAGCTATATACTATAAGCAAGCGGCAAAGGTAATGATAGAAGGAGAACTGACAGACTCTATTAATACAAGAAAGGGAACAAGACAAGGGTGCCCACTATCACCTTTGTTGTTTGTGTTAACTTTGGAAGTGCTAAACAGAAATATTAGAGATGAAAAGAATATAAAAGGAATGAAAATCAAAAAGGAAGAATTTAAGCTGCAAGCATTTGCGGATGATCTGGTTTTCATTTTAGAAGACCCTTCAGAAACCGCATCAAAATTGATAGAAAAGGTAGAGACATATGGAAAGGTGGCTGGTTTGAAAATAAATAAAGATAAGACAAAGATTTTGACAAAGAATATGCTATTAAGACAAAAGGAAGAACTGGCAGATCTACTGAAAATTCAGGTCATGAATAAGATCAAGTACTTGGGGATATGTTTGACAGCAAGATTGTAGGTCATTAAAAGAGAATAATTATATTAAACTTAAACAGCAGATAGTGCTAGATTTGGCGAAATGGGAAAACTTACAACTGTCACTAATAGGAAGAATTTCAACGATCAAGATGAATATATTACCCAGAATTTTATATTTGTTTCAAACAATTCCAATTAGGCTTGGAAAAGACTACTTTGAAGATTTAAATAAAATTGTGTTGAAATATATATGGCAAGGTAAGAAAGCGAGAATAAAGTTTAAACTTTTGCAAGATGCTAGAATTAGAGGAGGATTTGGTTTGCCTAATTGGGAGTTGTACTACCAAGCTACAAATCTGATCTGGGTTAAGGAATGGATAACACTAGAGAAATGGCAAAAATTGTGGTCTCAAAATTATAAAATGACAATGTTAATAGCATATAAAGAAAATTTGTATAAGATGTTTTACAGATGGCATTTCCCCCCGACAAGAATAGCAAGAATATTCAAGAATAAATCCAAAAAATGTTGGAAATGTCATCAGACACCCGGCTCATATTACCATATGTGGTGGACTTGTGCGGATGCTAAAAAATACTGGACTAAAATCCACATGTGGTTGGAAAAAATGACAAAAAAACATATAGACTTGAAACCAGAGATATTTTTATTGGGAATTTTACCTGAAATATATAGTAAAGACTTGAAATGATTGTAAATGTATTAACAGCGGCTAGGATTGTATTTGCTAAAAACTGGAAAAATGAGAAAATACCATTACAGGAGGAAATCATTAGGAAAATATTGGAATGTGCTGAAATGAGTAGATTGACATTTGAAATTAGAGAACAAGAGGATAAACAATTTTAAAAAATTTGGGATCTTTTCTATCAATGGTTAGACAATAAAGTACAGTAATGAAATATGTAGACTTTTAGAAAATAATAAATATATAAAAATGTACTTTTTTCTTATTATATCTACAAAATGATTTTAGGATAGATTTGGGATGATAATAAGAACTGTTATAAATAAATTAAGTAAATTATGGTTATCTTGTAAAACATGAATGAATAAAAGTATAGTCAAATGATTGATTAATAATACTAAGATATTTAATTTTTGATTGACAATATGAGATTATATGTAATGTAATTGTAATTGAAGACTACGAAATGGAAGCACGAAACAATTTGTAAACCAACTGGCACACTGTATGTACACCTATGGAAGATAGCTTGATGTTTTTATGTTTTGTTTGTTTATGTTTGATTTTAAAAACCAATAAAACTAAAAAAAAGAATAAATCGGTTTTGAATTAAAGTTGGAAAACACAGAGCCAGAATGCATTTGAAGTGGGCTAGAGAGGGAAGCAGACAATGTCATCCATTGTGTGTGCTGGTCATGGCCCAAGCAGAACATGAAGATTGCCTTCAGTAAGAAAAGTCCAGGCAACCTTTATTTTAAAAATGATAAATAATTTCAAATTGTCATCTTATTGCTCTTCTTCCTGGGATGAGAGCTGCTCTTCATTTTGAAGAATGCTATATAATCCATACCATTTAAATAGAATAGAATAACAGAGTTGGAAGGGACCTTGGAGGTCTTCCAGTCCAACCCCCTGCTTAGGCAGGAAACCCTATCACCATTTCAGACAAATGGTTGTTCAACTCTTCTTAAAAACTTCCAGTATTGGAGAATTCACAACTTCTGGAAGCAAGTTGTTTCACCAGTCAAATAATTTAGAAGAATTTTAAAAATGAACAAAGGAAAAATCATCAGATCTTTCACTATTAAGTCTTTTGGAGAGGATGTGGGGAAATGGGTGCTTGTCACTTTGTTATATGTAACAATATTTTTTACATGTTATGCTTTAAACATCATTTTTTTCCAATTGGAGGGAGAGCATTATTTTACAACATCATCCCATCTCTTTTACTTAATTTGCTGCAATTGTTATGGGTTGCACAAGCCTTATTTCAGAATGGAAACTGTAATTGAGATTCAGGAAATGAAATCTGATTTTCAGTTATCTTTAAACTTTTAAATAATAGAAAAAATAAGTTGAAAACTACTCAACCAAAGACTAGTGCAGAAGCTATTTGATTTAGTCAGATGTCTCTTTTTAAAAATATCATTCCAATGATTAATCTTTTAATGTGAAACACAAAAATAATTGCAAACTGAAATTAAAAAGTATAACAGTTGTTATTACTACTATAACTACACCTAGAACAAATCTGATATATTTCCTGCATTCAGTGTTAAGTTCGTATATGGCATTTAGTCAAGGAATCTGTAAACATTCTTGTAATTATCCAAAGAACACTTTGTTGAGAAACATAAGCATTGTTATCAATATGTGTAGGTTTTTTTCATTTTCAATTAAAGCACAAAAACCACAAAAAGCAATCAAACTGGGAAGATCCCTAATGAATGTACAGATAGATGTTTAGCATGGAATACACTGGAACCTTAAACTAACCTTAATGGATAATTAACTTAAATTGGTAATTTAAGACTGTTACAAATTTGAGGGTGGAATAACCTAAAACCTCATTGGTAGACCCTATCTTTTAAGGGTCTACAGTAAAAGATATTTATGATAGTCTGGCATCACTCAGGTAATCTCCTGGCACATATTAGTTTGTACACCTGACATGTTCTACAAACCCTTCCACCAAAGGTTCCTCCCTTAAATCCAGGAGGGAGGAAAAAGAGCTCATTACAGAGATTATGGTTGGAGAAAGATAATCTGGACCTCCTGATTTAATGTTGACATGAAGGGCTCTTTTGCTGTGGCTGATTCTTTAAGTACTCCTGTCAGTTTTGTAGAATATGGAAGATAAGTAAAAGATAAGTGAAAGCTATTCTCTTGGGATTGATTGACTGACTGTCCTTTTAAGAAAAATGATCCATCTTTGCTATCCTCAGTCTAGAAGTGAATTATAAATGGCTAATGATACCTTCACAATTATGTTGTTCTGTAAGTAGGGTTAACTTGGGAGGGGTGGGTTTTTTTTAAACAAAGTTGAATTTTCTGCATGTAATCCATTTATCTTATGCTTTACGGGGCACTAATGTGTCATACCAACACCACAGATTTGTCACAAAGTTACTCACTTCTACAGATGATAATAAGGTTTGAACAAAATGAAAATAGCGATTATATGAAGACTTCATAGTTTAATCTTAATTTGGGGGAAATTGATATAGAAGGAACAGCATGAGGTGGCAAAATGTCTTGATTTTCATAGCCATATCAATTTCAAATGCTCAAATGAAATGAAGGAAATATAGCTGATAATGTTAGCAAAGAGATAAAGAAAAAACCCTGGAGTTATAAGAAATATAAACCATTGCAGACATAATGGCCAAGAGACAAAGCTGAATCCTGATGGCAATGTGTGGAATGGATCACAGAACAACACAGATGAATGCCACCATTATTTCATATTATCTTCTTGCTCCTTTATCATTTGACCATGGTTAGGAAGAGTTTTCTGCCGATATAAATTTATGATCAGAGAACTTGGATGGACAAAGATTGGCCAGGGGGCCTTCTTGAAAACAGGAGTATTTTGCATGGCAGCATAGCTGAAGCTTGTGACCACAGAGACAAAACATTTTGTGTCTTCCCAACCCCTTCAGTCATTTATTCAATTTGTAGAAGCAGGACAATCAACTTTTAATTAAGGGTTTTCATTACAATTTAATACTTTCTATTATCCCAAGAAATTCAGGATTCTGCACAGTGCTTTCCTTGCCCTTCATTTATCCTCTCAACAACCCCATGAGACAGGAGAGAAACAGAAAAATCAATTGTCGTAATATCAGTCTGAATCTCAATGGCTGGATATAGTATAAAATTGAATTTTCACAGTCCAGCTTTGATCCTAGTGGTTTCACTTGCAATCTGTGGCATCATATTGGCTCTTAGGACACATTGGTTCCTAAGATATATTGTATTTGGCAAAAGGGTGCCTATCTTGGTTTTATCTATAGAATGTAGATCAAAAACTAGTCCCCAAGAAGTAAAATTTCTATCTAGCGATGTCTCCTCCTTGCCTATCTGTTTTGAAGGATCAAGTCAGAATCTTAAAAGCCCAAGAAATCTAAATAAAAGACAAAGTACTTTAGACCAAGCAATGCCCTGCAGGGATATCTAAACAGCAGGTGATTACCCTGGCCATATGTGTGTCAATTCTAGAATACAAAAAGGGCATTTAAGGATGCCATACTGGTCATTCCTCAGTCTTTCCATGCTTTCACAAGTTTAATGCTGAACCTTTGCATTGTCTGAAAGTATTTTTGTTTGCTTTAATAAGCATTTAATGGATCTCTTGGGAAAGTTAATGGAGTTGCCTTGGGGACTTGAATAACATCCCAGTATGTTCCGCATAAATTTACTTTAGCTGCAGGTGAACAAAAAGTTATGTTAAGCAAGAAAAAGAAGCCAACAGCTGCTGAATCCCTTTGGATAGCCTTGGGACAATTGGCTACCAACTGGCTTGCAAATTTTTATCTTGCTCCAACCTACAAGGGGAAACAAAGAAATACAGGTTTGGTTTTACTTTCTAAATAGTTCTCTTCATTAAAAAAACAATTGTGAATAAATGATGGTAATTCTTAGAAAGGCTCGATGCATCACTGTTTCATTGTCTCTTTGTTGCTGCTGGCTTCCTTCCTCCTTTTCTTTAAATAGGAAACTTTATATTTTACTGACTTATTAAAGAAATGCATTATGGAAGTCTGCCACTATTAACAGCATCCAATGAATTTAGGATTGCTGAAATGCAGTTGAAGATTTAATTCTGCTGAGTTCAGCTCTGATCTGTAGTAAAACCTGTAACCTTAGATTAAATGTTTAGCACTAGATATTGCAATTGCTGTTCTGTGTCATAAATCCTTGTGTCTATTGCTGTTCTGGACACCTCTCTGAGGATTTAGTCTCTGTAGGTAATACAATGTTGCTGTCAGCTGAATCTCTTTTCTGTTCTGGAGGTGTGCTTGAATGTCTTAGAGCTGCAAATCTGAATATATGGAAAATACTGAAACACTCATTCTATAGTATATTTGTTTATGTATACATGGGGGGTGGGTGTTATAAAGCTAATCAAGTAAATTCACTAACTATTGGACAAGGTTTTCCCCAAACTGTAATAGAAAATCTATTGGAGTGGATAGCTCTATATACTGTATTTTTTAAAAAAATATCATGCGGTGACTTTCCAAAGTCACCAGTGATAGATCTGAACCCTCCTAAGAAAAACTAGTTCAAGGGATAGTATTGTAGACAAGGCCATTTTTCTACAACAAAAGGAATAGGGTATTAATTGTCATTATTATATTTATGTGCATGTTTAGCCCTAGAAATATTGAAAGCCACCATATACTGTATCTGTCTAGACTTGCATCAGCTCTTAAGATTTTCAGGAAGATCTCCTCTTCCCCTCAAAAAAACCCACATCTGTCTGGACACGAGGGAGATTGAACCTGGAATTTCTGCATTTGAAGCATCTGCTATGGTACTGGACTAGAATTGACAAGGCTACATGCTAGAATGGCAGTCTAAATATCAGTGTAAAACTTCTCTAATAAATAAATACTGTAGATTTAAAAAAAAACTCACAGGAGAAATCATTTATATAATTGTAACTGGTAATTAGTTGAAAATGTTAACCTTTCACAGGTTGCTCTGGAGAAAACATTGTTGAAATTATCCTTGCTAGAATCTGTGGCTACAAACCTAAGCAAGATCAGTGAAATAAAGCAATACTGGAAAGGAAAAATGTGTACATCATCATTGTGGAAAACATTTTAAAATTATTTATTATTTGCAGTTCAGTTATTTGTTAACAATTCTGTGGACTTGTTTTAGGAGTTTCCCATCTTTTGATTCTTTAATCTTTTGAAACTAGGTATCTGATTTAATACTTATTGGATATCTGTCTATCTATCTATCTATCTATCTATCTATCTATCTATCTATCTATCTATCTATCTATCTATCTATCTATCTATCTATCTATCTATCTATCTATCTTGAGAGCCACACTAATTATTGCACTCCTATTAAGTCAAGTTCAAAGCATTCCCAAAGCCCCTTGACTGAAGTCACTGAATTGTCCCCTATGACCTTAAATATTCGCAGTCTTCTATAAATCCCTGCATTTCTCCTACACTTTTGACTAATGGATTAATCCAAAAGATATAATTACACAGATTTTCAGATTATTCAGGAAAAGGAACCTGATGAGAATGATTCAAAGTTATAGCACCTTTTTTTTAAAAAAAAAAATAGCAATCAGCGGCAGATGGCATACAGGGTGCCAAACTATTGTCAAGGGACAGTGCCACATAATAGCCTCTCTCTCTCTCTCTCTCTCTCTCTCTCTCTCTCACACACACACACACACACACACACAATTTTTGGATCTGGGGAAAGGAGCCATTTTCTTGTATATGAAATGTCCATGTCCAAATCTAAAGCATAGATTGCATATAACATTTTGCTTGTCTCAGCATTGATTTGCAGCCAATATACTTTACATAACCAGTTATAATCATTTTCAGACACGTGTTCACAGAGATAGAATTGATCAGTGAATAAGATATGTTGCTATTTCCCTTTAAAAACTGACTCCTCTGCTTTTTCTTTTCTTCTATCCTTTGCATCCCATTTTCACTGTATGTTTTTATTTATTACGGCAATGTCTGTATTATCCTAATCTCACAATTCAGGCAAGTGTGTAACAATTTTAAATGGCAACAAACTATTGAAAAGCAATCAACGCAATATTCATCCCATCCAAGGCATCAAAGGCCCATTTTACAGGAAAGTTTTCAGAATTTCAGAAGCAGAAGAGTCCAAACCTATTTCACATGTCACGGGTGGGTGGGTGGGGGTTATAAGCTGTTAGAACTACATCAGTAAATACCTTGCCTGCCCACACAATATTCACTTCATATGGGAACAAACCCTGAGCTCAGCCTCTCTTGAGAACCTAAAAAGATGGGCAGACTTATTTTAGATAAGATGGTCCCTAAGGCAACCTGGTGTGATACCATGTAGGCCTTTCAAGGTGATAAGCAGCTTTCTGAATTGAGCCCAGAAGCCAATTAGCAACCAGCACAACTGCAAAATATGTTTTATCCTGCAGTAACAGGATCTATTTGCCAACAGCATGGCTGCTGCATTCTGTATGTGCTGTAGCTTTCAAGTCATTTCCAAAGGCAGTTTTATTTAGGCCACATATCAATAATTGAGTAGTGGTAAAAACATAAATTACTGATACCAATAATGTTTGGTACAGGTGGGGTTATAACTGGCATCCCAGGTGAAGTAGGGCAAAGAGCACAGCTTCTAAGTGAAGTTTCAGCAGGAATAGACCAGTGGTGGGATTCACATTTTTTTTTACTAATGGTTCTATGGGCATGGCATGGTGGGCCTGGCAGGGGAAGGATACTGTAAAATCCCCAGTCAGATGTGGTATTTGCTGGTTCTCTGAACTACTCAAAATTTCCACTACTGGTTCTCCAGAACTACTGGATATATTTTCCTAAGCAGATGACCAGAGTTGTTTTCCTTCTTGGTTTCCTGCCATAAGCAGCTGATCTCATTTCCAGCTGGAAATATGATTGCTCTTGAGTTTTAGGCTTTATTTTAGAAGCTTTTACACATTCAGCTTCTTCTCTAGTTGGTCTCTGCTGTTACAGAATTGATGGGGTCAGAACAAATAGCTGAATGACAACCTTTGACATTATACAGTAGTTCATTCCAAGAAATTCTTATATCTTCAACTTAAATCGGATAACATGCAGCTATAACTTTTAGTCAATTGCCTGTTGGAGAGAAAGGTAGTAGCCTAGAAGATATAAAAGGCCACTGTTGCCCTAAATTGTAGATTTTTCTGTACATTCAAATATTCTGGAGCAACATGGATATATTGGCTAGTGGTTTTAGTTGCCTCATGGCATTGCCAGGCACCAGTTAGTGCACTAGAGTTGTCTCTAGATTTCTTGCTTTTGTTTGGATTATGCCTAATTTCAGCCTGGTACCACCATGACATACAACTGAAGTATATCAGATTCTAGGCAGTATTATGATTACACACTAAGGGAATTTTTGATAACATTGGACATGATTCAGATGAAAAGACATGATTTAGCATGAGATTGCATTGCCCCATAAATTACTGTAATTGCTTGACTGAGTCGAGACCTCCATCCAAACAAGTACATGGCAAAAACATGACTCAGGAATGTATGGATTCAAGATAGGTAGAAGAATTTTATGTGGCCAATATTTTCTCTCATCACCATTGCAATTTGCTGCAAACCAGACAGGCCATAGAGTCCATCTAGGGCAATGGCTTTCACTCTTTCAAGAAACAAGGGTAAAACAGAAAAACAAGGAACATATTTTTTTTAAAAAATGCTGAAATTAAGGATAGACATGAGAATTTGGCATGCCCAGATACAGAAAGAGGGGGGGAGTGAAAACTGTATTAGACATAGAAAGAAAAAAGAAATAAGAAAAGGATCTGCTTTTGAAAAACTGTGATCTTCTGACACTTTTCAAAATACATGATCATTAGGTCACTTAATTGTTCAACATATTGTGGACATCCATGAATGATGGGGGGTGGTAAAAAGATTAAGAGGGTAGATGTAAAAAAGAGGACTTTAATCAAGCAGTTCTGTTTTCTACATTAACTTTTTTTACACCCCCCTCCCCCATTTCTACAAACCCAATCATTAAGTTAAGAAATACTTAAGCAATTTGGTAAGTTTCTCTATGGCTGTGGGAATTTACAGCAAGTCAAACCATGTCATACAAACCCAGAAAAGGAAATTAATTTTCCCTTCTGGCCTCAGGATGCAGAATGGAATCCTAGAACAACCCATTAAAATGGGGCTACTCCAAGGTCTTGGTTGTTTTTTTTTTTAATGTCTTAAGTTTGGGAGATATAAACTGAGATTAAAAAGAGGACAGGGGTGACTAAGATTTCTCATGTCCCTGTCCCATAGAGCCCTATGTAATAAAGCATCTGCAGACTTAAAAATATGTTAAAAGAATCTGGCAGCTCTTACTAGGAAGGAGGTTGAAATAAGCCAAAATAGTTGCTCCATATTTCACCAGGACAGCCACCATCAGCTACTATAGGACTAAAATTCATTTTCCCAAAAGCAGCAGATTCCATTTGGCCTAATATTCAAATCAGTCTTGTTCCAGTGCTTTTTCCTCCATTCCATTTTGTGGAACCGGTGTAAGTTAGGAATCTGGAATACTTTACACTCTAAAATAAAACTGAATCGTGTTTTTTTTTTCTTGCAGGAGTTGGATATTGCAGCACTCTGAGGACCCCTTTGAAAGTGCATATATGGGCAGAATTAGTGCGATGTAGAGCTAAGACACAAACAGATCTGACAGAACTTTAGCATACTATGAGATTTTACTAAAATGGCATAATATTTGTATCAGGACATGGACTGTGCCATATCAATCATAATTGATGCTGCCTTTTTTTTTTTTTAAAAAAAAAGGCATTTCTAGAATTCACCAGCAGCATTTGCATTAAGTTAGATCCATTTGAAATTAATAGGGCTTGTGTTAGTCATGCTGATGGCTAATTTACTGGTTTCTATGGAGCTTCTCATAAGTAATTTACCCTGAATGCTGCTCAATTTAAAAAAGAAAGAAAGAAATAAAGGGAAAAAAAGAGCAGAAGCATTAAAAGAAAAAGAAGCAGAACTGGACAGCAATAAAATCTCAGGCTATTATACAGATGGCAGTGGCTTTTTGCACGTATAGTTCATCTCTCACAAGGCCAAAAGAAACAACAAGAAAAATTTACTTTTCAGAGGATATTACGGACACATATATATGTAGGGGTGAGGGGAATGGTTGCTATGTATCTTAAGTCACATATCAGCCTGCTCCCTTACTACTCAGTGCTTGTAAAAACAAATCTAACCCTGGATCTGCAATTCTAATATTGTGTGGCTCTGTTAGCAATCTTGCTCTCAGATGATTAGAACTATGTTTGTGTGTGTGTGTGTGTGTTTTGTTTTGCCATTGCTGTTCTTTCATCCTCACTGAGTAAAATTAACAAGAAAATAAATTGTATCTATGAAACATCAATAAAACTTCAACAATATCTTTGTTTGGGCTTAATGGATCTTTTCTGTAGTTTTAACCTAAACTATTACCAAGCCACTTTATATATAGAGAGATAGAGATACAGTTATACATGCACATTTGTGTGATCAGAACATTAAAATTAGCAGCTGGTCGCTTCATTTTAGTTAATGTTTAGATGTTTCTGTGTTTTCCCCAGGGGGTGCACTCAACTGTTTCCACCAGTGGGACACTGCTTTTAGTCCATGGGGTTTTATTTTATTTAAAATGTTAGCCCTACTTCAGTTAGGGGCTCCTGCTGGTTTCAGCTTTAATAGCAAATTGCTCTGTAACATCTCCAAAAACCCTCCTTTCGCTCTTTTTTTTTTTTTAAAAAAAATATTTATTGCCATTCATGCAACCTGTCCAAAGCACTGAAAAAAATTTAGCCAGAGAGCTTCAATTATCTCTTAACACCATACCTTCTTCAGGTAAATGCTAGAGTTCTTTTTTGTTGCACATTTTTATTCTGGAGCCTTTGATACTGAGCTTGGTTGTTTGTTTGCAAGCATTTCACTACCCATCTTGGTAACATCATCAATATGAGTGAGTGAGGAGTAACCTGTCCTGCCAATGTTGTGGGGGGTGCTTTTCTTCTTGGTAGTTCCTGGATCTGGGTGCTCAGATTTTTTTTAATGTTAATCTCTATTTATCTGTGTGTTGATAGCTGGAGAATGGAATAATAATCTTCTATAGAGTACTGAGTGACCCAAGTGTACTTAGTCTTTCTTTGTTTGTATAGCCATTCAAATTTTGCATAATCATGAGTGCTATTATTCACCTTTCAAGCATTCCTTCAGATCACATGGAAAGCTTAAATATCAAGTTCCTTCACTATTTTACCTATTAAGTAATTCAAGGTGAACTATGTCCTTTCTAAATTCTGTTTGAAATGCTTAAGAATTACATTTTAAGTAAATTGGGAGAGAGGAGGGGTCTTAGTTATTAGACCATTTTCATTTTCTAGTGTAATTTCACAAGTTTCTTATTTGTTGATCTCTGTTCCTGGGAGGGTAACTAAAGAACTTTTTCTTTGTATCCCTGTTGACAACTTTTAAAAAGTAATTTGAAGCTATTTCTTCATTGTCTCTTGAAATTTTTATTTGGACATTGTACAAATTACATTTTTTCTTGAAATAAATGTAACATGATAATCTGAAAATATTTAATAGCATTAAGATCCTTAATTAGAATCTTAATCATTTGGGATGAGATCCACCTGTTTCATTAATTCTGAAAGTCATCTCGATTTACATTGCAAACTCTTTAGATCTGCAACTTTATTTTTATGCTGCCATTTAAATAACTTGTAGCAAAGCGAGTACAAGGAATTGCATTAAAAGGAATTGCACTCATTGTGAACTACTCCCAAATATGCATAGGAACCACATAAAGCATAATGTCAGGGTAAATATGAATGCTTGCTTTCTCTTAGATTTAGACCAGAAAAACTATACAGAAAATAACTTGAGAATATAAGCTCTTTCAGACATCTGTACTTGTGTAATATGATTGCCTCAATAGTTGAGTAATGGTTAAGGTGTTAGACTATAACCAAGAAACCCAAGTCAAGTCCATACTTGACCACAAACCTCACAGGGTGATTTGGGGCAAGTTCGTTTCTCTTAGCCCTGTCCTGGATTTAGCCAGAAAATCAGAAATTATCTAGTGTCTAAAGTAATCTTTTGATGTAATGATAAAAATTCATAGTAATGTTCACCAGTTGTGCCACTATGCAGAATTATATGGAAAAGCTGGGGATGAATTTATTGGATTGTTTAGGTGGATGCTATAATGACACACTCAAAATGGGGGTTATTATAGCAGGGTTAAGGAGATGTATAATCATTGTTTTATAAATACTTAAAGTCATTTTGTGGATTAAATTACCCCTGATAGCTATTTTTGAAGACACCATGTTCTTAAATTTTCAAATGTATCAACTACCCCAAGAACATTGGGCACCCCTGCCATAATCTAATCTGTTTTAGTGACACATTTCTTTGCATTTGGAAACCTTTGTAGCCTTATCTATCTTTTCCCACACAACATATCACACACAGTGTTCCAAAAAGATTTCTTGATAACAGAGGTCTCCAAACTTGGCAACTTTAAGACTTGTGGACTTCAACTCCCAGAATTCTCCAACTGGCTTAAAGTTGCCAAGTTTGGGGACCCCTGCTTAATAAGATCCTCCTCAAAAATAAAAAACAGATTAAAAAAAGAAAAGAAAAAAAAACCAAGATTCTTTTTATAATGAATATTTTTGGCCTTCATGGAGTTGTGATAGGCTCACTGAAATTCCATTTCACAATTAAAATACGCACTGTCCTCAGTAACATATCTACTTCATTACTGATTTGCTTATTTTGCCCATCAAATGCTGTTACTTTTTATTATTTTTATTTCTAGAATTTGCCTGTCTCAGCCACCTCTCCTTGGTTCTTCCCTATTGCATTCCAAGATGAGACTATCTATTTTCAACTTCTAATTCTGATCATTTGTCCTTGGCATCAGATAACACTTCTATTCTCAGGATGCTTTCCGCCAAATATCCTGTCTATATAAAATGTACTCAGGGATTCTTGCAGTTCTCCGCTCTATTTTATTCCTTCTCAGAGATTTCCCTCCCCTTTCCATACTAAGCAATTACTGTTATTAATTATTCTGGCTAACAGTAATTATCAGCAGTATGCACCCCTAGTCACATTAATAACAGAGATCTCTAGGACACTGAGGAATTGTGTGGCAAGACTGACTTCACCATTTAGATTTCCAAGCTTCACAAAGCAAGTGAGGCAGTTTTGTTCCCTTGTCCACTTCATAAACACATTCACACTGGTGTGGAAATGGCATTCTTAAATCAGTTATAGTACAATTCACCATGCTGTATAAAGTACCAAAGGCATTTACATTGTACACAATCAAGCATTTACTGCTACAGTAGATACAAAATGAATGAAATGTAAACATTATCTCCTGACCATCTCTCTGATATCCATCACGCATAAATTAATAAATGTGTAAACTATCATAAATCATGGTTGATTTAACCCCATATTGCACATGGGAAGCATAATACTTCTTCTAGGTCTGAGTCTGAAATTTTTTCCTTGGATTTTTCTTTTTGAAGGAATTCCAATTATATTTTTATTTTTGAAGGATTTAATGCAGAATAAAAGAAAAGAGTTAATTTGAGTATACTTTTGGCTAATCGTTATATTTGAATTTACACGAAGACTCTTTGGAATTACACAAATGCTAAGGTATTAAGAATAGGTGGTTGAGTTAATTTATTATCTGGAGATAAATTTTCCTTTGTAGTATTTCAAGATCAAATGCTATCATGTGAACATTTAAAGTATTTCATCAAAGGTTCAGTTAGTTAGTCCAAAATATTTAACAAAATAACCTCCATAAGATTTGTAGGATATTTTCAAGGCTTTGGTTGAGAATCTATGGTAGACTAAACATACCTGAAGAAACAAGGATAGCCTTGCTAGGCTATCTATCTTCTAGGTAAAGGAAGTATTGTGAAATCATCTGTTTATACTTCAGACAATTGCACCTCATGAGTAGACACCAGAACACAAGTTTTTGCAGTTAACTCATCAGTTGAGCAGCTGAGGGTCAAGGAATTTCAATAATTTATCCAACACTGACACAAGGTTCACATAACTGGCACTTTCTTAAATACTTTTGGATATAATCAAATTACAGCTGAAGAAATATCATCTGAGTGGCAGGATAAAAAAAATATGTGGGAATTTAACATTCTCGTGTATAAAGAAGAAAATTGTTTTAAAGATTTGAAAAGTTTTGACAAAATACAAGGATGTAAGGAAATGTAAAATGAATAAGAAGAATCTTTTTGAAAGATTTTTTTCAATGTTGGAATTAAAATAGACAAATGAACATTCCATTATTACAATTGACATTTTAAAAAAAACGAAAGATCAAGGTAATATGAGCGAGATTCTGATGAAGAGGATACAGTGGCAAAATTTGACAAGGTACATAGAGTAAATAAACGATTTGCAAGAATAAGAAATGGTCCAAGGCATACTTTGCCAAAAAGGGATGCCTTAGCATTCTTTGTCAGAAAGAAGACAAAACATCAATTCTTGCAGCAGCATTTTAATACATGACTGAAGATTGATAATACAGATTGTTCTTTAAAAATTACATTCGAATCTTTCATGACAGAAAGGACTATTTTTAGCAGAGAGATTAAAACAAAAAGATTCCATCTGATGGGAATAAATTGAAAGGTATGATTTTTATTTTAAAATGACAGAGGTTTCAACTGAATTATGTTCAAAAAGTGAAAGAAATTCTAGAAAACAATTAGAGAGGAATTGGAGAAGTTTGAAATGTAGCTGTCAGATAAAACTATACATAAATGTCAGCAGGTGCAAGCAGAAATTGAAGGGTTAGGGTTAGGGTTACATATCTATTTTTCTCATTTTTTGACATGATTGTGCTTAACATGGAACATAAATGGACCAAATGATTAGATTAGATTGAATTCTTTATTGGCCAAGTGTGATTGGTCACACAAGGAATTTGTCTTGGTACAATGCTCTCAATATACATAAAAGAAAAGATACATTTGTCAAGTGTCAAGAATCATAAGGTACAACACTTAATAATTATAGGATACAATAAGCAATAAAATCATACTAGGGAACAGTCAATATAAATCATAAGGATACAAGCAACAAAGTTACAATCATACAGTCACAAATGGCAGGGGATGGGTGATAAGGAGTGATGAGAAGATTAATAGTAGTAGTAGTGTAAATAGTTGGACAGTGTTGAGGGAATTATTTGTTTAGCAGAGTGATGGCATTTGGGAAAAAACGGTTCTTGTGTCTAGTTGTTCTGGTGTGCAGTGCTCTATAGCATCATTTTGAGAGAAGGTGTTGAAACAGTTTATGTCCGGGTTGTGAGGGGGTCTATAAATATTTTCACAGCCCTCTTTTTGACTCATGCAATATACAGGTCCTCGATTGAGGCAGGTTGGTCATAATTGTTTTTTCTGCAGTACTAATTATCCTCTGAAGTCTGTGTTTGTCCTGTTGGTTGCAGAACCAAACCAGACAGTTATAGAGGTGCAGATGATAGACTCAATAATTCCTCTGTAGAACTGTATCAGCAGCTCCTTGGGCAGTTTGAACTTTCCAAGTTGGCACAGAAAGAACATTCTTTGTTGTGCTTTTTTTATGGCGTTTTTGATGTTAGGTGTCCATTTTAGGTCATGTGGTATAATAGAACCTAGAAATTCGAAGGTCTCTACTGTTGATACTGTGTTGTCTAGCATTGTAAGAGGTGGTAGTATGGGAGAGTTTCTTCTAAAGTCTACCACCATTTCTACAGTTTTGAGTGTGTTCAGTTCCAGATTGTTCCAGTTACACCATGAGGCAAGTTGTACAACCTCCTGTCTGTATGCCGATTTGTCATTGTCTTGAATGAGACGAATCACTGTTGTATCATCTGCAAACTTCAGTATTTTAACAGATGGATCGTTTGAGATGCAGTCATTGGTATATAGGGAGAAGAGAAATGCTCCTCAAAACAGAAAAAACACATTTGAAAAAATGAAAACAAAGTACCTACAAGGTGTCTACAAATTATAAGGCATGGGTGTCAAACTCACGACCCACAAGCCAGATGTATCACACACTGGCCATGTCCACCCCCAGGTTAGCAAAGGGGGGAAAGTTGTGATACGTCACATGACAATGGATCATTGCGAATTTGACACCCCTATTATAGGGAAATAGAAAAATATAATAGAGAAAAGGATATAAAATATTAGATATATAAGAATTTGCATCAATGTGTTTCAGCAAGAACTAAATAAAGAAATGGAATTGTTTTGTATATAAATCCCCAACTAAACCAGAACTTTTATTAATGAGCAAGGCAGATTTTTGGATGTGAAAGTTGTACTGGACCAAGATTCTGATATTGGGGATTTATGTTCTTTCAGAGATTTCTCTTATGAAAATTGGTGTTTCCCAGATGAGTTCTTCTACAAATATATTTTAAGTTGTAAATGTTGGTTTTGAAAGTACTCACATATATCAATAGCCTGATCCCAAATAGCTTTAAACATGCCAGCATGCCAGATCACATTGAACCCAACAAACATTTTGTATTCAGAACAAAATCAGATTGTTATAATGCAACAAAAACAATTTTTAACAAGGTAGTCCTATACGAGTATATATTTAAATTTAAGTATCTTTAGTAGAGATACTTTCATGAAAGTATATTTCAATGGAAGTGTACTTTTTAATGACTTGGTAAAAATACATAGGATTGAACTATGAGTCCCCTTAATTGAAGTTATACATACATTAACTTGTTCTGCTTTATGCTTTTCAGGTGCAATTTTGCTATCAGTTATGGGCTTATGATTTTATTGATTTTGAATGCATTTGTGCACAGCTAAGATGCAAAACATTAGTCATTTTCTTTACATTGTTGTATTTTGTCAAACTTTGCTTTTTTTTAACAACTACTTTTGAAACTGATTTGCAAAGGAAGTCTTAACAAGGAATATTTCATTCTTTGCAGGATAAAATTGCTTTCAGTTGAATTTCTGACAGACCTGTAAAGTTGGTTTAATAATATGCTGATGGAAATGGAGCATTCTGGCTACATTCCTTTGAAATCCAATAAAGCAGATGACTCCAAGCTGTAATGGAACTGATGTTGTCAAATGACTTTGCTATTTGAATATGAGCATGGCTTGGATTATTGGGGGAGGAACAAGCAATGTGTGATTGGCATAACTTTTGACAAGGGTCCTAGAATCCATCTGGTTTATGGCACTGTCTCCTCCATATCCCTCCTGTTCCCCCTCCCCACCTTATTTGCCCAAGATGATGAAAATATAATGTTATAGTTTAGCTTCTGGCTTTCTGCAATAGCAAACTGTCAGCTAGCATTCAATAGACACAGCTCTGGGTGTGAATTTGTGAAAGGAAATGTGCTCCCAACAAGTCCCTACAACTGTGAGGGGGGGAGGCGGGGGGGGGCAGGGGGAGGATGCTTTTGATTTTATTTTAAAAAGTTCAGTTACAGTTGTTTCCAAGTCAGCTGCTCTGGAAGGCAGTTTCTGAAAGGCACAAGAAACCTTGAAATGTGCAAATCTCTGGTGTGAAAGGAAGGAATTGTTCAAAGGACTTTTACAAAGCTTTGTGAACTGACCTTGATTTACCATCAGTGTGAACTGGATAGATGACTGTTATAATAATAAAAAAGCAGGACATGGGACATGTCATGGCAGTCAATTTCTACTTAATCTTCCTAGGATTAGTTTTGTTTACTTGTTTTATTTAAATAAGCACCTCCAATATTGGGGGAATTAGTTCTCTCAGTGTGCTTCATTAGTGTAACTTACCACCACAAAGACTGGCGGTATTGAGAAAGATTGCACCATTATCAAATAATTAGGAATGCCTTAGCAGGTGCATACACTTACCTTTGCAATTAAATCCTTGTTAAAACGTGGAATTTCAGAGACTTGAAATGGTTCCTTGATCCCAGAGGATATAGCCTGGAAACTTATTCTATAAAGCAGAGATCGTTTGGGAACAACAATATCAAGCAAGGAATCTTCCTTTTCATGAGGTATTTATGAAGCACACATGAAATTTTTAAAAAGGCAGTACTAATATGGTCACTGTGCAAAGTTCTTGAGCTGATTTATAACTGTCCTATTTAAATGTTAGAAATCATTTGCCTTAAGGTTTCACTGAGGTGGTACTAAATAGTTGGTCTGAACTGATCAGAGCAATATGCTAGTTATCTTTCATGGCATTAAAGTTTCTTGCACAGATAGCAAAAACATACCATATATTTCTATTTTCCTATTGCAATTATTTATTTTCAGCAAAGCCTTTGTTAATTATAAAAACATTGCCCAATATTTATTGGCTTTGATTTTATATTAACTTAGAATATTTAAAACCATTTACATCAATACATATCTAACTATATAGGAATAAATATACTGTTTTTGACCTTTTGTAAAGATCATTTTGCACATGTAACATTTAGTCCACAATGATACATTGCTTTTAACTACCTGAGAACACTTCTGGATAAGGAAAATACGCAGTTTATTAGCAAATTGGCATGAAAGATACATTGGCATGTATATTTCTGTATGCGAACAATGTGATTTGTGGAAAAGTTGCATTAAATGATGTTTACATAATGGTGTTATATTTTCTGTGGTGAAATATTTTCTATGTTATGGTTATGGCAAGACATAAAGTAAACTTTTATGAACATGGTGGAAGTCTCTTCTATGATAGTCCCATCTTCAGTTTTATATATATTTATTGCTACATAATTCCTATTGCTTAATCTAGCGTACAAGATTATGATCCATGAACATTCAGTATATTCAAACAATAAAACTGCAAAATAAAGAACACATTTGCCATAAAGAAAGATGAACTCACTCATATCTATTGCAAAGGCAGAGTGACAGAGGGATGTTTAAAAATCTCCACTATTAATTATTGTACTTAAATTACTTAATGTTGTTAAATTAATTTTTAAATAAATGGAATACAAATATTTTTTCTCTGCAGAGTTAAGGGGGAGAAAAAACTCCTCCCAAAATTACAATTTAGAAGAAAACTAAGTACCCTAATAAAGACTAGAGATATTTTTTTAAGTCAATTCCACAGAAGTTTAATGCCATAATTCAAGATGACAGAAACTACTGCAAAGCAGAAACAATTTTCCTCCATTTATATTTCTATGGGCTTATTTCAGTTTGACAAAAGAGATGGCAATAGAAATATTTCCAAAGTGTGAGATGAGAAGGCTTTCAAAGAAACGTTGACATCTTCTCATAGGTGGATTTTGTTGTTGGGCTTTCTTGCTGCCAGGAGATGCACATGAATCTCCTGTCTTTCATTGTTCAGAAATCTCTCCTGAGAGCTGCACTACAGCCTCTCTGACTCCCCAAGGGAAAATGTAATGAACAAACTTCCCATTGTGCTTTTCTAACAGTGGTGCAACTGTCATTGCCCTCCCAAGGGGAATTCCCTGGAGAAATTATCCACCCAATTTCTCTGCTTAACTTTTTGATGGGGCATTCTAAAAAGCAGTTTATATTTAGTTTGCCTAAAGAAACAACTTTGATTGTAAACATACAGATGTGTCATTTTAATCCACTTCATTTGTCACTGCTGGAGAATGATAAGTTGGTGGAAAAGGGACCTGATTCAAATAAATAAAAGCATGAAAAAAATGTTTTTATTTGCAAATTTGTGTGTTCCTCAATGCATCAGGCACGTACAGAATTCTTAAAATATTATGGGAGACTTCTCAGTTCTTAATCTTTTGTAGGACAAGCCAATTTTTAGAATGAGATTTTTAGACAAATTGAGTTAGTCTTAGAAAATCAATTTAGACAAATCTACAGCAATGTGGGTAGGAGGATGCACCAATTCTCTACATAATTTGAATAAATGGGACGTGAGATGGCTCCTGAGAGCAGCACTGACAGCCAAAAAAATTATACTGATGGACTGGCAAAGAAAAATCATGCCATGAGTTGATTTATGGCCTATCGCCTTTTTGGATATAACTAAGTGGGAGAAAACTCCCTTCATTTGTGCTAATAAAATGGACATAAGTTCTCTCACACAAGTATAATTTCAGAGCTAGTGGTATGAAAGGCTGGCATCTAGGATTTTTTCCTCTACTCTTCCATCTCATGTGTGCCCTTGTGGTAGTCTGTTTTAGCTGACATTAAAGTATTAAATGTCAAAGCCCATTTCTATGTCACTTTATGAGCCTTTTCCTAAAATCTAGCCTCATTATCCACATTGGCAGTCTTAAATGGCTAATCATGAAAACATATATTTTTATTTCTCATAGTTACCATAATGTTTGGAATATGTATTTTTCTACACTAAATATCTACTCCAAGTATTATTATTATTTTGCTGCTAAAACTATTTTACCAATTGGGCCCATTGCTTAGAATGAGAATATTAGTACATCTGTCACAAATTATTTGGAAGAAATGCCATGGACTTCTCAAACATTCATCAGATAATCAACCCTTTCCCCCCCACACACTGCCTACATGAATTTGGGAAGAAAAAAAAGGATACCAGCACTTCATATGTGGTGGTCTTGCCCAGAGGCTCAAAAATACTGGCTCAAAATTCAAAATAGGCTACAGGAAATCACCAATGAACAACTAGACCTAGAACCAGAACTCTTCCTATGGGGATCTTCAAAAAAAATATGTAAAGAGTACAAAATACTTATTATTACACATACTGACTGCTGCCAGGATTACCTTTGCCCAGTGTTGGAAACAGCCATATACACCTGTAGAGGAACTGCTTATGCAAAAAGTTATGAATTGTGCTGAAATGGATAAATTAATGCTGAGTTTAAAAGAAAAGGAATTTTCAATATTTTATAAGGTATGGGAACAATGGTATAGCTGGATAGATCGGAGACAGATTAAGGATAAGTAATTATTAAATGTAGAATATAGATAAAATAAGAATATAATTATGTACAAATTAATATTTGTAAATATTGCACAAAAGATTGTTACACGATAAGCACCACAAACAGCTGTTATTATATATATATTATGTTTTTAATGTAATAAAATTCAATAAAGTCTATTTAAAAAAAAGAAAGGATGCCAGCACTTTAAGAGTCATTTTAATGAGCTGACTCCTTAAAACAGTAGCAGCAAGATGTGCCTGCTTTAATTAGTAGCAAAGAATCGTGTGCTCATACGAGGTCCAATAATTTTCAAAATGTGCCCAATCATAAATATTAGTGCCTTATACCTTAGAGCTATATATGTGTTTATTTTGGAATACTTTATTTCTGTCTTTGAAAATTTGGGATCAAGACTCTTTGGAAATTAAATATACTCTATCTCTTTTATCCCAAGGACTATTACTTTCAGAAACTGTTATCTCAGTCTATGGCAATTTTTTTTCTAAGCAAGGATGGAAATCTTTTGCCAAAAACAAAAGCTTTTTTTATCATATTGGCACTGTTAACTATCAAACCAGGTTAATGTTTGATATTAGAATATATATCTATAAATAACTTGATTGCATGATGAATGTTTAATGTGACAAAATCTGTTCCTGATAAATTCATTCTGATTCTAATTATTATCAGGTTTTTTAAAATGTTTATAAAACAACTACTTTTTGATTTGCTCCATGATCTTACCCATTGTCTATATTTGGTCTTTCTAAAATATCTTTTTCCAAACAGCTTTTGAAACTATTCTCATTTTGAAGAGTGTTTTACTGTATGCATAACTTAGAACATATGGCTGTATAATTTGGGTTCATCTTGGAAAATCAAAGAGGAGCCAAATGTGGTTAGGACTTGAATGGGAGACCACCCAGATAGATTACCAGGGAAATCTCACATTTGTAGAAAAGACTAGGTAGTTGAAAATAGCATCCTCACCAGAAGATGAACAAGAAGGCTTTCTTGTTACAGAAAAAAAAAATACATAGATATATTCATGCAGTCCTTTGCAAATTCTTTGCAAATATAGGATCAAAGTTTAAGCCTGTCCTGGTTAACAATATGTTTCTCAAAGTGAAATTTCTAGAGTTCTTGGAGTCTACAGAGGCACCACTGGGAATTTATGGGACACAATGAATGGCTTATACTGTTTCGTTACCTCCGTACATATCCCATTTGTTCTAGGTCAAATGAGGACAAAGAACTTATACTTCTTGGGTCCTACAACATGACATTCTTTGATTGATGGAATCTAAAGCACATCTTCATGTGACATCTAATAAGTTGGGTAAGACAACTGAAGATGGATGGTCCTTGTTCAAGTATTCTGGCCTCATGCAATGTAGGGCTTTATTGGTGACAATTAGCACCTTGAATTGCACTTAGTAACTAATGCTGTTCACATACCAAAGATGTACACTGGAAAACACTCATAATAGCCCATAATGAAGCATTTCAAACTGAGATGATATTGATGTGAGTTTACCAGTTTCTCCTTCTAACTGAACTTTGAGAGCGCTTTGAAACCTCAAAACTATTAAGAAGGGTAAAATTGTGTTCCTTTCCACATTTGTCTTGCCAACTCATGAGTGGCCTGAAACAACAGGAAGAGAAATAGAATGTTAACTGTACAGTAGCAATAGCACTTAGACTTATATGCCATTTTACAGTGGTAAAATTTCCTGAGGATAGAATGGATCATATTAATATAAATTGTATCCCACTAACATTGTGAGTTACTTGAGAAAGCAACAACAAAATGCATGAATAAGAATGACTTGGTACACACATAGAGAGACACACAGAGACACAGTGGATTTGTGGAATGGGAAGAGACTTTGGCAAATTGCTAGAACAGAAATCTCCAAACTTGGAGAATTCTGGGAGTTGAAGTCCACAAGTCTTAAAGTTGCCCAAGTTTGGGGACCCCTGTGCTGGAAGATCTTTTTAAAAAGATCATGAGGTAAAAGGATACCTAAAAAGGGCCAAATTGAGGAAAACTGAGCTACTGGCCAAAGGTAAAAGTAGCACATATTCTAGCACTTCTGTCTGGCCATTACAACTTATTCAGGACTGCAAAAATCTTGTTTATGGTTTATTACATTTCAACTTACCGTACTTTATGTATTAAATAACTTTATCAGGCATAGCATAATTATACACAGCAATGCAAAACCTGTACGTAAGAAATGCAATTTGTTAGGAGACACAGAGTATCTTACAGACTTGCGTGGGGGTAGGTAGGGAAAGCATGAAATGAGATTGTGCAATTCAATACTGAGATTTCCCACCTCTTTTAATTCAATATGTTCAGGGTTTAGAAAGATCTCCCCTTTTCCCCATTTCTGGAGGAGAAAAGATGAACAGGCTGGAGTGAAAGGTATTTCTTCCAACAAAAGCACTTATGTGGTAAACAGCAGCAGACCAGAGAATGGTAGTGTCTGTAAGCTTTGTTTGAAAAGCATCATTAACATTAATTTTGACAAGTAGCCTCTCCTCGGGGAGTCTGGGTTTCATTCAGAAGGCCTTTACTTATGCAAGTAATCCTTATTGATATGAAGACTCCTTGATTGTTCGGATTTGCCTAATCCTAAAATAAAAACACAGTTTTGAAGATGCATGATTTATTTAGGATTAAGCAAAACAAAAAGAAACAAAAGGCTAAATTACTATGAGTTATCAGAAGCCACAGTTACATTAATCTTTATATTAGATAGTATGCTGTACAACAGGAACTGGGAACCTGAGCCCAGCCTAATCTAGTTTGTGAAGCTTCAAGACAAGTGAAGCCTCTTCCAAGCATAGCCCCATTTCTTTTTTGTCTTCCATGGAAGCTGAAATGCCTGCAAAAATGCCCTGCGCTTTGGAAGAACTGCAGAGGAAGAAGAAGCAAAGTGTCTGAAACCATAATACGTTATAAATCATGACTAACAAACCACAATGGCTACATTTGCACAAATTCTAAGCCAGCTGATACCATACAAATCCCATTTTGCTTTGTATGTTATGAAAATCAGCAATTCAAATAATAAGACCAATAATTTCAATCTACACACAGACACAGAAACAGACACACACACCATATTTTCTTGTAGGGGATCTGACTAGCCCTCCCTCTTAAATGTACTACTGTAGCAGCATCTGAATAGGAAATTTTAATTTAGCTATTAGATTGATCCCTACGTAGTCCCCAGGTTTACAGGATGACATTGGATCATTCATTATCCATCACAGAGTTGTTATAACAGAAAAGAAGTACTGAAGTATTGTTGGCTTAGATAAGCCCACAAAGTATTGTGGAGGAAGACTTAGATAAATGAGTTTATTTTCTTTTGTTTAGTGTATTTGTTTTCTCATGAGTTTGACTAATGTCAACTCTTAAAACTTATACTAATTGTTATAATAATTATTTAACTTCTTCAATTAAATTTGCCTTTCTTGCCCTTCTACCGCCATCAATTTTATTGGATAAGTTTTAGTATAAGGAGAAGAAAATAATATTCTATCCCAGTGGTTGCCAACCTTTTGGGCCTTAGAACCGCCAAGCTCATACTTTTAAATCCCAAGGACCACTAATATGAATTTTTAAAAAAGGATTATATATTTAATACATTTTTTTTATTTTTTTATATTAAATATAAATTTAATATTAAAAATTGTCTGTTGTAGCGTGTGTGTGTGTGTGTGTGTGTGTGTGTATGTATGTATGTATGTATGTATGTATGTATGTATGTATGTGAGACAGAAGAGCAAGTGGCGGGGGCGTCTGAGCTAAGGGGCCTCGGGGCAACTGCCACTGGGAGAATCAGAGGCAAAAAGGGGACTTTGCTTTCCTTGGGGGGCAGCCCCCTCAGCCGCCCCTCTAGGGGCATCTCAGCAGGCAGCTGCCTACAGAAGGACTGCTGCCCTCAGTGATTAATTGGGGGAGGGAAAGGGGGAGGGGAAGTGGGGGCTCCAGGATGGGGATGCCAGGGCCCTTCCAGCCTCACCTGGAGGCAGACAAAGAAAGTGGGAGAGGTTGACACCTTCACCCCCCCCCCAAGAAGAGAGTTGCTTTCCTCCATCAGCCCTCCTGTTGCTGTTCCTCACCTCTCCTGCCCCGGGAGGGGAGCATTTCCTCCCTGCCCGATGGCTGCACCCTCAGCAGGAGAGAAACCCACCCAGAGCCTGGCAGTGGCTGATCTGCTCTTCCCAAGTGCTGCCTCCCTGCTGCTCGCATCACAGAGCCCACGGCAGGATGAGAGAGGTTCCCCCTCCAGTCAAGCTGTTGAGCGCTCCTTGAAAGAGACGAGGGAAGCAGCCGGGGTCACTCTCGTCTCTCGAGAGCCCAGCCAAAGTTTCCCACACTGCTTCAGATAGAGAGACAACAGTTTGTTAGGGGCTGATTTAGCATATGCATTGACTCTGGCTGCTTCTCTCTGCTGCACTACAGATGCAGCAGGACACAAGGGCTACCTTGGCATCACCAGCTGCCACAAATATACTGCGGCGAAGGGAGATGCAAATGTGAGTACTGCTTCTTCCAGCCACCTCTGTTTCAGCCCGCTTGCACCACACACACCCAGCAGCACCATTACCTCATTCCACCCACCATGGGCCGGTCTCATATTTCAGAGCTGCAATCATCCCGGTGGAGGAACTGCTCCAGGATGACCAGAGGGCCACTCCAGTAAATACTACAGCTCTGGAATATGGGACCAACCTTCCCACCAACATCAGCAAGCCACCCCAGGCTGGTTTTACCATGTATGCATATATAGCATATTTTTTCTTGATCACAATAGCATTAAAATGGCCCTTGCTAGAGGGGAATGGTGAGAATCATAATTTATTGTCATATACAACCACATAATTTGCTTTCCATTTTGTATGCCTTGTGCAAAGTCATAGGCATTGTATGTTTGTATGTTTTAGATGTGACCATGTCATAAATTTGTTTAAATGGCATTGCAGTATTGGCTGTCACACTTTAAACCATTTTCTAACAATCCCTGCTTTGGGATTTTTGCCTTTTTTTTACTGGCATTGTTCTCCATGATAACACTTTCATTAACACAACTTCTCTACTTGTTAATCATCAAAAATTCAGATCCTCTTTCCCCTTTACTGCAAGCCAAGTAAAGTTCTTTAGCCTAATTTCACTGACTTGACTGAATATTAGACATCTGAACACTGGAGGCTTTTGATTGAATGACTGAATGTCAGCTTGTTACATGGATTTTTCTATTTAGTTCTATGTCTAGTGGGTAGTAAGAAAATGGAGGAAATACACTGAAATATAAAACATGACTGAACTTTGTAGGTACAGGAAAAAAAATCAAAAACTCCTAACCCACATCTATAGGTCTCAAGCTACATACATTGCAATGGATCCAAAAGCATTAACTATCCACATAGCATATCACCTAGCATATCTAACACCTACCTTAAGTACCAACCAGAGCCAAGAAGCATCACCAACACCAATTCCAGTGATGAAGGTGATCTACCTGAGGACACATCAAGAACACTACTGTGTGGTTTTGCCATTAAAAGCATTTCAACCCATTGTTTTTAGCCTTTCCATTCAACACCCACCCTTTTTTTTTTGGGGTAAGAGCTAATCTGTCAGTGGTGAGAAAAACAAAGTCTTACACTTAGGTAAGAAAAGCAAAATGCACACTTATAGAATAGGTGGCACCTAGCTGAACAGTAATGATTGTGAGAGGGATATAGATGTCCTAGTGGACAACCACTTAAGAATAAGCCAGTAGTGTGTTGCAGCTGCCAAAAAAAAAAAAAAAACCAATGTAGTCCTAAGCTACATCAATAGATATAATATCAAGATCATGTGAAGTGATAGTATCACTTTATACTGCACTGGTAAGATCGCATTTGGAATATTGTATCCAGTTCTGGTTACCATGATATAAAAAGATGTTGAGATTCTAGAAAGCGTGCAGAGAAGAACAACAAAAATAATAAGGGTCTGGAGGCTAAACGGTACAATGAATGGTAGTAGGTACCTACAGAAAAAAGAAGGGCTGGGGTTGACATCATAGCAGTCTTCCAATGTGTGAAGGGCTATCACAGAGAAGAGGGGTCAATCTATCCTCCAAAGCATCTGAGGGCAGGATAAAGAGTAATGGGTGGAAGATTGATAAAGAGAGATCCAATTTAGAATTAAAGACAGTTTTCCTGACAGTGAAAACAATTAATCAGTGGAACAGATTGCCTCCAGAAATTGTGAGTGTTCTGTCATTGGAGGTTTCCAAGAAAAAAAATGGATAATAATTTGTCCAAAATGGTATAGGACTCTCGCTCAAGCAGGGGTTGAACTAGAAGACTACCAAGGTCCCTTCCAACCATGTTATGTTCTAATAACCACACACTATGAACACTCTTTTCTATGTAGGAGATAACCCTGGCCCCAATTCTCCTTGCATTCTGACCCTTGAACTGTCATTTCAGTTAACATTTCGCTGGAGCGTTATTATTAATATTGTTAAACAATTTTTATTACAAATATTATTTTTATGGGGCTGATTATCAATGGTACTTTTCTTCTTGTTGTGAATATAAATATGTATTAAAATATAAATATTCTAATCACTAACTAAACATTTGAGAATGGGATTCTGTTTACGTAAGATCCATATCTTTAAAGAAGATTTTTTTAAATATACTGCCTTATGTACCTGAGCCTGGCCTTTTTTCTTCTTGATCGCCAACTCACTTTTTTCTAATCAGTCCCTATAAATCATCTCTTCATTTCCTGCCTGGTAGTAGAAATAATTCCTCCGGACAGGAAGGCACCAAACCACATCTGTGTCCTGACTGCAGCCAGAAATAGTGTTAGTACTAAACAAATATTTAAAGAAGAAGGAAAGGGTGATGAAAATGGCATCTTGGCTCCATTACATTTATGAAAATGGATCCCACCACTATGGCAATAAATCAGTTTTATTCAGCATCCTACAGAGGATAACCCTGATTTTATGTACATTTGTGTTTCCTTGGAAAATGTCAGGGCAAGAAAAATTCTTTGCCATGGAACTCCATTTCTTTTTTCCACTTGGGACCTACCATGGCTTCCTCATGAGACAGGGTCTTCCATATGGTTGCATTTGCTTACAAGTCATATTACAATGTTGTGCACACTTATCCTTACCTAGTCTTGACAGCTTGAAGTCAGAACGGAAAGTATTGAATTCCTTTGGTTATCATAGAATAAGAAAAAAGATTAATCTTGTGCAGCCAGTAATGCAAATAGCAATGTCAAATGCCTTTGTTTAACATAGGTTTCCTCCCACTTGTGCACTGGTGCAAGTAATGCTTTTTGGTGAACTGAGCAACAGCAATGCTTTCTGTTGCACTTTTTAAATTTTATTTATTCTCTTATAAATGATAGATGGCACATCTTTCAGGGCAGCATTTCTATGCTGCAGCAGGCAATATAACAGGAGTAAGCGAACGAATATTTAATGGTGTATTCCCATGAGTGGGAGATGACAGTGTATCTCTCAGGTGGCCAAGCAAAGTGGAACCACAAGTAGGTCAAGTAAGCACCAAAAGTGCTATTTTCTTTTCCATCTTCCCTAAGTGACCCACTTCTATCCATTTGATATATACTTATTTAGTTTACCTTACAAAATAATAAGTCATTGATAGTTCCTTTCTAATGTGTTATTTTTCTTTTTACTATAATATCAAGTAATTGTTTAAATGGTTTTATCTGGGAACTGAGAATCATTTACCTTACACATTGAATGACAATAACAATTCAGCTAATTTTTCTCAGGTTGCAATGAATTTTACACACACACACACACACACACACACACACACACACACACACACAAACACGTACGTACGTACATACATACACATATACAGTCTTTGTTGTTACATTTATATTCGACCTTGATTACTTTTTACAAATAATTTGAGGCAGCAAGCACACAAATTCTTCTTCCTCCTCTTGTTTTCTTCAGAACAACCCTGTGACGTGGATTGGACTGTGAAAAGAGCGACTGGCCCAAAGTCACCCGAGTTGGCTTTCATGGCTAAGGCAGTACTTTAACTCACAGTTTTCCTTTTTCTGGCTTGGTGTCTTAACTGCTAACCGGCTTTTTAATTCAGAATCTCAGGATAGCATTCACAAGGTGCTGGCCTAGAAAGCAGGAGACTGAGTTCTAATCCCACTGTAGGGATGAAAGCTGGCTGGGGACCTTTGAGACAGTGACTTTCCCTCAGCCCAGCCCGTCTCCCAGGATTGTTGTAGAGAAAATAGGACGAAAGAGGAAGGACTGGGGAGAGGGACAGAAAGAAAGTATAGCCTGCATACATCACACTATTAGACTTGCAAGACTGGTGTCAGCTTTCCCAGGTAGGTCAGAAAGGAAATATGACCAGATGAAGTAATTTATCTTTATTGTAAGGCTACATTAACAGAATTTTGCAACTCCAGGCATCTTATTTACAGTCTGAGAAGTCAGGGAGGTTTCTTTCTTTGCCCATTATGCAGCAGAAGCTCTCTTATCTGATAGTTCTCTAGGCAACACATCTTCCCCTACTTCCCAAGGTCATTCTCACACATCATTACAGAATACAACACCTTAACCAGTGTACCACACTGACTCTCTAATACTCATAAGATGATTTGAGTTTCATTTTCAATTGACAGGTATATTTTTTGTGATGGCTTATTCACAAGGTTGTATTTTGTCGCAAGTTACTTAAAACAAATCAAAGATGCTTTTGTCGGCCCAAAGTAATTTAAACAATATAACCTTCAGTATAACTAGTGATGAGAATTACACAAAGATAATAGAAACGGAACATTGGTTCAAACTACTACCTTTCTATAACTGATAAAATATAAAATGTATCAATACACATTCAAGTCAGTAATAATGCTACACAAACAACAACAACAATGACGACGATGATGATGATGATGATAATTCCAAAAAGTTATGGGAACATAAAGTGGAAAAAGTTATTGAAAATGAGAAGGTGAAGATCTTGTGGGACTTTTGAATACAGATGGATCATCATTTGGAACACAACAGCAAGATATCAAGTTGTTGAAAACTGAAATGTACAATTTATCGATATTGCGGTACCAGGAGACAATAGAGTCAAAGAAAAAGAACTGGAAAAAATCGTGAAAAATCGCAATCTGTCCATCAAAACTACGCGATTATGGATAAAACATGTAACAGTGATACCCATTGTCATCAGGGCACTTGGTACCATGTCCAAGAATTTCATAAAATGCATCACGAAATTGCAGCTTCCTGCAATAACACCAGCGAACTGCAAAAATCTGTGCTACTCAGAACATTATACATCTTAAGAAGGTACTTGGTTGATACCTAGGATGCTGGCAGCAATCCGTATCAACCATTAGCACCAGTCACTGGTATTTGTGATACATTTTTAACTGTTCAGTTGACTTGAGTTTCATGTTTAATGAATAAAAGAAATAATAATAATAGTAATAATAATAATAATAATAATCACCATCATCATCTTCATCATCATCATCATCTTACACTCAAAAGAGACTTTATCTAGGCAATTGCAAGTAAGTATTTCCATAAGGGTCACTAAGAGAAGTAACGTCCTGGCTTGTCAAGTTCTGAGCTTGCTTTTCCTTGACTTCTCCACTGACTCCATTTGCTTCTAATTTATCTAGAACTTGTAAGAGAACTTGATTTTTTATGATTCACTCTTTTTCTGTCAATTCCATAGTTGAGATTTTATGACAACGAGGGCAGTAATTATAGCACTGTATTCCCAGGGAGCAACTTAACTCAGATATGAATTGTAAGAAACTACAATATACTGTTTTCTATTACCCATCCTTTCTAAAGGATAAGAATCCTGGAAGAACCTGAAAGCAAATCTCTTTTTTCTGTCAGCTTTCATATATTGTGTGCCCTGAATCATCAGGTAAGTATAATGTTGAACAGGTAGGGAACCTACTTCTTACTTCTACACCTGACCACTGGCTTCAGCATCCAAACCCTGGCCCTAAACCTAGTAATAGTCAGTTCATCTTCAGATTGAGAGCAAGGTTACACATATAACATCTCTGCTGATGCTACATAAAAAAAACCTTGCTGTTCCTATCTTTTTTGAGTGCATAGAAGAGCAACAATGGAAAACCTAATAGTTTCCAGTTTATAGATGTTACACTTTATCATGAATCCTACAGCAGGTGGTCCTAATTAGAAACCACTTGATTTCAGAGAATAGCTTGTTTAATTCATTGAACTTTAGAACAACTTTCCCCAATTCTATCAAAATTTGGGAATTGCTACCGTATTTTTACAAGCTGAAGGGAAAGAGAGGATAATTTAAATCTCATTGGCAGCCTCTTTCTTTCATAAATTCCCAAGAAAAGGATAAGGATAGGAGTGCTTCCATTAGTGAAGCTGATACTGTCAAACTATAAAACATGTATAGTTTTATATCTAATCTGCCTACTTCTACTTCTCTTTCTGGTCTGCCTCTAGGAAAAATGGAAGTGAGTTTTTCTGGTAAAAGTCTGAGGTACATAAAATAGCAAAACCATGGCAATTCTCTGAAAACACTAAGGAAGCTGTGCAGCAAAACAAAAGTTTTAATGTGAGAAACCCTTTTTAAACAAAATAAGATAAACCTGTCTTATATAACAAGGAATTTTGGTGGGGGGAAAGAGAAATAAAGGAAAAATAAGGGAACATAACAATCATACATATTGAATTCCAGATAAATTTAGTACAGTCAGTTTAGATATGTTAGATACATATAACCTGCTTGAATAAAATCTTAGCATATATTCAAGGCTCTTTTGAGAAAGTGTAGCTGAAGAAAGATAATCTGGGCTTCCTGTTCAGATGTTTGTAGACATCTCCCTCCATTAACACAATTGAAAAAGTCCAGAAATATTTCACCAGAAGAGTTCTCCGCTCCTCTACTCATTGTAGAATACCTTATGCCACCAGACTTGAAACTCTAGACCTAGAAAACCTAGAACTACGCTGCCTCTGGTCCGATCTAAGTACGGTATATAAAATCATACATTGCAATGTCCTACCTGCAAATGAATACTTCAGCTTCAATCATAACAATACAAGACCACACAATAGATGCAAACTCAGGATTAACCGCACCAAACTTGACTGCAGAAAATACAACTTCAGCAACAGAGTGGTCAGTGTTTGGAATACTCTACCTGACTCTGTGGTTTCTTCCCCAAACCCCAAAAACTTTAACCTTAGACTGTCTACTATTAACCTCACCCCCTTCCTGAAAAAGGCCTGTAGGGAACGTGCATAAGCACACCAATCATGCCTACCATCTCTGTCCTATTGTTTTTTTATTTTTCTTATAAGTATCTATCTCATGTATTCAAAACTATATTTATTCTTATACCTGTGTCTTGTAAGCGATTGACAAATCAAATAAATACTAAATACTTTTTGGAGTATGTATGTGATGCACACACACACACACACACACAATCTTTACCATTAGCAACTGCCTGGGCAAGTCCCTGAAATTATCTTGGAAAGATTTTTCTGAAGGTTTCCATTATCTCCATTATCTCCTTCCAAGGGCTGAGAGAAAGTGACAAGCCCAAGATCAACTACTGGCTTTTTGCCTAAGGTCAGACACTCATAGTCTCCTGGTTTCTAGCCTGATGCATTAACTACTACATCAAACTGGGCCTCTTCCCTTTTAATATTTTCTTTAATTCCACAGAATGTGGAGGTGTGGAAGCCAGATTCTTTGAGAAACCTACAATATTATCATATTACCAATTAATCAAACGGTTTCATTTCTGATATCATAGATCTAGTCAGCTGATTAGAAAATTATTTTGCAGCTAAACCCATCTTCCTAAGACACAGTTGAGTATTAAAACACTACTTTTCATAATTATGCCATTTCTTTAAAAGATGAGACAATCTTTGAGGAAAAGAAAAGAAGAATTATATGTCTTCAGATTCTCATTATGGAATCAATTTACCAGACATTTAGGGGGCACAGTTATGCCATGCCAAAAATAGGACTTTTTCATGCATTCAATAGTTATCAACAACTATCTTTCAAGAAGCGGTTGCATTCTAATACTATATAGCTCATTGGCAGAATTCAGAAAAACTAAACAAGGTGTTCTTCGTGTACTATATTAGAAGTTTCAGAATTTCCAGTCAACATACCCAGAATATAAATGGAGTTGTTCAAGTGGCAAGACAGTGTTCTAGACTCTTTTACAAGGCTGAATAATAAGCAAAAGAAAAAAGAAAAAGAAAAGAAACACAAAAAAGGGAAAAGAAAACAATGTCATTGTTTTGAGAATGCAGTCGCAAAAGGTCTAACACTGGTGGCATGTTGGATAAGTGCAATATTGCAGGCAGTATTGCTCACAGTCTTGAGTTTGATCCTGATGAGCTTGAGGTTGTCTAACCTTTCCATTGTTCTGAGGCTGGTAAAATGAGGACCCAGATTGTTGGGAGCAATATACTGACTCTGTAAACCGCTTAGAGACGGCTATAAAGCACTGTGGAGCAATATATAAGTGCTATTGCTAACGTCTTCGGAACTGGGACAAGAGATTATATGATGGAGAAAGCTCTACCAATTGTGTTACGTGACAATATGTAATGCCAGTAACCTATTTGCCCCTGATGTATCAGTTTGCCTTCCAGTATTTTCTCCAATTGATTTATCTATTTAATCTGCAGATGAGGCTAGCTGGTAGATAGGTATCTCAGGGCACAGAAGGGAAGACTTGGCACAATACAAAGCACCTATACTATCCATCCCACCAGTCCTATAATGCTGGAGGAATCATTGCTTCTATCAAATAATTGGGTTAATTTAATTTCAATTAAATATTTATATAAAAATAACAAAGTGAAACCTACTTCATTTTAACCTATTAATGGAAAGAAACTGTACTAAAACATGACCCAAAAGATGAGCATGCACTTAAATACAAATTAAAATTGGAGGAGGAGGAGGAGGAGGAGGAGGAACATTAGGCATAATCTTTTCCTAGTTTAGGAACCCAGAACTGACCTAAACAATCCTTCTAGTAGGTCATGCTCCATGAAGCTGAAGAACTTAATGTAACTTGTTCAACTCATTAACTCTCATTTAAAGAGATTTGTACAGCATTCCATTGCAAATGCATTCTTCCTTATTCACTGAAAAGGAAAAAAAGAATGAAACATAAAAGTATATTTTAAACACGAATTAATCATTGTCAGAAAGATACGTTAAGCTTTGTGAAGAAATGTCTATACACAATATCAAAAGGCACCCTGCACTCAGGGCAAGCGGATAGGCAGAATTACTGGCTGCATTATTAAAAAGAAGTTGTTCCTCTAATTTTTTTTTTCTTCCTGCGGCTGACAAAACCAAAAGACCCTCTCAAATGTCAAAATGCCAATGTTGTTGAATTTCATGTAGGAGATAAAATTCCCAGTGCTTCTACAGGTAAAACAAACTTTAAGAAGGATTCTAGCACTTTTTGTAATGATGGAATACAACCTTAGGCAATATACATTCATAATCTCTCAGGACGAATGGCTTTAAAAATGCAACAAATCACCCCATTTATGATTTGGGAAAAAGAATTTTTCTGGCAGTCTCCTAAAATGCACATAAGACATAGTGGGAAAACTGCGTTCTAGCAGCCTGTTTTCATTAGCAATTAATTCTTCATGCCAAATCTATACAACATCAATTATACTATTAGAATATAAGTGTTTTGGACCAAGAGTGCTGCCCCTTTGCTTGAGTTGTTTGTTCAGCCAGAAAAAGCATCTCGAAGGTGCACTGAAAGGCAGGTATTGATTTCCCCAGTGAAGGGAAACCCTCATGTTGAAAAAAGCCAGCTTCCTTAATGCCATGCACATTGCTGTGTAGGCAGCTAATACTGCTGTTTTCTTCTTTTTGCTTTTTGTGTGTTTAGAATAGGAATAAACATTGGGTTTAAATAAAATTCTACCATGAATATCTTTTCTTTGCTCTGGGCCCTGCATTCACCATTCACATGTACACATTGCAAGTGTTTATGCGCACGTACATCTTTATGGAGCATATTATATTAGAATGTAAGAAGAATTCTCCTGGATCTGGCAAGACTTATTTAGCTTAGCATTCTCTGTCCCAGGGCTAGGATTGTTCAGCTCAGGGAACTAACCATCTAATTGTTATCTGAACAAACCCAATTGGTCAGTGGGCCAAATACATTCAGGGAATGGGATGAATTGAATAATGGATGAATTGTTTGAATGAAGTATCCAATCAATGAAGCAGTTCAGGGTAGCCACAAAGAAGAGGAGGTCAACTTATTTTCCAAAGCACCAGAAGGCAAGGCAAGAAACAATGGATGGAAATTAATCAAGGAGAGAAGCAACTTGGAATTAAGGAGAAACCTCTTAAAGAGTGAGGATAATTAACCAGAGGAACAGCTTGCCTTCAGAAGTTGTGAGTGCGCCATCACTGGAGGTTTTTAAGAAGAGACTGGACAGTCACTAGTCTGAAAACGTATGCTTGAGCATGGGGTTAGACTAGAAAACCTCCGAGATCCCTTCCAGTTCTATTCTGATTCTGAATGGACACAATTTCTTCCTCCTCCTTTCTCTGAGACTTTCACTTATCTGATGAATGAGCATAGCTCATTTTTTAGAGTATCCTTAGAGCTTCCTTTTGCCAGGTATCTTTCTTTTTTTTTTGAGATCAAGGATCTTTCTATATATTGAACATATTGAATATTTTGCTGGCTGGGAGGCAAAGACATTCAAATCCAACATCAGATTAGGGAAAGCTAAACTATTGTGTCATACCTTTCTCAGTTTTCCTACTAGTTAGGATAACTGCTTTGGTGCTGTGCCAGCTAGATGCATTCTGCCTTGAGAATGAAAGGTAGCAATGCTTGAAGGCTGCCTTAGGAAGCAGTGTGGGCAAAGGATTATTGTGCTCAGGTTCTCCTTGCAAACTTTTCATATGAATCCCAGGCACATTTACTGGGCTTTATTTAACTAGAGTTTGTTCAAGAAAGTCAGTTCCCTGAGTTCACACAATATATTGAAGCATAAAGTACCCACACAGTCCGACTTAATAGAATATACTACTTGTGTTAAAGCTTTTGCTGTGAAAAGAAAAAAGCATTCCGATTCTAAAAACACAAATCCCAACTGCCCAACCTAGGAATGGATTTCTTTTTCAAAAACAGTACCGTATGCACACTGGGGAAAAATATCATTCTATTTCAATCAAACTTTCTTTCCACAGGGTATATTCCTCTCTTGGAGGTTTTAACAATAGCTGGTAATTTTCTGGTTTTATTTTCATGTGCACTTTTTTTCTGTCAGTATCTTAGGGGGTTGATTGGGATTTAAAGATGGCTTATAGTGGTAGTTTTAACATTTTAAAAAATTAATAAATAAGAAAGGTTTGCTTTTTTATTTTTACAAAACATCTCTGTGTGTTTTGGGATTGTGATCCTTTCCATGTAATCCTTTTACAAGATTGCTATTTAAAACATTAAAATTGAGAACAACAAGAACTCACATATCTTTAATGTCAAATGCAGATTGGCTTTTACTAATTCAGGACTGTTATTGATTATATCTAAATCCACTTTTCTTCCACAGAGTAAAGACAAAATATTGTAAGTGTTTCCTTTTACTTTTATCCTATGAGGAAAGTATGCTGAGAGAGATAACGACCATCTTTTCCAAGGCCATCAAACAAGCTTTGTTTCTGGAGGATCTGAATGTGTGCGTCCATTAAACTCGCCACACAAATAACTCCAAAATAAGGAACATATTGTATGATTTTAAGTCAGATCATGAACCATACTTCATTATAAAATAGTGTATTATATCCATTTAATGTATGTGTGTGTGTGTGTGTGTGTGTACGTATAATGCATTCTGCCTTTCCAAATAAACTGTTTCTAGAATGAAATGAATTTATTCTATTAACTATATCTCCTGCAAGACTCCTTGTCACAGGATCAAACTCTATTTGTATGAATTGTAGGGTGTGAGTTTGAAAACATAAGACTAGCCAGGCCAGATCAAGGCCTATCTAGGCCCATCTAGTTAGAATTCCATTTCACATACTCAGGGGCAGTGGTGGGATTCCATTTTTTTTTACTACCGGTTCTGTGGTTATGGCTTGATGGGCGTCGCAGGGGAAGGATACTGTAAAATCTCCAGTCAGAGGTGGTATTTGCTGGTTCTCTGAACTACTCAAAATTTCCGCTACCGGTTGTCCAGAACTGGTCAGAACCTGCTGAATACCACCTCTGCTCAAGGGGTTTGTAGGAAGCCCAAAAGCCGGATGACTTCTCTTCCACTGATGAGCACCTAGTCTGGAATGGTAGACTGCCCTTGTGCCTGAGGGATCATCAAGACAATAGTCAGTGTGCTAGGAATTTCTCTAGCTCCTTTCAAAGCCATACAAACTATAACCAGCACTGCATCTTGTGGCAGTATGTTCCACAGATCAATTACCTGAAGCTTGAAGAATAATTCTCCTTATCACTTTTAAATTTTCTACTAGTCAATTTTTCAATCCACTAGTTTGAGTAGTATAAGAGAAGAAAAGTCACCCTTTCTTTACCATCCTTTCTTCTATCATCTTATAAATAGGCCTGGCAAGCATATTTTTTCTAACCTAAACAGCCCCAAAAGTTGCAAGCTGTCCCCATCTGCAAAATTTTGAGACCCTAATTCTTGGGCACACTTTTCTGCACCATGTCTGACTTCCTGATTTTGCTCTTGAACTTCATGGTATCTAGAACTGGATACAATAATACTCTACATTTTAATATGAGATAGGGAACAATTTCTTGAGAGTATAAACAAGTATAGTAATTTCTATATTTCTCCCACATTTTAGAACTGATGCTTAAAAATTATGAAGCTAAGCCTTGGCTTAAATTAAATTCAAAATAAAATATCATTTGTGGCACAAACTAATCTATTTGTTTGCTTTAGTGTATGATAGGTCAGAAAAAAGAGTATTAATTTTACATTTTTACTAGATCTACAGATGAAGGAATTTCAATATATATAATTTGCTTGACAAGTTACTCCTGCTGGAATTTCTGTACAAGAACTAAATCCAGGGTGCATAAATCTGTATGGCCACTAGAAAGGAATTATCAGCATTTAATGCATTAAGCCAGCAAAACATGTTTTGTTGATTTAGACAGATCACGCTATAAAAGTCTAGCCATTATTTTTTCTCAACTACGGTTTAAAATGCTGTACACACTTAATAATGTTTTTTCAATAAATCAGAATAAACAATTTTTTTTCAGTTTGAGGACCACAAAGTATTAGCTACAACCAGTACAAAAACTGAGTATAATTAACAATAGTATAATTTAAGATTCAAAATGAAATTTATCTGAATGCTTTAAATTAATCAAATGAAGTATTAAATGATATGCAAATGGAAGGGGTGACAAATCTCAGACAACCTGAAGTTAGTAGTTGGGTTCAACAATATGGAAGTAGTTTACCATTGCTGCCTTCTGGATATTTTCAGCTTCTCAGCCTAGACTATCGACCTGATAATTCCTGGTAGTCTCCCATCTATGTGTTAAAATAGTCCAATTAAACTTAATGTTTTTTTTTAGATCAACTACGATTGACTAGGAGCAGCCAATTTTCTCAGCTCTGTTAAATAGCTGGTAACTTGTGTACATTCATCTTTGTGGGTTTCAGCTAAATATTTTAGCATACAATAGAAATAAAAACGCAAACGAAAATAAACCTTGTACATGGACTGAAATTGAATGGATGGAAAGAAAGAAATCAATAAATATTATATTTATAATTTTACACATAGACACTGATCATGCCCTTGCAAAATGTTATATAGGATTGTCCTAATCATGGTGTTTCCCAAATATGGCAACCTCCTGGTATGTGAACCAATTCCCAACATTCTTATCAATGGCCATGCTGGGTGTGGAATTTTGGAGTCTGAATTTCATATACATGGAAATAGCCAAGATTGGGAAAACCCTGTAGAGAATTTTTTTTTTTAATCAGCTCATCTGGGGAAAAAAAGATGCCTAAATGTGATTATAAACAAAACTGTCATGTGTTAATATTTCTGATAAACTGAAATATAGTGAATTAAATAAGTTATTATGTATTTCTCAGAACAATTCAATAGAGTAACTCGGCCTCAAAGAGTGAGTTCCCTCAAGCTGCACACTGATCTTTATAGCAGAACGGAGATCTGACTGCCTGCTGCTGTACCAAACAGCCCAACTGTACTAGACAGCTTCCAATTTCTCCCTTTCTTCTTGGCAAGGAAAAGTGGGCTGCTGAGGAGATGGCAGAAACCTGTTGCTTGCAAAGTTGTCCACAAAAGGCTTTAGTTCTGCCATCCAAGAGAGCTATTTATGTAGCCAAGCTATAGTTGAAAGAGTTTCCATATTGCAAACAGAGAAAAATAAGCCCAAATGTGCCTTCCTGTTGGTTATCAGCACTCTTTCACCTCCAACAATTCACCAAAACACTCAGCTTATTCTTCACCATTCTACATTTTAATCTATGTACATGTGGACATTCAAGCTTTAATAAATCTTCAGAGGACAGACCAAGCCAGAATCTGTAAGGCAGAGAATTAAGGTTCTTTACGTGACATTCTGATTAAGGGTTTTTTTCCCTTTCTTTCTTCCTTAGACACTCATTTATTGATGTGAGGTTTGGACTTGAATGCCATAACTTTAAAGCACAGTTTTAGCTTGCCTGTGTAGCTAGCCGACATCTCCTGAGGTTTACTTTGGAAATACTGGAAACCAATTTGCCTTACTTGCACAAGTGCTTCAACTCAACCCAGGAAAGTAATGGATTCACATCACAGAATCATTTTTATAGCTGTTGTACTAAGAAAAAAAGAATTAAAGCCCTAGGCATATTTTTTATATATGTATGTGTGGGTTATATTTTTCCACTCTCTTCTTCCTTCAGAGCACTCATAATATGGGCAAAACAGAGAATGCCATCTTTGACTATCAAGGCATGTGAATTTAGAAACTTCAAAATCTTTCTCTACAGTGCATCCCTGAAATGAGCAAGCCAAAGACAGCAAGAAGAGGCATGCAACAGAAGAGACCTTATTTTTTTGGATGAGACCTCTTTCTTACTTAATTCTCCAGCATTTGGAATACAGTATAATATTGTCCATGAAAAAGGAACTGGGCTATTCATGAAAAAGGAACTGGGCTAAATAAAAGTTGCAATTCCTAGGAAGAAGAAAATGGGAGGGAGGTTTAAAGAAATCAGAACAAAGAGAGAAAGTTTGCATGCCACTTTGGTTGGGGAAATCAGTAGGAGAATTTCAAACAATATGGACAATGAAGGAAGCATCACTATAACCTGAAAATGAAATGCCTGAAGAGGACCCAAATCACAGGTATCACAAATACAAATTTCACAATTGAAAAATAAAGCAGAGGGGGTTGTTTTTCACTTGAATAAGGTGGGGGTAAAAAAGACTACTAGAAGTGATGCTGAAAGAATCTTCAGAGGTTGTGAAGCCTAGACAAGAAGATTTAGTAACTAGGAGCACAAGTAAGATTTTGATGTTTTTCTTTTTTGGTCAGTCCTTTCACATGTGGCTTACTGTACAAAAAGAGAATACAGAAATCAGTAATTGGTACATAGATGATGACATCAAGAAGAATTTAATTTCTACAATAATGGCTTATGTTATCCTCACAAAGGACTCCTAAGAAATGAGGCTATGTCTTACAAAGGCTGGGAAGGAAGGGATTATTTAGCACATAACTTATTAGGAGATTTTAAAACTAGAACAAAGTTTTAAACTAGAACAAAGGCAAATGTCTAGAACTGACTATAGAACCAAGAACTGAGATCAGGAAAGCAGGAAGCAGAAAGGGAAGTAGGAGGCTGCAATAGGATCTCAGGATTTTGCATGAAACCACAATAGTAGTGCCAGTCACAGATATTCAGAACCTCAGAGGTATAAAATATGATAAATAAACCAAGAAGACTCAGGACGACACATGATAAGTATCACTGAACTTGGAAGGGTAAAACTAGGTGAGCTGGCAGTCATGATTGATGTATGCATACAGTAGTATTAAAAGTCAAGAAAAAAGGGAACTGTACTGCATGTAAACAAATATATATGTATACATTTACTACAGAGAAATGATGGAATTGGAACACAGAAATTCTGTAACAATGGTTGGGGTAAGAATTAAAAAAATGTCATAAAAGTGTTATTGTTATGAGAGATATTAGACTGTGAGGATAGGCAGTAGATATGTACGAGGCCTTTCAGTATCAACGACCAGTCTTTCAAAGACTCCTGCTGCAGTGATAATGGGATATTTCAATTATCCTGACAACTACTGGGATTATAAGTCTGCCAAGAGACAAAGTTCAACCAATTATTGTCCTCTGTTGCTGACAACTTCATTTGTCAGAAGGTAGAAGAAAGAACAAGGGGATCAAATATCCTGGCCCTAATCCTCAACAATGGGGAGGAAATGGTTGAAGAAGAGAAGAAGACTAATATATTGGGGGAAAGGAATGGTGTTATCTTTGAATTTATGTTATCCAGGTGAAGAAGAATTGGAACTCGGAGGGTGGATTTCAGAAGTGTGTACTTTGAGGAACTCTCGGGAAAGATAGGTTGGATCCAATGACTTAAAATCCTGATAGAGGAAGAAATCCAGGAAGGATGAGAAACAATGCCTATAAGAAGGGAATTGGGGAAAATGTACCAAGTCTAGGATAGAAATACAGAGAGCTATCTAAAATGCTGAAGAGAAAAGGTGCATGTGTAGGAAATGAAAAGAAAGATATATCACCAAAGAATATAGGGTACCCTTGTTTGTGTCAGAAAGGCTAAAGCTCAAAATGAGGGACATTTTTTAAAATTAATTTATTTAAATTTATATGCTGGCCATCTCAGCATTTAGCTCCTCTTTCAAGGCATATCAAAAACAAACAACATCAGCAATAAAAAGGGCTATTTGTGAATCTCAGAAATGTGAAGAAGTCAAACAGGATGAAAGTCTGTTACAAGGAAAAAGCAACCATTGACAAAGAGTGATGGTGACAGACCAGAACTTCTTAATTCCTATTTTGCATCTGTCTTCTGCTAAAAGCAAAATGAGTTGTCATTGGTCATTGTTAAGCCACTGAAAGAAAGAATTATAGCTTAAGATAGTGAAAGAGTGGATAAGAAAGCATTTACCTAATTTAAATGAATTCAAATATTCAGGCTCAGATGGATTAATCCTGGGGTACTTGAAGGAATTAGTGGAGTGGTTCCTCTGGGAACTCCCAAAGGATGGCAAGATCCAAGAAAAATGGAGAGCAAATTCTGCCCCCATCTTAAAGAATGGAAAGAAAAAGAACTGGGAAAATTCCAGATCTGTCCTATTCATTCATTCATTCATTCATTCATTCATTCATTCATTCATTCATTCATTCATTCATTCAGCTGCTCATATCACAAAATGTGATACTGGGTGGCACACAATAAAAAAAATAAAAAGAACAATATAAAAAACAATCAACAATTAACATTTATATTGTATTAATTTATATTGGACAAATAGTTTATGCAACAGTATGTTTGTGATTGCTTACTAGGCATGCAACAATTAACAAACGAATCATGCCAGACTTACTTTTTTGGAGCGAGTTACTACTTAGACTTAGAATAACTTTATCGTCACTTTGAATGTGCTATTCGGCATTCATTAAAATGAAATTTTGTTTCATACAGCTCTCAAAGGGTCTTCACCTCCAACATAAATATGACAAAATACATAAATAAATACATAAATACAAAATTATGCATATTCCCACATATATTATATGACATGGAGAAACAACACAGAGGTATACACGTACATGGTGAGAAAAATGAATCTTGTGAGTTTACCAGATGGATGGCATAAGAACAAACAGAATCTGATGGTCCTGCTAGAAATACTTTGAAACCTCCTTCCTTTATTCTTACTCATGTTTATACTTATACCTATTATCTTGTAAGCAATTGACAAATCAAACAAATAAATAAATAGTAGCTTAGTAGATCTGGGAATGGCATAGATATTGTGTACCAGGATGTCAACAAATCCTTCAATAAGTATCTCATGATAAAATGATATAGTGAAAAAATGATAGAACTATAGGATGGAAATTCAGTTGGCTGAATAACCCATAAAGTTTTATTTATTTATTTATTTGGTTTGTCAATTGCTTACAAGATAATAGGTATAAGTAAAAACATAGTTATGAATACATGGATACATATTAGAAAAATAAAAAAATAAAAGAAACAACAGGACAGGTAGGCACATTGGTGTGCTTATGCATGCTCCCTACAGATCTCTTAGGAAGTGGGTGAGGTCAATACTAGACAGTCTAAGGTTAAAGTTTTTGGGGTTTGGGGAAGAAACCACAGAGTCAAGTAGAGTATTCCAGACATTGACCACTCTGTTACTGAAGTAGTATTTCCTAAAATCAAGTTTGGTGAGATTAACCTTGAGTTTGTATCTATTTGCTCTTGTGTTGTTATGGTTGAAGCGGAAGTATTCATTGACAGGTAGGACATTGAAATGTATGATTTTATATACAATACTTAGATTGGACTGAAGGCAATACAGTTCTAGGTTTTCTAGGTCTAGAATTTCAAGTCTGGTGGCATAAGGTATTCTGCAACAAGTAGAGGAGCGGAGAACTCTTCTTGTGAAATATTTCTGGACTTTCTCAACTGTGTTAATATCAGATACGTAATGTGGGTTCCAGACTGATGAGCTGTATTCGAGTATTGGTCTAGCAAATGTTTTGTATGCTCTAGTTATTAGTGTAATATTACCAGAGAAAAAGCTACATAAGATTAGGTTAAAAACTCTTAACGCCTTTTTGACTATGTAGTTACAGTGGGCTCTAGCACTTAGATCATTAGAGATGAGTACTCCAAGATCCTTGACAGAGTTTGGATCATCAACAAGGTCTTGACTATTCAGCCTGTATTTTATTTTCTGATTATTATTTTTTTGCCAATATGTAGGACAGAGCATTTATTTGTTGAGATTTGAAGTTGCCATTTGTTTGACCATTCTGATACATAGTCAAGGTCTTTTTGAAAGGTAGCAGTATTGTCTGTGGTGTTGAATAGCTTTACATCATCAGTGAGGAGAACGCAGTTGCTCTTAATATGATCACAGAGGTCATTTATGTAGGGTATGAAAAGGAATAGTCCTAGAACACTGCCTTGAGGGACACCACTGTTGACAGGTACAGAATTTGATAGGACACTCCCACTTTTGACCATTTGTTGTCTGTTTAAGAGGAATGCTTCTATCCAGTTATGCAGGTGTCCAGAGATACCATAATATTTTTAGTTTTAGGAGTAGTTTGTCATGTACCACTGAATCAAAGACTTTACAGAAGTCTATGTAGATTGCGTCTATTGCTTTGCCATGATCAAGTTGTGTAGTCCATATGTTTTTGCAGTGTAAGAGTTGCACATTACATGACAGTTTTTTCCTAAAACCAAATTGTTTATTAGAGAGTAGGTTGTTTGTTTCTAAGTGGAGGATGATGGATTGGTTAATAATTGGTTAATAATAATAATAATAATTCCATGATTTTACAGGTAATACAGCATAAAGAGATTGGTCTGTAATTTTCAACTAGGCTGGGCTCTCCCTTTTTGAAGATGGGGATGACCGTGGCTTGTGACCATAGTTTTGGCAAGGAACTGGTCATGAAAGATTTTTCAAAGATTATGCTTAGAGGTTCGGCTATGGCAGTGGATAGCTTTTTTAAGAAGTAGGCACATATTCCATCCAGTCCAATAGATAGAGATGATTTTAGATTGCGTAGTGCTTTTTCAACATTGTCTTCTGTAAAATCGATATGTACTAGATCATTGTAGTTGTCTGTGGTTCGACTAGGAAATACTAGGCATGATCCATTGCTGTTTACAAATACTGAGCCAAAGAATGTGTTAAAGAGATTGGGTTTAATAGTGTCATCGTTGCAGTCTTTACCATTAGGTCCTTTCAGGGGTGGGATGGACCTTGAGTCTTTTAATTTGTTGTTTACAAAGTTGTAGAAAGTGCGGGTGGAATTGGTGCATAGAAGGTTTTCTTCTTGTTTAATGTGATAATTGGTGCATTCAGTCTTTATCTGGTGGCATAAATTTTTGTATCGGCTTTTGAAGTTGGCAACTTGACCAGCTTTGTTTTTCTGCCAAAGTGATTTCTTTTTGGATTGAAGCTTCCTTATTGTTATGGGTAATTTTTTTTTTTCTGGTTTTGGGAGTTGTTATTGGTACATATAGTTTGATGACTCTTTTGACTACAAGTAAAAATATGTTGTAATGGTCTTCTACGGTATTGCATCCAGTGAATAGAAATTGCCAATCAAGGGATGAGAGATCATTGTTTACAAGATCATAATTGCCTTTTTTGAAGTTATGATTGGGGATTCCATTGTTGTGATGATTTTTGTGTGGATGTATGTTGAGACAAAAGTCAATCATGTTGTGGTCACTGTTGGAAAAGGGTTCTTTAATTTGTATTCCATAAATTGAATTCAAACTGTTGCAGAAGATGAGATCGAGGCAGTTTTTAAGTCTAGTGTTGTTGGTTACTAGCTGTTCTAGTCCCAGATTTGTTACTGCATTGTAGAAGGTTGCATGTGTGGGTTCAGTTGTACATTTGTTAAGGGTCCAGTTAATAAGAGGTAGATTGAAGTCACCAGGAAAAATAAAAGCATGTGGGCAGGATACTGCCCATGTTAGTAGTGTATTTAGCTTGTTTGCATGTTAGATGTCATAATCAGGGGCTCTGTAACATAGTAAGAACCGAAATGTGATATTTAAGGACAGTTCACAGACAATGGTCTCAGGAATAGCAAGCTCCTGGGTAACTTGGGTGTTTTTTAGATGTAGGGACTTTTTACAGAAGATAGCAACACCACCTCCTCTATGGATTTCATGATCTGATCGGTAAACATGATAGTCTATTACTGTGCTAATGGAGTCAGGGAGAGATGCATTGAGCCATGTTTCACAGACAAATATAATGTCGAATTTAGCCGTATTTAGTAAGAGGAGAAATTCAGGTATTTTATTTACAAGGCTTCTTGCATTGAGTAGCTTGCATTTAAGGCCAGTTGTGGTTGGAATAGAGGTAGTTAGGCGGGGGTGTGCCTAGTTTTGAGTGATGTTGGATTGGATGGGGTGGGGCTGGATGAGGAGTTGTGGGTTGTGTGACTTTCTTTTGATGCAATCAGCACGGTAGTCAATGTATAGATCCTTTTCTCCATTGTCTAGATGGTTTTTGAGTTCTGCGCAGAGTTCACAGGAGCGGATTCTTTGCAGTATGGATAAGTCTGGTCTTGAGTGAAGTTTTTTGTGGTTGGGATTGGTTTTTGCAATGGCGTTTATTGTATGAATGAATATGTGTTTGCTGGACTCATTTTTACATACAATTCTACAAAATCTTGGAGCCACAGAGCCATCATTGTATTTGAACTCAGGGCCATCTCTGGTTATTTCAATGATATCTTCAGGAGAGATGTTTGTTGTATTTGAGTTGCTTATGATATCACGAACTTTGGTGATGTTGTCTGATTTATTGGTGTCTTCGAAACCAAATAAGATGGCATTTCTGTTCATGTTCCATGATGTCTTTGATGAGTAAGGAGACATTATTAATGTATTCAATAAGTATCTCATGATTAAATGATACAGTGGAAAAATGATAGAACTATAGGATGGACAATCAGTTGGCTGAATAACCCATAAAGTTCTCATTAAAGACTGTAACTCAGCTTGAAGTCCTGAGCCAATTTTCACAGAGTTCTCTTCTGACCCCTGTGCCTTTCAACTATTAACAAAGACCTGGATGAGAATGTTGAGAAAAGGATTAAGTTTGCAGGTGACATACCACTGGGAGTTAATATTTTAAAGGACAGATAGAAGATCAACATGATGTAGAAGGCCTGAGAAGTAACTGAAATCAATACAAAGGAATTTAAGAGACGGGAAGTACTGGATAGGGAAGAACTGGCAGAAGTGCACGTGAAACAGATCCTGATGTCCTTGCCAACCAGAAGTTAAAAGAGAGCCAGTTACTATATCCAGTTCTGGGCACCACAATTCAAAAGCAACAGTGGAAAATTGGAAGTAATTCAGATGGCTACCAAGATGATGAAGGATTTGGAAACTAAGCTCTATAAGTGAAATATTTGAAAGGAATAAACTGAAAAGGAGGTGAGGTTATTTTCTATTTTCCAGAGGCAGGGCCAGCACTAAACTCAAGAAAATAATTTGTAGTTAGAAATCAGAAGGAACTTCGTGATTATATGAACTGTCAACTAGTTAAACAGCCTGCCACATAAAGTTAAACAGCCTGCCACATCCAAATGTTGGATGTCATCTATCAGAGATACTCTAGTTGAGCAGGAATTGGACTAGATCAGTGGTCCCCAACTTTTCCAGCTTTGTAGACTGGCAGCGAAAGCAGGAGGGAGGGGATGGTTTCACATGCACACCTGTCACTTGTACAAATGGATCTTCCCACACTCACCCTCTGCTTGCACAGACCAGTTGCCAACAGGCCACGAACCAGTAGCAGTCTGTGGCCTGTAGGTTGGGGATCCCTGGACTAGATGATTTCAGAGGTCTCTTTTCAGTCCTACATTTTCTGCATCTAAGGGTCTAGGGTTGCATGTCATTCTCTAAAACCTTGAAGGGGGCACTCTAGAGACTCTTCCAAAACTATCACTGATTGGTAACATTTAATGTAGTGTTTCTCAAACTTGGCAACTTTAAAATGTGTGGAATTCAACTCCCAAAATTCCTTAGCTGGCATTAAACACTTCTCCAATGAGAGAGAAAGGGAAGTCATATGTGGACAATAATTATAATAACTATATTCAATCTTAATTTAAACTTAATTTTATACTTCCCCTCTACTTCTTTTTTGGGGATCAGTTACTTTAGGATGAAGTATTCTTCGCTCATCATCAAGTAGAAAAAATTACAAAGAGAGAGAGATGTGCCTTCCAGCTCTACTTTGTTTTCTCTAATGGGCTTTAAATATGTTTCCAGCCAAACTTGATAATCACTGATGTATGGAATATGATGGGTTTATTGGAGACTCAACCCTAAACTATTGAAATTAGGAGTTTTATTTATTTATTTATTTGTTGTAAATTTCCATTCCTGTTTTTAAAGATACTTTGAAGAAAAAGACTAGTAGTATGAAATTAAAATCAAAACTACAGTAGGAAAACACATCTGAGAGGCACGTATGTTCCATAATGCAAGTCTGTAAAGATTCATGACTATGAAGAACAAAATATAGTGGATTTTTTTATCTCCTGGCTTTTGGAAGGCATCTCCCTCTCCACTGCCCATTTTAAATTATGCAGATATTTGCATATATGTAAATATATATCTGTTTTGTGTATAGGATAGAAAATGGAACTATAGATTATTAGAGTGCCTTAAAATGCAGTTTAACCAGAAATTATTGTATATTCTTTGATTTTGCCCTTCTTGGCAGATAAAATATACAGCTAAAGTAAAATCCTTTTTCAAAAACTGGCAACCTTAGCCTATTCGAACTACTGACATGGGGCTAACCCACATTGTCCTCTTGAGAGTTCCTGGTGCAGTCAAGAAGTGAAAGATTCAAGCTTTTGCCAGGGTAGTTTGGCAGCATTGCCATTCTGCTCTCATCTGCAGAACGAAGCATTATCTTGCAGACATTCCATTTCTTCCTATCAGGAAAATCCATTTTTCCTCTTTCAAACTCTACTTGGCATTTGATTACCTTTGCATAAAAAACATTGCTTCCAAAACACAGCCATTTTTAAATTCCAAAAATCCACTTAAAAAATGTGCCAAGAGGTGGCATGCAGAGCCAAAGGGAGACAGCTGTTAATGTTGGCAGATACAGAGTACAGTAAAATTGGGTGTGATCTGGCCACTAAGAACAAAGGGCAAAGCAGGGTATTTCAGAAGACCTAAGGCACTATCCATCTTAGGTGGAAAGCTTTGACTGAAGTTTATTGTGTCATTATTGGGATTAATAATCCCCAGGAAAGTGATAACTAAATTTGACATTATACAATATGAACAGAGTTCATTTGTGTCAGGATAGGAAAGCCAAATGCTCGTACAAGTAAATTGAAAAGCTAACCTGTCTTTAAATCATACCATTGTGTTCAGTTATTGCCTATATCTCCCAGCACAGCATGATCTTATATATTGTAAGCAGCAATTAGGCTGAATGGTGTAAGCGCAAGATACATTGGCAGCTGAACTGGATTTTGCTGTTTTATCATAGCGGTGCTCCAGCAACAATGCTCTCTTTTATAGACCAACTCCCTGATGTCCTTACTTGAGAAACAGATGCTGTCTGCAATGGATGTATCCATTGGAGGAGAGAGAAGTATATTTCCTTATGTTTGTTAACCTTAGCTCAGGCTGTAATAAAGGCATCTGCAGCCAAGGTGAGCTTTGACAGATGGAATTAGAATTTCTCAAAAGAGAGGTTCAAGTTTGCTTAGAATCATATTCTGTATATGAGATATCTAGAATTACTGTTAAGCAGAGTGAAAGTGGTCATTTTAGGTGGGCAATGGTATTATGCTAAAATAAATTTTAATGGAACATGAGATCTTATATATTGTTATAAGCCACAGTGTTATTCCCTTATCAGAATTGGGGGGAAAATATTTGCTGGATATAGTTGGCACACTCAAATAATCACTGAGTGAGGGAAAGCAATGTATCACTGAGCAATGTTCACTAATCACTGAACGAAAGCAGTGTATATGCATTCATATACATGCAACCATGTACCAGGTTGTGGAACAAATGGTTTGCTTATAATTAAAATAGAGTGCTGTATTTTAAATCATGCTATTTTAATTTAAGTCCTAATTTACATATGAATAAAAAAGTTCTAAAATAGAACAGTTTCTTCATATTTTTTTAAAGGATAGGCAGATGAAGAACATAATGAATTCTCATACTGCCTTAAATCCAAAGAAACTTATATTGTAGGAATGAATGAACCAGGTTCCTTTCTTTCGTTTCACTGTTTACTTTCCCTGTTCAAACGATGGTCCTTCCTGGCTAAGTCTTGGTAAAAAGACAAATTAAAATTTCATGATAGCTGTTCTAAATAAGATAGGAGACTAGGATGCTCAGACATGCAAGATGAGAGGAATCCAATTCATAACTCAGTTAAGTCAGCTGAGACTGGAAAGATTATTCTAAGTGTGTTTTACGCTATCATTTCTTGCCATGTCCCATCTTCCTTGTTTGCCTGTTCAAAGGAAAACAAGACAGTGAAATTAGGCATGACAAAGAATTCTTTTTTATGGTATTTTATGGTATTTTTATGGTAGTTTAAATTATTTTTTTAAATGACTCTTAAAAATCTGTCCCTTACTCTGTATACAGCTTTTCAGGTTTCTGACAATACCAGTGCAGTGGGAAATAATTAACCAAACAAACTCACATACAGGAGTGTATTTGTGTTGTGGGTATTCTCCACATAGGAAATGGTGTGAAAATAAATCAGGATAAGTAATAGTATTTTCCAGGTGCAGAAATTTTTAAAAATGACAGGGTTGCTGAAGCATTTTGAGAAAAAAGATATTAAGTTGTTCAGTCATTGCTGTCCTTCTTTATCTGATGGAAAATAGTTCCATCACTGTGTTGTACAATGGCTAAGGTTTGTCTATTAGTAATTTGGGTTCTTGAAAAGCATGTGCTTGTGATACCAATGATAGTCGTTTTTGTCTTTTCTGGGTCTCTTTAAATTGATTTTTTTATGTTTCAAGTATCAGAAACTTTTCCAAACACACTTATGCTTCTGCATCTTGTATCCAAAATACTACATTTTAGCTTTATTGGCTTTGGTTTCATTATTACTGGCACAGTGAATTAATTAGAGATAATTTATCACACATTGTTAGATACTCTGCATCATATCATAATTTTGTGAAATCATATGATTGCAATGTTCAGTACATTGTGTCAGATTAACAGTTCTTTCTCTCTGTTTTTCTGTCTCTGTCTCTCTCACAGACACACACAAAAAATATATCTGAATGGTACTCAGGCAGAGGAAATTGAGACTAAAGTAACTAAACAGGAATTTCTATAAGGCAGGCACATTTGCCTTATTGTGCAAAGCAGTACTCTGTTCAATGGTATCCTTTTCTTTCTTGGGGAAGAAAAAATATCTATATTGTTAGCAGATTTGGGCTGCAAAAATCTAAACGACCATTAGATAGCTGTACTGGCTAATCACATTTGAAACTTGTGTGCTGTGGTGATTAAGGTATAGGATTGTGGCTGAGAAGATTGTTCAAGTCCAAAATCCATGGAGTTTCACTAGTTGATTTTGTTAAGTCACTATCTTTTAGTCCTTACACTAAAAGAGTTGGTTCTTGTAGGGGAAAAGAGTGAGGGAGTACTATGTGTACTGCCTTTTCCTACTGCAGAAAAAGTAGGATATAAATCTAATGAATACATAAATATTTAGAACCTGAATAGCAAGCTAAGCAGATGCACAGACTTCATGGTTATATTTTTCCTAGGTTGGCTTGTATTTCTGTTAAATTACAGTAATGTGTGTACAAAGATATAAATTAGCATCTGAAAATTTTATGCAAAACAGTATGGTTGGGTTGTTACAAGATATAACCAATATAAGTTATATGTGATGCTCAGCACATATGTTCAGAGTTTAGAGTAAAATTTACTACTTCCGTATCTACAAACTGCATCTGGAACCTGACATATTTTTTCTTTTCCCCAGTCTCTTGTCTCACTCTTACCTTATGACAGGTTGAATGTAGAAAAAGAGTGATTAGTAATTTCTGCACTAATTATTTATAGAATCTCTATAGCATTATACAGTTATGGTTGAAGTGTTATAAAGCCTGCATTACAGCTATTGTGGTACAAAGATGGTTGGATGACCAGAAAACACTATAAATCACTGGTGTGGAAATGATTTCTAAGCAGATCAAGGGTGGTAAGCTGTGGTCATCCAGAAATAGTTGAACTTTAATTCCCAGTATTCTTAACAAATATGGCCACTGGTTGAGGATCATTTTGATGCAGTCATAGTTCAAAACACCTGGAATAGTAGAAAATAGGAAGTGCATTTATTGTGACCACTATATCTGTGTGTATATATGTATGTATTTATTTTTCAAATTTATATAACCACTCATCTCACAAAACAGGCGACTCCTTTAAACTTTTATTGGCATCATCAAGCTGTGTTATGACATAGGTCTTTGAGATTTTCAGTTTTTATTTCCTAATTGAAAAGCTGTCTACTTACAAGAGTCAACATTTCATTTGCTACCTTTGAAACATAAAATCTCAGAAAAACACCAACAACTTGTAAAATGCAGCTGTTGTTGTATTTCTCTCAACACAAAATGGTCAACTATTTCCAAAACCCCGAATTAAAACCTATTTCTGTTATTTTTCCCCTCAATAATTGAGGATGGAAGGAGGCAGAATGGGTGAAATTCCTTCTCTATCTGCTAATCCCATTAGTGCCTGTACTGTTTAAATGTTGAGTTGTTTAATAAATTTAAATTAATATAAATATTTCCTTATTCTCTGATCATTTTAATGGCATTTAATGAATTCAAAAAGCCATTTTAAACTTTTTCAACTGTCTGGTGATTATATTAGACAAACAAGTCTAATGTGTCTCTGTGCTCCATTTTGCTTTCGATAACAAGTAAATGAGAATTAGGATACAGGAAGATTGATCATATTGTCCTCCTTAGAAATAGGTGTATCAAAAAACTTTGAGACAATCACCCTTACTTGTGAATAGAATATCTAGACATCTTAGTGATATGACAATTCTGCCCATAGTAGTGTTTTCCAGGGCATTTCTTTAAGTGAGAAAAATCTAATGGGGCCTGTACCTTACAACAATTCTCAGCACTTCTGCCAACTCAAGCTCTCTGATACTGACACCCTGGTAATATATAGTGACACATTATGTCTGCTATAGTTCCCAAGCAAAGGTAAATGATACCGGTGATGGAATTTCTAAAAAGCTTTCTGTAAGCAAGAGAGAACAAAAAAAGTCATTATGAGCTCTTTTTCTGAAGAAGTAATATTTAAGTGACAATGAGCCCCCTCAACACATTTACCCTTCCTCACAAGATAATTACCAAGAAAGCACAATAAAGTTGCAGCATGAATGGGCTGGTGCACATGTGTGTATTGCTAGCATTGCTTACGTTTGAATGTTGTCATTCAGCACAAGAAGCAGGAAAGCTAAGGTCTGACCTCTCTTGTCCCCACACATGACCAACTGAGGTTAGACACAGCTTTAAAACTCAACAGTATGATGTGATTTTGAAAACTGCACAGTATGTCTGTCATGCATTTAGTAATTTCAAAAGGTTCATATGAAATATATGACTAGACAAGTCAAGGTAATAATTAATCCCCTTGAGAAAATGTTCATTTTTCCCCTCAAAAAACTGTTCTCAGAAAAGAAAAGGATTCTTGAAAAGCTAGGAGATCACAGTGTAAGGTAACTGCCAATTAAACCTTCATCGTGTTACAGAAGTAAAATGAAGAAGGCAATATAATTTCTGACTGGGGAGATTAGATTTTTGAGATATCCTAGAAAATACAATGTGTCATTTATCCATGGTTCTCTTGTACATCAGTTCTGATCCATTGTGGAATAATACTACACATTCATAGAGCATTTATTACTCACAACTATATTTATCTTCAAAAACCAGGAAAGAGCCTAATTTTTATGCATAAAACAGAAAAATATTTCTATTTTGACATAATAATTTTTGTTCATACAACACAATAGTAAACTAAGTATGAATATCTTGTCTATAAAATTTGTGTTTGAAGGGTGTGGCTGGATAAAAAGAAGCACAATTGATCTTGGATGCTTGTATTTAATCTTTTTTTTCCAAAAAGTTTTTTTTTATTTTTTACACATCTCTTTATGTGAGCAACGTGATTCCAGATTATAACACTTGTATATAATCATACTTTCATTTCCACCAATCTTATATAATATCATCACATATCATTATTCATTTCACTCATCTTTAAGAAATTTTCCATTTCATATTTCAATCCATTAATTCAATATCAATATTTCATCCAAATATAAATTCCCAGTTCTTTATCCCCTATTATTTCCTTTTTCAGCTTACCACCCATTTTATTTAATACTACACATCATTATTATCCTTAATTTTCCCTAAGCCAATTATATGATATACAGTCTAAAGAGGGTAAAAATAAGAACCAATATATTTAGGATCCACGTGGTATACCCCATCAATCTATCTAATTTGATAATTAATTCCCCAACTTTAAACATATAAACATTAAATAATCAACTGTATATTTTAAAACATGTATATTTTAAAATATCCCCCCTAAAATCACTAGAATGGCTTCTTAATATAACTCATTTCAACTTCATTTTTCTTCTAGTTATTAATAATCATATTTTCCCCTTTTCTACTTACCAAAATTTGTATGCTTTAATACATTTCACTTTTCTTATAATCATTAATAATCATATTTTTTCTTCCTTACCACTCATCCACAATTTATCTATATATTTTCATACATTTCCATTCCCCTGTTTTAATCCTCTAATATGGGAGTTCATAACAAGACACTTCATATACAGTTACGTATATATTCTAAAATGATTCCAATCAAATATTAAAACTAAATACCAATATACATTCCCATGTAGTATCCCCTTTATATGATCCCCAACCCTTATCTCTAAATCTCATAATTTTGGCTAGGTTTCTCTTTTCTAAATTTCCCCAGTCTTTCTTCTTTTTTCCTTCTAATTTTATTTTTATTTCCTTCTGCCTGTCGACCATGTTTCCCCCCATTTTTCAGTTCTCTTTTTTGGAGTTTCTTCTTGTATATTCTCTTCTTCTTCTTAGTCTTGGGTGTCTTGTCTTTTTAATTTATTGTCTCTAATGTCAATGTATATGTTTTACATCCTTTTATATCCCTTGACAGTAATCCTTGTTTTTCATGCTCATCAAAGCTGTTGTTTTCCTCCCTTTGTTCTTCTGCAAGTTGAAACGCCATTACTTTACTCATCATTAATTCCACCAATTTCATTTTTTCTTTAAGCATCTCTCACATATTGAAGCTCTGACTTCAATTCTTTGCTTATTATTTCCATTTCTTTTGTCTATTAAATTATTCTTTATTTTGTTAAAAGTCAATTTTATCTATTATAGTCCTTATCAAGAGTCTTCGTTTGAAGCTTCTGGGGATCTTGTTACAACTAGTAATTTTCCATAGAAACACAAAAGAAGGAAGTCTTTAACCCTTAGGTGGTGCTATGTATCACTTTCTTCTTAAAACTCTTATATTTATAATTTACTTTTCTGTAGTATTACCATTAAATTTAACGAATTCCAAATAAGTCTAGCATTTTATCCAATGCCTAATTAATGTCCAATTCTGTATGTTGTTCCAAATTTAGTCTGTTTTATTTCCAGTTTTTCTTTACCTTATATTTTCCTCTTATCTCTCATTCGCCACTACCACTCTTACAAACGAGGGCTCTTTCTTTCCGTTTTTTGCGGTTGTCAAAAATAATGTTTCAAAGTCTTTTATCCAGTTACACACCACTCACCACTTTCACTCTCCAACGCAAACTTGTGTCCCAGCAGCTTCCAGTCTTCAGGGCAGCCATTAAAGACTGCCGTTTCTCCCTGACTTCTAGGGAAGTTTACCAAGCCAGGGAGGGGAGATGTGGCTCCCCTCGACCCAGCTGGCAGTCTCCCCCTCTTCCCCCCACCCCTACAAGGTGGGTCAGATGGATCTGGTCCTTTAAGGACCCCTCCAACAGGGTAAGCACGGATCTGAGCCGCGCATAGCCGTCATCGACCGGAACGCCACCGGAAGTCCTGGTATTTGATCTTTGAAAGGCTGATATATCCTTAATGTTTACATCTCATAATTTGAAAGGAACTGTGACAGAATATACATCTATATCTATATATACACATTCATGTGTGTGTGTGTGTGTGTGTGTGTGTGTTTTCTGAGGTTCTCACGGGCATTTGTATGTGGATCTTTGGTTATTTGGGTTTTCTCCCACGTAAGATTGGAAGTATCTAGGCAACGTTTCGATGAAGTCTCATTCATCATCTTCAGGCTTGTGTCTTCGGCTCTGTGCTTCTCTGTCTCACTTGTAGCCACAAGTGAGAGTCCAAATGTCCCAAAGAAATAGACACGAACAAATAATACCAGAAACCACAGAGTTAACTTGTCTCTGTAATCGTCGTTGGCAGCTTTCCCAGAAACTGTCTTCAAGCCGAGATAACGCAAGATAAATCAGGAACAGAGGCTTCTTCAAAGCTGCGCAGTAATTAACGAAGTTTGATCCAGACAAGGATCTTTAACTATCACGCCTCCTTATATTCCTTGAAGGGGCGTGTCAGTCTCCCTAATTAGTCTCTGACTTGACGTTTCTTTTCAAATTGTGCTTGACGTCTCAATCTGCATCTAGTCCTTGCATCAACCCAACATTCGTCATCACTCAAGGACTCTGGTATGTTCTGTGGATCAGCTACTGACACCTGAGGCATGATTGAAGTGGAAGGTTCTGGAGAGAAACGTGTTTCCGACACTCCCTCATCCTCCTGGCTCACGTCTGCATCTCTCATTAGAGCAGGCTCCAATTCCAATGCCAAACCTCCTCATCACTCAACCCTATGTCTTCTGATACATCAGACTCAAAGCTCACAGCAGGCTCAAACCTTCCAGTCACAACACTCACCTCACCGCAGGGCCCTTCCCCTGAGTCTGACGATCCGCATGTGGTTTCGATGGGAATTGTGCATGATATAGCCGGTTAAGGTCCGGGGCATGCACCTTGGACGCATCCTCCCAGGAACGAATCTCTGTTTCATTTTCCAGCCTCCCTACGAAGTACTGAAATCGTCCCTTCAGCCATCGTGAATCGTAAATGCCAACCACCGTCGTATCTACAACAGGATCAGCGCTGGGCCCAGATGGAGGACCCCTATCGTCAGGAGAACGGAGAGTACACGATGGAGGGTCAGGTACCAAAAGGGAGCAGTGGAAGACAGGGTGAATGCGCATGGAGTGCGGTAGGGTGAGCCGATAAGCCACAGGATTGATAACCGCCTCGATAGGGAAGGGACCAATAAAGCAATGATCCAACTTCCTAATCGGATGATCAACCCGGAGATGCTTCGTGGACAACCACACCTTGTCTCCCACAGACAGTGGAGGCGTCGCCCGACGTGAACGATCCATGAAACATTTATAGTCTGCTTTACATATATATGGTATTCAGCTTTGTTTGGGTATTTTCCCACGTCATTATAGTTGTAGCAACGTTCGGCAGAACCTCATCTGCCATCATCAGGCTTCTGTATTGTGTTCGTCTGTGAGTCAGACTTTCACAGCCGTTTCTGTTTTAAATTTGGGGCTAGCCTACTGCTGTACCATAATGGTTTTTCCTTCATCCTGATTGGTTGGGAGACTTGGTCTATGTTTATTGGTCTTGGAGTTTGCTGTGTTCTGCTTTATTGGTGTTTCTAATATCTTCTGTCTATTTTGTAACTTTTTTTGTCTTGATTGGCTGGCAACATTGTGTTTCCTGTATTGGAGGCTTTTAGTGTGGCTTGGCTCCGAGTAAATAGATGGCTATCATTTATTAAGAAGCTAGGTTTCATCTGGGTGCCTGGTTGGGGTGTGTTTGAGCTGGAGGTATCAGGGGGGATCTGTTTGTGCCCAGGTGTTTGCCTGGCTTGTGGTGTGGATATTTTTTTGTTTGTGAGTGCAGGCTTCCAAATAATTGACAGTCTGGTGGAATCATCTCTTCTATTCATGCTTTCAGGTCTTTTTTCAATCTCTATGGCTTTTCTGATAATTCTGTAGCTGGGGTTTTCTATAGTGGCTAGGGTTTTGGTGCCATTGAAGTCGATGCTATGATCTGTTGCTTTCATGTGTTGGACTAGTGAGGAAGTGTGTTCCAGCTTTTTACTGCATTTTTGTGTTCATCCAGGTGGGTACTTATTCATCTATTGGTCTGTCCAATGTATGTGGCAGGGCATGATGCACAGGGGATTTCATATATGCCTTGGTTTTCCGGGTCAATTTTATCTTTGGGGTTTCTTAGGATGGCTGCTATTTTTCTGTCTGTTTTGAAAGCAGTCTTGATGTGATGCCAGTGTAGTATCTTACTGATTTTGTCTGTAGTACCTCTTATGTAGGGCAGGACAGCTGTTCCATAGGTCTGTTAATGTTCTAGGTCTCCATTATGTCTCAGTGTGTTTTGGTGGATCAAGCCGGTGATTTTGCTTTTGTGGAAGCCGTTAGCTGTCAGTATTTTAATCAGGGTGCATAGTTCAGTCTTTATGTGTGTCTTGTCTGCCAGGCGTTTGGTTCTGGCGATTAGTGTTTTGGCCATGGAGTTTATCTGTGCTGTGTGGTGGTGGGATTGGGCATTGAGGTAGCAGTTGGTGTGTGTTTTCTTCTGGTATATGGTGTGTCCTAGTGTGCCATCTGTTTTTTTTTTTTTTTGTAGATTAATACATCTAGGAATGGTAGTTGTTTGTTTCCATGGTGAATTTGATTTTGGGGTGTGTGTTGTTTAGGTGTATTAGGAAATTGTTTAGGTTTTCTTTTCCATGGGGCCAAATCACAAATGTGTCATAAATGTATCTTAACCATAGTTTGGGCTTGTGGGTGGCATTAGCTATGGCTTTGGATTTGAATTCTTTCATGAGCAGGTTTGCAATGACGGGTGGCAGTGGTAATCCCATAGGGGCTCCTTCAATTTGCTTGTATCTTTGTCCTTTGTATATGAAATATGTGTTGGTTAAGCAGTGTTCTACTAGTTCCATGAGGTGTTCAGCTGGTTGGTATTTATTTTTGATGATTTAAAATAGAAGAAACTCTTGAAATCATCAAAAATAACACATATTTCATATGCAAAGGACAAAGATACCAGCAAATTGTAGGAGCCCCTATGGGATCACCATTGTCACCCGTCATTGCAAACCTGTTCATGGAAGAATTTAAAGATGTTTTTCCAAATCAAAAAGAGCTGACATTGATCACAGGAAAACATATCCTATGGTCTTTGAGACACTGTCTCAAGGGACATGGCATTATTCTCAAATGATATTGAAATAATTATAAAATATACTAGATTTTAGCCCTAAACTAAATTTCTGAGGCAGTTTGCAATAATACTAATTCAGTTGAATTAGAAAGTTAACTAAAAATTAGAATAAGACATGAACGTACATATCACAACTACACAAACTGATGCAAATTAAGAACTTGATGGATGAAATGTACCTTAACAATTACAGCTGAGGTCTCATTTTGACTTTCCTTATGGGGGAGATGCATAAGATGATGTCAAACAGGTACTTTCTTGTAACGTGTACCAATCATATTTCTTTTAGTGACGGAGCACAAAGCACAGCATGATAATATGAGGAAAAGCTGTTCTTCAGATGTTCTGTTCATAAATCATGATCTCTGCTTTAGATTCTTTTTTAAAAATGAAATGAGTCAGTTTTCAAGTTTTACAGATCCAGGGTCTTTTAATCACATGGATCCCACTTTAAAGATGTCGGGTTTTTTTATATATGCATTTCTTTTTTTCTGCTATTACTACTTCTTGAGCAATATTTTCCAACAGCAATGTCATCAATAATAATAAACAATAACAACAACCACAAAGTGGATTTTGTCTCAATTCCTAGCTTTCTTAACAACAATATGGTTTTGACTTTCCCCATTGCCTCTGTCCATTTTCTTCTTCCAGAATGTTTTTTCAACTACCCTGCCAACAATTCTAAGATTTTCTTGTGGCCTCCCATCCAAATGTAACAAGATCTGGCACTATTTAGTTTTTGCAGCTGAACAAATGCCTATTGTATGTCACTACCTTAGCAGGAATTCAAACAGTAAATCGTGAAAAGCTCAAAAGAAAAATCATTGGAAAGGGGAAATTATTTGTTTTTTTCTGTGTAGAAAGTAGAAAAACATCTAATGGGCTTCTACAAGAATAGTATTTCAAAATCACACTGTAGTTCATGCAAGGTACAATGGAATCTTAAAGCTAAGATGTTTATAGAAGGAAAGGTGAAAATAGGATTGTTACAGATATGGCTGTTATATACTAATGTGCAAAAGTAAAAAGTTGATGTTGTAATGTTGTTATCTTCTACTCTGTAAAAAGAGTCGGAAGTCAACGCCTTTTTCTTTCTTCCCTTAAAGCTCATATTTTCTTTCCCCCTTTCTTTTTTCTTCTCTTAATTTCCTACTTTTATTTTTTCTTTGTATTTTATAAATTGATAAAGCAATAAAAGTTTTATATATAAAAAGAAGGAAAGTTGAAAATAGGGAAGAGGTTTTTCTTAAGGAATGTACCTGTTGAGCTCTTGGCATCAGCCAAAAACTGAAGGTGATCCTTTTCCAAGCAGAATTCTCACTGAGGTGAGTTTTTTTAAACTGTGGCTGAAAAGAAGGAAATCTGCATAACTATGTGGCAAAAGCAGGAGATAGTAGAACAGAAATACAAAGAATTGGACATTTATAATCACAAGTATAAAGATCTGAAAATCAAAATTGAAAGATTATTGCCTAAACCAGCCTACTGGTTTAGATATACTGGGTAGCAAACCAACAAATCTTGGATGGCACTTAGAAAATAATATCAGTGACAAAATTTCCTCCAGTCAATTACAAAAGGCCATACTGCTTGGATCCACAAATATATTACACCAATACATTGCAACATCCTAGGTTCTTGGGAAGAATTCAATGAATATGATGCCTAACTAAACAATTGGCAGCTGTGAGTTCACACTGTTAACAACAACAACAACAACAACAATAATAATACAGATGGATCATCATTTGGAACACAACATATCACAGTTGTTGAAAACTGAAGCGTGCAATTTATCGATATCACTATACTGGGAGACGTCAGAGTTGAAGAGATAGAATTGGAAAAAAACATGAAATATCGTGACCTGGCCATCGAAACTACACGATTATGATGAAACATGTAACAGTGATACTCACTGTCATTGGGGCACTTGGTACCACGTCCAAGAATTTTACAAAATACATCAGAAAATTGTAGCTTCCTGCAATAACACCAGCGAAACTGCAAAAACCTGCTCTACTCGGAACATCTACATTTTAAGAAGATACTTGGTTGCTGGCAGCCAGTCAATGATATTTGTGATACATTTTTAAATGTTGAGTTGACTGAGTTTAATGTTTAATGAAAATAATACTAATAATAATACAAAAAAGAAGTAATTGAGAAGTGAATTGAAAATTGGAAAAGCAAAGCTATGCATGGACAATAACTGAAAAGTATTGAAGGCAAAGCTGACCAAAAGCTTACACGGAATTGGCTAAAATCAGAAATACTAAAAAAAGAAACTGAAGGTTTTATTTTGGCTGTTCAAGAACAAGCCTTAACCACAAATTGCATGAAGGCAAAGATTCAGCATGGCACCCCCAACAGCAAATGCCACCTCTGTAATGAGAAAGATGAAACGGTTCACCATTTAATCAGTGGGTGCAGCAAAATTTCACAAACTGACTACCTAGAATGCCATAACTGAGTTGATAAAATCATTCACTGGAAATTGTGCCAAAAGTTTGGAATTGAGTATAGTAACAACTACTGGGACTATTAGGTTGAGAAGATTCTGGGGAATGAAAAAGTCAAGATCTCGTGGGTCTTCAGAATTGAGACTGACAGGCACTTTGCCCACAACACACCTGACATAACAATAGTTGAAAAGAAAAAGGGTTGATTCATTGACATTGCAATACCTGGTGATGCGCAAATTGCAGACATGCAGCAAGAAAAAAATCCCAAATTATCAGGACTTACAAATTGAAGCTGAGTGACTTTGGGAAAAAAAAAATCGTGTGTTATCCCAATTGTAATTGGAGCCCTTGGAGCAATACCTAAAGGGCTACCTTGCTATTTGGAAATTTTGAATTTATCAGACTTGAATACCCCAATTCTACAAAAAAACCACCCTGCTTGGAATAGCTTATATCCTCCGACGTTACCTTAACAGTTCCTAGGTCCTTGGTTAGGACTCAAGCTGTTGAGCTACCAACCAGCCCTAAAGGCTGTGAATCTCACTAAAGATTAACCAATAATAATAATAAATTACTTGAATAAGTTGCCTGACTCTCAGTGATTGTATTCTCACATTTAACATCTCTTGTTCCTTATTTTTCTTTCTGCTCCGTTTGTATTTGTATGTAATGTAAACTAAAAGGAAAGTACAGGAGCAAAGAAGAAACAATAAAGAATTATGAGGAACAAGTGAAATGAAAATAAAAATAGATGAGGTATAACCAGGCAGGTACATTAACACCTGAATACTTACTTAGTTCTGCTATAAAAAAAATGCTAAGGGCTTCAATAAGAATCTATAGCAGCAAATGTTACTTGTCACACTAGAGGGAAGGTCATTCTCTAAACTCTCCATTCAGGCATATTTATAGTTATGAAGGATAACTTCTTAGCTTAAAACACAGTTGTAGTAAGGTTTGCAACATTTTATTGCCTGCAGCATGTCAATGAAGCAAAAGCCATGTCTCTGATAACAGTGGTATTTTCCAACTTTAGGAGTGTCATTTATGACATATCTTTAAATTCACTATGGAGCTCAAACATAAAAAAAAAGAGAAGAACACAAATTCACAACCCTGTTCTCTTGTGAGCAAGCTTTATTTTGCTGCATTTATACAAGAAGCTTAAAAAAAAACAGAGTGCGCGAATGCATGCACATACACACACATATACACACACAAATACACACATACATGTGTGTGTAATATTTGGATATACATATCTGGGCTCACTTTAATTCTACTATGTCTAGATTCTTTTAGCAGGGAAGTGCAGTATATGACTTTATATTTGAACTCTCAGGATAGGAAAAGGAGGAGATACATTAACTTATATTCTTCTTGAATGAGAAGCAAAATATTTTCAAGGAAAAAAAGCACCTTTGGGATTAATTTATATTGTAGATTGTGTAATTTGACAGTATCACCTCTGATCCTTGAAAGCTTATGCTACAATACTTGCATTAATCTTCAAAGTGCTATACAACTTTGTTGGGAAGCAAATAATATTCTACCCTTTTTAATAGTTCTGAAATTTATACTACACAGAGCAGAACTAATACAGTCTAATGACCCTGAAGAGAAAAAATATAGATAACAGAAACCACATTGCACTTTCCTTAGTGTGAAAGGTGACACTACATGAGTATACTAAAGGCTTCTGTTTATGTTAGAAGGTGCTAGCATTCATGGAAATGTTCTATGAGGCTTGGAGACCTTACAGAAATGTAGAATTTTTAAGCACTGGGTCAGACCATAGTGAAGTCACCCTCTGTTATCGGGTGTTACCTTCCATCTATAAAGATCACACCGTATGATTTACATTGCTTTTTTGATCATTTCAATATAACAATTCATGGGGTATATAATCTATAACCCTGCTTAATTCAGGGCTCCTTTGCTTTCTTGTAACAGGAACTGAGTGATCTCTGTACTTCTGCATGCCAATTACAGATATTTAATTGCCTCTATCTCCAAATAGCTTCATTCATCATTTAAAGTATTTTCCCCACAACAGTCTGGCTTCATTGGCAAGTTTGAAAGGTCAAGTGAGGGGAGGGAGCATCCACCATGTTAGGCATGTCCCTGCTATATTTGGAGGTACATGGACCCTGCTTGGGCCTTTTTCCTCTCTGATCAAACTCATTTGGAGATATACAGTGTAGATTAGATTGCAAAGAAGTGATTTAGGTAAGTCTGGTCACCTAGCAGGAGCAAATCTGAAAAAGTTGCAACTCTGAAAGACATTGTGATCTAATCAGAGAAGTTTCTTTATACGACTTGCCTATTTACCAGGGAATGGAGAGGGGAATCAGGTCTCCATTGCTTCCTTTCCTACAGAAATTCCATGCCAGCTACTCTCACGTCAACTGTAGATTCTTCAATACTTACAAAGTTCATCTGTCCTTTTTCTTTTTTAATATTTGCTTTCTATTTTTGCATTGTCAAATTCTTTACTTTTTCTACATCTTTTCTCCCTGTTTGTTCCTGATTATGCTTCTTGGTATTTCTCCTAATCATTAGGTGAATGGCTTCAAGAACTTTTATCTCATGCCAATTTGAGAGAAGAAAATAAGTGCTTTGTTTTCTCTGTTTTCTCAGCTACTGCCTCTATACTGGCTGTCTCTTCTCCTCAGGACAGTCTATCCCTTAGTTTGTGTCTTTGACTTTTGACTTTTAGGTTTTCTGCTTGTTTATTTGGCCTCTTTCTCGATGGCCACAGAGCTCCCAGACAGCCATCTTGTCTTCCATTCTCTGGTCTCCTGCCCAACCCTGTTTGATTGGCAGCTGGGTGATCCTAATAACAGGGGTAGGCCAAGAAGGCAGGAGAAGGAAGGAGCACAGGTGCTTATCACCTGCTGAAACAGTCTGTCCCCTTGTTTGCTGGTATTCAAATAAACTGACCATGGATGCCTATCAGATTTCCCAAGGGGATTGACTACAATGCATGCTCCAGGGGGCTGTGTTTGTTGTTGCTTGAGTTTATGGGGTGCACCTTCGCAAGTAGATGGAAGAATGTTTCATAAATGTTTTGCAGGGAAAATATAGAGAGAAAAATGGAGAGGAGATTGCTGCCAGATTCCACAAAGAGGGATGTGATAAACCAAGGGCCAGACTCTAAAACATGGGCAAACTAGGTTGCCCTGAGTGCTGTTCCCACCAATTCATCAGGCCCTTTATCACCAATAAAGCCTTGGTTTTTTTTTTTTTACTACAAAAGATTTAATTAAGATTCCAGAATTATACTTGCAATTGATCTCAGATCTACCTTTAATACTTTGACCTAGTGCATAAGACTGGAATCTGGTGTCAAACCCATATACAAATTCTTACAAAACCAGCTTTAGGCTAAAACCAAGTAGGCACTGGCTCAGATTGCTGAAGCTTAGAGATTGCCAAGACCTTTTTTCCCAAAAACAAAGGCTATTCTATAAATGCAAATGTTTTCATTGGTGGGAGGTAGCATCATTGGTCAATGTGGCCTAGGCATCACATTGAAATGATACTGAATGTATAGTTTTTCTTGTCAAATCAACAGGAGAGAAGAGCTGAAAAAGCTTCTTGGATGAAAAGTGAAATGTCTCCAATAAAAAACCAGAAAGTCAAGTTGCCTCTTGAAAAAGCACCTTTGGGATAACAGGAGATAATCTTTGACTACATTTAACCAAAACATCAACTTTTTTTTTAAAGCATGCTGATACCAGTATAGATGCCTGCAGTTAGTCTGTTAGTAGCATGGCAATAGATAGACAGAGAGATAAATAGATCATAGATAGGCAGACAGATATTCTCTAAAACTACTTAAATTTTTTCTAAGATTTATTTTCATAATTGAAATCGATATTATATTTGTTAAGATATTATAAGGATAGCTTTAAAACACAATATAGAGAATGACTTGTCTAAATGTTTCTACTCTAAGACATAACCACAATTTGCTTATTTTATGATCTTGTGATATTTAGAGTGTATGTTTAGTATTCTGCTTCTATATCAGTGAGATTAAGTAAAATATACTATATATGAATCTAGACCAAGATTATATTAAAATAGACAAACATAATAAAATATAGCAAGAAATATGGCCTGGCCAAGCTTTTACAATACATAATTATTGCTAAATCTTCATTACAACCATGCCAATGTTTTCTCGCTTAAGAAAGAAATTAGAATGATTGTGAAGTCTTTTTAGCCTCCCCTTATTTCCTCATCATAACCAAAGGGAAATAAATTTGAATTCCTTGTATTCTTTTATCTAATCTCAGTCCCGTACTACATAAATACCCATTGCAAGTCATCCTTGAAATTCCTTTTCAAATATATAAAAATATAATTATATGAAGTCCTGTTGCTAAAGTTTGGGGAGGACTAATTGGTCATACTAGAAGTATTAGTTATGATTTTAATTTCTCATAAATCGACACAGCTATCTTTGAATTTAAAAGGAAATATGGGTGACATTATCATGATCAATAAACAGTAATGCAATATTTATAATGAATAAATATTTGTATACTTCTTGGATATAATATATTCATTGCTATAAGAGTCTCAAAGTAGATTTTGTCTTAGTATAAACTGCCTAAAATGGAGTTGTGTAATTGTTCATAAATCATAATCACCCCATTGTTTGGATTTATTTTATATCATAATTTGTAAATTTACAGTGACATCAATAAAGATGGATTCTCTAAAAATATATTATGCTTCTTTTCGACAGATAGGAAATTTCAACTTTCAGTTGCTTCCAAAGTTTCTACACCTTTTTCTCACTGCAGTCCTTCTTCAGGATTTTAAAAGGAGAGTTGATTTTTAAGAAATGCATGTGATATTAGTTTTCCGTTTTAAAATAATCACATTATTGCAGACATTTTAATAGCTGTAGAGGTTGCTATGTATTAACATGATTCATGGTCCTTGACAGCAGTGTCTCCGAGAATCCCACAGGAATGCAAAATACAAAACTCCACACACGTTCCAATTTTACTGCCTGCAGCTAAAAAGGTGGGGGGAGGGGGAACCCTTAAAACTGTTGAAACCCGTCAACTTTAAAAGCATTAATAGATGGTCCTGAGAGATTAAATCTAAATCTTAATGTGTAAAAATCGAGTTAATAACCACAGAGATTAATATGGTTGCATTTGATTATTGTGATAATGCAAACAATTAGTACTGCTAAAGTGAGATATATTAGCCTCCTACTTGCCCCACACATCTGCAAAATAGTAGAAATAAATGAGAGGATTGTGGGTTGGTGTTATTTTTTTTTTGTTTCTTTATACCTTTGTCTTATTCTTTCTACAGCTGAATAATTTTTTTAATTATAATCTTCAATGCCAATTTTCTCATTTGAAAAAAAAAGTAAACCTATATAAAATATGTGTGATTAAAAAAGGGCTTGACTAGCTACTCTGTATGTTAGAGCTTTAAATTAAACTGAAAATATTACAGTGAAAATAAAACTTGGTTATCTGTGTGAGTATCTTGAATAAATAGAAGTGTTTCCCAGCTCATAAAATGACTTGAAAGTATCCTTCACTTTTTAGATATTGGATAGTGGCTTTAGTCACTTTAGGCTCTTGAGTAAGGATGTAAAGTAACAGATACAGTTGTTGATGTACACCATTTTGTAGCGGGGAGTGAGAAAAGGTATGCTAAAACTACCATCCAGAACTACTTTGAAAGCCATTTATAGATCAAGTCCTCTTGATAAGCTATTACTACTATGGATCAGAAAGCAAATGAAAGAATGGAAACACATAAGAGAAAGTTTCTGTGCTCAAGGCCAGCCCAAACAACTAACCCTTTGCAAATATTAGACTGTGTTTGTCTTTGCTAATATTTGAGTGTGCACTGATTTTTTTAAAGGAACACTTGGTTCTTTAAAACAGCCAGTGAGCCAGTTGGGGCATCTAGGAAGAAAGAAGATAACATGTGTTCATTTGTTTGTTTGGTTGGTTTTTTTTCATATGTAATAATGCTGTAGGCAAAAGATCAATACATTTGCTAAACAAGTTTTTTGATGGGAAACTTCTGGCCTTCTGCATTAAACCACCTCGGAAAGAGTGACTTGCTTCTTCCAAGCCTCTGTGAAATTTGATGAATTTCACTAAGATGTTTAACTTCATGGATATGGTCAATAGGGATTCAACTCAAAGGCCTTCAGCAGTCAGAACTACTTCAACGTGATGAGGGTGGGCTCTGAGGAAATGATTGTTTTTCAATGGTTTTGGCTGCTCGTGGAAGTTAGGTTCAAGAAGGTGAACTATTGTTCCAGCTTGGAGCCACTGATATGCAGGATTTCCTCTTATCTCTGCATGAACATGCTGGAAGAAACCATCTAAGTTATGTGTCAGAATCCTTACAACACCCAGTTCTACCTTTGACTTCCATTGTTTAGTTCAGGGAAGACAAGAAAAATAAGGAAATATCTTGTAACGTTTTAAAGACCAGCCAATTTATTATCATATAAGCTCTAATGGCACAAAGTCCTCTCCATCAGATTCATTGATTCATTCATTCAGAGAAAGGAGTATAATATTTCCTCACAGCATTGCAAACACATCTTTGAGGAATCTTAAGGCTGTTTCATTTTGGCAGGCATTCTTCGTTTTCATTTATGGTTATTTATCTATTTATGCTTCATTTTCTTTCTTTTTTGCTCATGTTGTGGGTTTGATAGTATTTTTAGAATTATGCAGTAATTGAATTAATTTTTATTAAGAACATATATTTTAAAGTTTGCATAAACAAAAAGATATAATTAAATATATCTGAATAGTTTATTTTATCAATTAGATTTGCATTTCTCTTCTGTTCATTTACTTTCTGTTTGGTTAATTGAGAAAAATAAACTATCATCACTTTTATTTCTGAAAATATTCCTAATTTACAGCATTTTTGTACAACTGTCTAACACTTTTCCATAGTACTGTATAAATATTGTTGTGTGTGTGCGTGTGCATGTGTGTGTGTGTGTGTGTGTGTGAGAGAGAGAGAGAGAGAGAGAGAGAGAGAGAGAGAGAGACAGAGACAGAGACAGAGACAGAGACAGAGACAGATCTATGCATAGAGGTAGTCCTTGGCTTACTACCACAAATGAGCCTGCAATTTTGGTCATAAGTCATTGCAGTCATTAAGTGACTTATCATGTGTCTGGACTCAATTTTATGATTGTTTTTAGGGTGGTTGTAAGGCAAGTCACCATAGTTGTTAAGTGAATAATATAGTTATTAAGCAAACCATGTGGTCTATAAGCAAATCCAGCATATCCAATGGGCATTATTTTGCTAATATCTGCCAGAAACCAACAAAAAAAAAATCAAAAATTATGCTCATGATGACACAATGCTGCAATTCAACATAAATGTAAGATGACTTTCATGTGCCTGATACGTGACTGTGGGAATGTGCAAAAGTCAGAACTTTGAGGACAGGTTGTAAGTAGTTTTTTTTAAGTCATTAAACAGTCATTAAATAGCCACTTATTAAGTGAAGACTATCTGTATGTCTGCAAAGAGACAAGCATACAATAAAAAAAACCTCTAGTCAAATAAAGTATTATTGTTTCCCAGTAATAATTATCATCAGTGCAGACTGCAATCCACTATATACCTACCTGTAAATAAGTCCCAATAAATTCACAATCAAGTACTTGTCATGGGTGAATTGCACTCTTAAGCATATAGTATATGTCTACTTCTCTATCATACAATCAGTGAGACAGACATTATAGTGCTGTGTATAATTACTTAAAAATATGTTTCACTGAGTTCAATAGGACTCCTAACTGTATGTGTTTAGGACTACATTATTAAAAGTTATACATTTTAATATGTTATATCTTTATACACTACCTATGATAAAATAGGACAATCTCATTGTCTGTCAAGAGTGGATACTTTGAGTATGGTAATTAAAGTGACCTCAAAGTTAACCAGTTAGAAAAAGAACCAAATCAAAGAGGAAATTTTTTTCCCGTCATTTTCTTGAAGGATTGTGAGGTTATTGATATAAGTATATTAAGAAATTATATATTTTGACAGAAAACAATCTCAGGCAGCCATATCAATTTTCAAAACCTTACCATTACAGAGGAGGTAAGTTTTTTGTAACATAAAGGCTTGGATCTTTTATCATTTAATACTGATCACTTGCTTACAATACAAGCATCCCAAAATTACCATGCTCATTTATAAAAATGTCAATAATGATTACAAGATCCATAACAAACTAACTGTTTGAAGATATTCACACAAATCAAAGTCCAGATCTATGAATCAATGTCTTCCCATATTACCTTTCTCTCTGTTCCTAATGTGAAATGAAAGTATTGCCTTAGTTTAGAAAATGTTACTTTATATTAATATTAAACCATTGCTGTGATTTAACTTGCACAAAAGCAGAGCTATTTATACTAGTGATATGTCTGATGTGCCAGAAGCATTTTTTTTCTGCTTTATGTTTCATCACATTTAATATGTAGTTTAGTGAGAGCTTTCTTCTCTATATTGAATCAACTTGTTATTCAAGTTGAACTGTTTTATCCAAGAAAATTTGTGTTACGTGAACTTATGTAGTCAAGTAATAGTTATAAAGTGAATAGCTGTTCACTAGTTGTAACCAAAGTCACAGTACGTGAAATGCATATTTGGCAAAAGTGTCTACCTGGGGAATATCTGTCAAAAGCTTCCGTTCTCTGACTTTGAAAAGTCTCTTTGACAGTAATAATCAGCAGATTTAATTCATTTAGCCTAATTGTGAGTTGTGTCTGTGCATGGACACATATATACATGCTACAAGAACATACAAAGTATCAAAAGCAGGTGTGATTCATTTTTGTGATATGCAAACTGCACATAATTTATATACTAGTTTTTCTTGGATGAGTTGTTATTTACCCAGTGTGAGACCATAGGTAAAAAGGTAATCACCTTGGAAAAATCTAAGTTCAGTAACAATCCAATTCTCATCATGTTTTGTGAACAGTGATATTTCTTCTTCTAGATACTGTATTTATGTTATATTTTATCTTAGCTACTTCACGTTGTCTCTTGGGTTCATGCAATTGTTTCACTGCCTTTCAAAATAAAAGTTTAGTTTGCATCGAATGTATAGAAGTAGGACTGAACCTGTCTCTTAGATTTGATCTGTTTAAATGCTTTATTTGTTTCAGTTTAATTTAATTTAATCAGTGTTCCACCTAGACTGTTTTATTTGTACATTAATAATGAAGCAGAAAGAAATGTTGCTCAATTTTCTTCTGTTGAACAATATGTGTCATATAATTTTTTTAAAAAAAAACCCCTAAAATTTATATATTGGGGGTGGGGGGAAACACCAACCCTGGTTTCCTGAGCCAAGATTTATAAATGTTAAATAAATTATAATTTGGTTAACATAAGCCACATACTGCAGCAATAGCTGAGTTTTATCTCACCTTAGCCAATGACAAACATAGCACATTATAGTTTGGAATGATGCAAGAACAAAGTTACCAAGTCAAGTCAGGCCCATCTAGTCCATTATTTTCAACAGTGACTGGCAGGGGCTTCCTAAAGTTTTATGCTGGAGGATTTCCAACCTTATCTGGCAGTATCATAGATGATCTGGACCCTTCCACAAGCAAAATAATTGTGACACTGCTGACCTACACCTGCTCCAGGGTACACTATACAACGCTAAAGCCTAACCTTAAGCTAAGCGCTTGGGTGGAAACTTTAGTCAACATAAGTAGAAAACATACTAGCAATTTTAATTGTTAAACTTTATCTTTGCCTCAACAAAACAAGATTCAGATGCTGCAGTGGTACAGTACTCAAAATAAATTTTTTGAGTTTGATAGTCCTACAGTACCTTCTCTTAAACAGGAAGGCAATATATTGCCATGGGGAATTATAGTGTTACTAACGTATAGAGTGTCTCTTTAGTCATACTTGTGGCAATTTAAACAGTGCTTGGCAGCTCAGCCTTATCCATCTAATAAAATACCATATTATCATTCTGCCATATAGACAAGCTAATAAAATAGCTGCGTCTCCAAAAATGTAAACTATGGCTATTAATTTACTTCTGCTGAAGACATTAAGACTGTATGACTAGCACACCTTTATTGTTCCCTGGATTATGAAGATGATACCAGACTTTCAGGCAAAGAGTAGTTTAATTATGTTGCAGCTTCCTGAAAACATCCACTATAAATGGCACATTGCAATATAACTAGATAATCATGGCTCTTTAAAGAGGAATCTAAAACCAAGCGTGCCTGAAGGGGAATTTGTGAACACAATTATGTCTGCCATAACATTGCCAGGTCAGTGGGTGGTGAAAGATGCACCCATTCTTCTTGGAGCAGGAGGATTTCCTGCTGCTTCCCACCCCCTCCCAGTAGTGACCTAGAAGGAGGTTAATGTTTCCAAAGAATGACTTTTCCCTTAGGGAAAATTTAGTCTTCTGACCTTTTTTTCCCCTCTATCTATCTATTCCTTTCAAGTCACAGGCTTCCATTCATTTGGCTTACATCAAGCTGTTTTATTTTCTTCAAAAACATGGATAAAGTAATAATTTTTGCTTTCGTTTAACCCTCAAACTGGATGCTTTTCTAAACGTTTTAGTTGCTCAGCATACAGCATCACTTTCAGCTCTAGGACTTGCCTTAATAATACGAATGGCAACCTTCAAAACGTCTTTGGCAGCTCATGACTTTTAAAAAGACAAATCTTTGTTCAGTTTAGCAAGGCGGCTGTAGAGATTTGGAGATGGGAGGTGGGAATGACAAGGGGGGGGAAAGCTATTTTTGGTTTACTTTTGAAAATTCTTTCACACAGAACCTACGACAGTGGCATTTTAAGCTGTTAACAACAATTATTGTGATTGTCTGACTGATATTTACAAAAAAATATCCAGTTCAATTGAAGGCCTGTTGCTTTGTTTGAACCCTGCAGACATTCAGGGCATCTAATTCATTGTCAAGATAAAATGAAACAAAAATGTAACCACTTATTATTCTCAGGGGTTAGATCTATTGCTACAAACAGTTCTTGAGGGTAAGTGGAAACAGAACTTGTCTTGTGTTTTGAGCTGTCAACTTCCTTTGGCACTTGAACACATTTCCCCCACCTCTCTCCCTCATCATTGTCCACAGCATATTTATAGTGAGACTCCAAGAGGTGGAGAAACTAGTTCAGCTCCATAAGAAAAACATAGTTGTAGAAAACAAAAGCCCTTTAAAAAACAAACGCCATGCTGCAGCGAACAAGTTGTCCATGTGTCTTGTATATTTCTGTTTCAGATTGTGTTGGTGCCTGAGGCTTTTGGGACTGGTATAAATGTCACATAATGCACCTAATTGCAACAGTCTGTCACTGAGGGAATCTTCTCTGCAACCTCAGTTGGTAATCAGCTTATGCCCTGAAGTCTGAGAATAGAATTGCCCTTATTTTGTTTTTATACCCATTTCTTGTGCAGATACTTAAAGTTATCCAAAACACTGGAAGAATTGAATATTCTCACCCATGTGAAAATCTTAGCAAAGCAAAAGTTTGAAGGATACTTGCAAAGATGATCAGGAACATATTTTGGGGTTTTTATTTGGTTCATACAAAGAAGAATGTTTCTACAAAGTGAACAAAGTCATAGATTAAGGCAAGGGTCTTCAAACTTGGCAAGTTTAAGACTTGTGGACTTCAATTCCCAGAATTCCTGAGCTAACATGACTGGAGGAGGAATTCTGGGATTTGAAGTCCACAAGTCTTAAAAGCTGTCAAGTTTGAAGACCCCTGGATTAAGGTTTCAAAGGCTACCCATTTTTGTCAAATTCATAATCCATATTCCCAAATTCTTAATCCAAGTTTATTATAAACCTGTGTCATCTGGAGACCCTCAGAGAAAAAAAAAATAGAGATTGAAAAGGCTGTCACATGCAAAAAATTACTTTTGATTTATATTCTTTAAATTGTAATATTAACAACAGAAAATCTGTCCAGCTCTATTCATGGTCAGACTTTCACAGCTTGGAAAGTAGGAGATAACACATCTCAATCTTAATGTTATGTTGTAAGGCACCCATATGAGATGTGCAGCAAATAAATTTAATAATAAATACATAATAAAAATAAATAAAAATTCTGGAGAACTCTGATAAAGAGAAACATGGGCTGCTTGGGGAAAGGTAATGTGGGAAATATAAGAACATGTAATAGTACCCATACAGTTTTTATCTGTACAGGACAAACTTTGCAGAAAATCTAGGTCATTGTAAGGAGATGAGACCTGATAAATTATCATAGATGTTTGTCTCATTAGGGTAAAATGCTAGAAAGCTAGCTCAAAAAATTTGCACAACATTCCTGCCACAATTTGACTATGCCTATATTCTCAAACTTTTTAGTGATATTCTACAATATATTAACTTTTTTTCTCCTTTTCACTTCTCTCATACATACTCTCATTAATGCCAACGTGGGATGAGAGGAGGGAAAAATATATCCAGTAACATTTTATTCACAACTTTTTCTAGAGTTAAAAAGCCAAAAGCTACAAAAATAACATTTTGTACATAATAAACATATGGAAGAGGTACATAAAAATAATTATTGAAAAAAATAATTTTAAGCAAAATAAGTGGTAAATATAGTGAAAGGAAAGAATTGGGAAATAATGGAAAATAAGATAAATTAATTAGCTGAAGGGTGATGAAGTAGGTATTGCTCATAAGAGTATATTTACATACATACAATCATGTATAAAATATATTGATAAAAATAAGTTATGATTGCAAAGGCAATGAATATATGTAGTCTCCATTTCAAATTCACACAATCACACTGTTTGAAATTTTTGCCAAACTAATTGAGCATTGAATTAAACGTACTCCATTTCCTATGGAGGTTTTTTATGAAAAAAAAAAGTTTGCTGACAAGTACTGGATTTATTTTATTCCTCTTTTTTTTCCTTTGCCCTTTCTAGTGCATCTAATAGTACAGTTCCACTAAGCAACTTGGATTGGTGACAGGGTAAGTTTAAAATATTCTACATCAGCATGATCTGAATTGAGTTGAATTGCTGCACAATACAATATTAATATATGGTATGGACTAAATAAACCTTCCATAGAACAAACTGATTTCAGTGGAACTTATTCCGAGTTGTTCACAGGTCTGAAACATTACAAAAATAAGTTGAGAAAAATGGTACACAAAAATAAACTTTTGTTCTCGTCTGTTCTGGAGAAAGGTGGACTATCTGGATGAATCATTGAAACTCAGCTACAAAAAGTAGTATCTTACTGATGCTAATACAGTGGTAGGATTAGTACTAAGAAGACAATGGAGACAACATCACCTCAGAAGACAGTGATATACACTATCTTGGCTGGGGGATTTCATGAAAAAGGGCTTAATATATTTATTTCTGAACAATTTTTCTGGATTAAAGAAAAGCCCTTATCAGAACATGTTCATCAAAGCACCAGTTTATTCTAATAGTTAAAGCACCAGGCTAGAAAGTGGGAACCATGAGTTCTATTCTTGCCTTAGCCATAAAAGCTAAACTGACCTTAGGCCAGTAACTCTCTCTCAACCTAACTTGTTATTGTTGTGGGGAAAATAGGAGAAGGAAGGTATGTTGGGTATGTTCACCACCTTGAATTATTAAGGCAGGATACAAATACATAAATATGTACATAAAATGAAAAGAGAAAAGTGGATTTATTTGGGTGGAAGTAAGGAGTTTTCTTCTAGGTCTCCTGGTTAACTGAACCACATGCAGACTGGACCAAGGCAACATTTGAAATATATGTCTAATTCGGGAGGAAACACAGTATGCCATCTTCTCCCAATCTGGTGCTCTCCAGATGTGTTGCACTTCAACTCCCATAATTCGTAGCCAGAGTCCAGTACATCTGGAGGCACCAAGCTGAGAAAATCTGTAATCAGTCATTCCAAGGCATCATTCGTTTCCTGGATATTACCTATTCTGTTTTTCTAAAGCAACCATTTATTTATCAGAACCACTTAGTTTAATGGTTAAATAACCATCAAAAATGGTAAGTGATAACCACTCTAAAATAAAATTGCAATTGAATTATAACACGAACAGTATCAGCATCTTGCTATTTATATTTACTGCTTCTCTAAATGCAATAAATTTATACCCTCAGGGTTTGAGACTTTTTCAAAAATTGAAAAAATCTATCTTCTTGAATTCTGCACAGCTCTTCTTTGGATGGAATGTTCTGTGATCAGAACAGAAATGATATCAGTTCCTCTGACATGAGTCTTCCGCACATTGTAAAACACAGAATATCATATACGCATACCGGTTCTACTCATCTAATGTATCTAAAGAGTGACAAAGTATCTCATTTCCTGGTTTATACAATGCATAACTAAGCAAATGAACTGGGTTTATTCAACATAACCGGACTAATTAGTTAAAACTTTGGGGGGCTTATAACACAATGACCCTATGACTCTATTTTCTTTTGGTTAGAGTAATACAATATTGTGTCTATGGCCTGATAAGAGATAGCTAAAGAATTTGTATAAGTGTGTGTGTGTGTGTGTGTGTGTGTGTGTGTGTGTGTGAGTGAGTGAGGGAGCAGGGAGAAATGGCTTTATGAGACTTCAGTGCTCTGCTCTTAATTCCTGCAATATATTTTTGTGATTTGGGTCAAGAATGCCCATATCACATAAAATTATGAAAAATGCCATGTTATTTATTTTTAATTTGCTATCCATATTATTGACTACCTGTAATAGCATCAAGGTTTACTAATGATTCACAGAGTAGGAACCATTCGGGGAGGATTACATTTCAAATTACCAATATTTCATTTGCTTTTTTTCAGTTTTCTTAAATTATATTAACTTTATAAATAAATATATGTGGTCCAATTTCCTTCTTGCAAAGCCCACAAATTTCCGAAGCAGCATTTACTGGTTTGCAGCTTTGGATCTGTTTAGCTTTAGTAGTGACAGATATCTGGATGTCAAGGGAGATTTCAGAGGTGAAGATACTCTTCTAAAATTGCTCATAAGTCTGGGACTAGACTGTCACACAGAAATAATCATATCAAGACAAACAATAAATGCAAGTAGCGATAACAGGCAGCCCACCAATAGTAACTAACATAGTATGCTATACCATCAGGGGTGGGATTCTATCAGTTCGCACCTATTCGCTAGAACCGGTTAACATTCTAAGCAGTTGGGAGAACTGGTTGTTAGAAGAAATTACTGGCCTAATCCTGTAAGGAAGCAGGAAGGAAATATTTTGGTGTTGCTTACAGAAACTGCCTCTTTGTTAACCCTTATTACATTCTTGGCAGGACTAGACTTTCTGTCTCAGGAACATCTCTGGAGTTTTTTTTCCCTCCTTTACTGGTACTTTGCTTGTGTGGAATGACCAAAGTTACAATGGCACTGAAAAAAGTGACTTATGACCATTTCTCACACAACTGTTGCAGCATCCCCACAGTCATGACAGGCCAGGTGAGGAGATGCGTGCCTCGATGTGAGTGATATTGAGTTGGCCACGCCCAGCCAATAACATGGCCACCAAGCCATGCCCACCACCTAAACCACGCCCACAGAACCGGTTGTTACAAAATTTGAATCCCACCCCTGTACAGCATCTTGCAAAATAGTAGCTAAACATGGTTCTGGAGACAAAGCCTCGAATCACCAAGGCAAAGAACAATTTTCTGATGCAAAATTGACCATCAAGCTTCACTTTTCTATATAAATGCAGGTTGCTTGGCAAATTCCACTTGGAGGATATAATACGAGAAATGGTCAAAATGATCTTAACATACTTCGGAAGAATTCATAGATGCCTTTGTTCCATCTGTGTACAATGTAAGATTCCTTTTATAGCCAGAAGTCATGTAGTTAATATTCATGCCTCAGTTATTAATTTGTAAAAGCATACGTGTTAACCAATATCATAAAGACACATGGAGTTTGATTAGTATTTAAAGAAAATAGTAGGCACATATTTATACTGTTAGTGCATTGGCATTTTCTTATTTATATCTTTGGAATTGATTCCTTTGATTTTCATGGAACTTACTAGAAGATGTGTTTTTTTTCTTTCTTTCATGGAAGTTCATTCTTGTACACATTTAGTTGAAAACGTATTTGTAATGTTGCTGAATCTGCAGAGCATGTTTGAGGTTTGGCTATGTTACATTCTTTTGTTGTCTATGTATCTTTATTACAAGCGCTTCAAAAATTAAGTCATTTTCATGCATGTTGACTACTTCATGAATCATTAACTTAAGAGGTTAGCTAAAAGTATATAGGACTTGCATTCCCCCCACCCCTTATTTTTATTTTTTTTCTCAGGAGACTTTTGATACCAAAATGTGAATTACTAGCTTTAATTCCCAGGATCATCATTAACACCTTTTAAAGAGATGGGTATAACCTTGGCCATTCTCCAGGTTGCTAGTAGAGTCTTTTCAATGATAAATTACATATTTGTGTTAGCAGCTCAGTTATATTGGTTGTTAGTTCCTTTAGAATTCTCTACTGAACACCATCTGGTCCTTGCTGATTGATAGCAATTTAATTTCTTTAGTTGCTTATAATTTTTAAAAAATATTTGTTTTTTAATGAGTCTTGATTTCATACTTGACACAGAGAAAATACTTAGAAAGAACAAAACTTGATGAAATAGATCATTTTCTTCAATGAAAAGTATCTCTGAAGTAACTAGCATAAAATAATCAGAAAAAAGTATGTGACCTCCCCAAATTTGTATATCCTAGTTTTAAATTGTCTTAAAAATTGTCAAAAGTGATTATCTACTTTTGAAATGGTATCTCTTAACATGCAAGATTTTCTGTTCTGTGAAGTGCAGTTAATGCAGTTTTTCACATGACAATTAATCGAGTTCACAAATTCCACTACAAAACATTTGTAATTCTATGCAAAATTAGGTGATTTTAATGAGAGAAAGGGAAAGTAGGAAATCCACAATGAAAATAATTGGAGGCAAAGAAACAATGCAAAGAAAATCTAAGCAGGATGAAACAGAAGAACAATGCTTTCCTCTCTCTGATTATGTTATCTATTTACTGGTTACACCCTCCTTTTTTGTAGTTCCTTGATCACTGCTTTCTTTGTGTCAGCTTTTCAGAAAAGTTCCAGACATGCCAATACTACAGATGAATTCATGAAACTTGGGCTTTTAACACAATCTTGTTCAAATCAAGTGTTACTATTAGATTGAAACAGCCTCAGGACCTACCTAGAGCAAGCCTGACCTTTCAACTCACAACCAGACCATCCAGGTTGATAGTGTCTCGAGGTCAGGTCTCCTATTTCACATGACTTCAGGGGTTTTAAAGCCCCTGAACTGTACTGAGGAAAACCTCAGTGCATTTTGCGATTACGTAAACTTTGCACTCCTGCTGTCCGTGAAGATGGGAGTAGCAACTTGATTCTAATGAATTGTGGTGGCACACGGTAAAATTCATAAAAGATAAGTGGGATTAGAAGAAGGAAAACAGCCTGAAATGTACTAACCTGTAGTGAGAGTGGTTGGTTATTTTTCCCCCAGTGGTTTGGATCTCAGGATTGCAATTTTGTTACAGTGATT